>NC_092732.1:32515340-32668722 GCF_047496885.1 Scyliorhinus torazame | reverse complement strand
AGTTGCGAGGGTGTGTGAGTTAGTTGCGAGGGTGTGTGAGTGAGTTGCGAGGGTGTGTGAGTGAGTTGCGAGGGTGTGAGAGAGTTGCGAGGGTGTGAGTGAGTAGCGAGGGTGTGTGAGTGAGTTGCGAGGGTGTGTGAGTGAGTTGCGAGGGTGTGTGAGTGAGTTGCGAGGGTGTGTGAGTGAGTTGCGAGGGTGTGTGAGTGAGTTGGTAGGGTGTGTGAGTGAGTTGCGAGGGTGTGTGAGTGAGTTGCGAGGGTGAGAGTGAGTTGCGAGGGTGTGTGAGTGAGTTGCGAGGGTGTGTGAGTGAGTTGCGAGGGTGTGTGAGTGAGTTGCGAGGGTGTGTGAGTGAGTTGCGAGGGTGTGTGAGTGAGTTGCGAGGGTGAGTGAGTGAGTTGCGAGGGTGTGTGAGTGAGTTGCGAGGGTGTGTGAGTGAGTTGCGAGGGTGTGTGAGTGAGTTGCGAGGGTGTGTGAGTGAGTTGCGAGTGTGTGAGTGAGATGCGAGGGTGTGAGTGAGTTGCGAGGGTGTGTGAGTGAGTTGCGGGGGGGGGTGAGTGAGTTAGTGGGGTGTGTGAGTGAGTTGCGAGGGTGTGTGAGTGAGTTGCGAGGGTGTGTGAGTGAGGTGCGAGGGTGTGGGAGTGAGTTGCGAGGCTGTGAGTGAGTTGCGGGGGGGTGTGAGTGAGTTGCGGGGGGGTGTGAGTGAGTTGCGAGGGTGTGTGAGTGAGTTGCGAGGGTGTGAGTGAGTTGCGAGGGTGTGTGAGTGAGTTGCGAGGGTGAGTGAGTGAGTTGCGAGGGTGTGTGAGTGAGTTGCGAGGGTGTGAGTGAGTTACGAGGGTGTGTGAGTGAGTTGCGAGGGTGCGTGAGTGAGTTGCGAGGGTCTGTATGAGTTGCGAGGGTGTGAGTGAGTTGCGAGGGTGTGAGTGAGTTGCGAGGGTGTGTGAGTGAGTTGCGAGGGTGTGTGAGTGAGTTGCGAGGGTGTGAGTGAGTTGCGAGGGGGTGTGAGTGAGTGAGTTGCGAGGGTGTGTGAGTGAGTGAGTTGCGAGGGTGTGTGAGTGAGTTGCGAGGGTGTGTGAGTGAGTTGCGAGGGTGTGTGAGTGAGTGAGTTGCGAGGGTGTGTGAGTGAGTTGCGAGGGTGTGTGAGTGAGTTGCGAGGGTGTGTGACTGAGTTGCGAGGGTGTGTGAGTGAGTTGCGAGGGTGTGTGAGTGAGTTGCGAGGGTCTGTATGAGTTGCGAGGGTGTGAGTGAGTTGCGGGGGGGTGTGAGTGAGTTGCGGGGGGGTGTGAGTGAGTTGCGGGGGGGTGTGAGTGAGTTGCGAGGGTGTGTGAGTGAGTTGCGAGTGTGTGTGAGTGAGTTGCGAGGGTGTGTGAGTGAGTTGCGGGGTGTGTGAGTGAGTTGCGGGGGTGAGTGAGTGAGTTGCGAGGGTGTGTGAGTGAGTTGCGAGGGTGTGTGAGTGAGTTGCGGGAGTGTGTGAGTGAGTTGCGGGGGTGTGTGAGTGAGTTGCGAGGGTGTGTGAGTGAGTTGCGAGGGTGTGTGAGTGAGTTGCGAGGGTGTGTGAGTGAGTTGCGGGGGTGTGTGAGTGAGTTGCGAGGGTGTGAGTGAGTTGCGAGGGTGTGTGAGTGAGTTGCGGGGGTGTGTGAGTGAGTTGCGGGAGTGTGTGAGTGAGTTGCGAGGGTGTGTGAGTGAGTTGCGAGGGTGTGTGAGTGAGTTGCGGGGGTGTGTGAGTGAGTTGCGAGGGTGTGTGAGTGAGTTGCGGGGGTGTGTGAGTGAGTTGCGAGGGTGTGTGAGTGAGTTGCGAGGGTGTGTGAGTGAGTTGCGGGGGTGTGTGAGTGAGTTGCGAGGGTGTGTGAGTGAGTTGCGGGGGTGTGTGAGTGAGTTGCGAGGGTGTGTGAGTGAGTTGCGAGGGTGTGTGAGTGAGTTGCGAGGGTGTGTGAGTGAGTTGCGGGGGTGTGTGAGTGAGTTGCGGGGGGGTGTGAGTGAGTTGCGAGGGTGTGTGAGTGAGTTGCGAGGGTGTGTGAGTGAGTTGCGAGGGTGTGTGAGTGAGTTGCGAGGGTGTGTGAGTGAGTTGCGAGGGTGTGTGAGTGAGTTGCGAGGGTGTGTGAGTGAGTTGCGGGGGTGTGTGAGTGAGTTGCGGGGGGGTGTGAGTGAGTTGCGGGGGTGTGTGAGTGAGTTGCGAGGGTGTGTGAGTGAGTTGCGAGGGTGTGTGAGTGAGTTGCGAGGGTGTGTGAGTGAGTTGCGAGGGTGTGAGTGAGTTGCGGGGGTGTGTGAGTGAGTTGCGAGGGTGTGTGAGTGAGTTGCGGGGGTGAGTGAGTGAGTTGCGAGGGTGTGTGAGTGAGTCGCGAGGGTGTGAGTGAGTCGCGAGGGTGTGTGAGTGAGTCGCGAGGGTGAGTTAGTGAGTTGCGAGGATGTGTGAGTGAGTTGCGAGGGTGTGTGAGTGAGTTGCGAGGGTGTGTGAGTGAGTTGCGAGGGTGTGTGAGTGTGTTGCGAGGGTGTGTGAGTGAGTTGCGAGGGTGAGTGAATGAGTTGCGAGGGTGTGTGAGTGAGTTGCGAGGGTGTGTGAGTGAGTTGCGAGGGTGTGTGAGTGAGTTGCGAGGGTGTGAGAGTGAGTTGCGAGGGTGTGAGTGAGTTGCGAGGATGTGTGAGTGAGTTGCGAGGATGTGTGAGTGAGTTGCGGGGGGGTGTGAGTGAGTTGCGAGGATGTGTGAGTGAGTTGCGAGGGTGTGTGAGTGAGTTGCGGGGGGGTGTGAGTGAGTTGCGAGGATGTGTGAGTGAGTTGCGAGGGTGAGTGAGTGAGTTGCGGGGGGGTGTGAGTGAGTTGCGAGGGTGTGTGAGTGAGTTGCGGGGTTGTGTGAGTGAGTTGCGAGGGTGTGTGAGTGAGTTGCGAGGGTGTGTGAGTGAGTTGCGAGGGTGTGTGAGTGAGTTGCGGGGGTGTGTGAGTGAGTTGCGAGGGTGTGTGAGTGAGTTGCGAGGGTGTGTGAGTGAGTTGCGAGGGTGTGTGAGTGAGTTGCGAGGGGGTGTGAGTGAGTTGCGAGGGTGTGTGAGTGAGTTGCGAGGGTGTGTGAGTGAGTTGTGGGGGTGTGTGAGTGAGTTGCGAGGGTGTGTGAGTGAGTTGCGGGGGTGTGTGAGTGAGTTGCGAGGGTGTGTGAGTGAGTTGCGAGGGTGTGTGAGTGAGTTGCGAGGGTGTGTGAGTGAGTTGCGGGGGGGTGTGAGTGAGTTGCGAGGGGTGTGTGAGTGAGTTGCGGGGGTGTGTGAGTGAGTTGCGAGGGTGTGTGAGTGAGTTGCGAGGGTGTGTGAGTGAGTTGCGAGGGTGTGTGAGTGAGTTGCGAGGGTGTGTGAGTGAGTTGCGGGGGGGTGTGAGTGAGTTGCGAGGGTGTGTGAGTGAGTTGCGGGGGTGTGTGAGTGAGTTGCGAGGGTGTGTGAGTGAGTTGCGAGGGTGTGTGAGTGAGTTGCGAGGGTGTGTGAGTGAGTTGGTAGGGTGTGTGAGTGAGTTGCGAGGGTGTGTGAGTGAGTTGCGAGGGTGTGTGAGTGAGTTGCGAGGGTGTGTGAGTGAGTTGCGAGGGTGTGTGAGTGAGTTGGTAGGGTGTGTGAGTGAGTTGCGAGGGTGTGTGAGTGAGTTGCGGGGTGTGTGAGTGAGTTGCGAGTGTGTGTGAGTGAGTTGCGAGGGTGTGTGAGTGAGTTGCGAGGGTGTGTGAGTGAGTTGGTAGGGTGTGTGAGTGAGTTGCGAGGGTGTGTGAGTGAGTTGCGAGGGTGTGTGAGTGAGTTGCGAGGGTGTGTGAGTGAGTTGCGAGGGTGTGTGAGTGAGTTGCGAGGGTGTGTGAGTGAGTTGCGAGGGTGTGTGAGTGAGTTGCGAGGGTGTGTGAGTGAGTTGCGAGGGTGTGTGAGTGAGTTGCGAGGGTGTGTGAGTGAGTTGCGAGGGTGTGAGTGAGTTGCGAGGGTGTGTGAGTGAGTTGCGAGGGTGTGTGAGTGAGTTGCGAGGGTGTGTGAGTGAGTTGCGAGGGTGAGTGAGTGAGTTGCGAGGGTGTGTGAGTGAGTTGCGAGGGTGTGTGAGTGAGTTGCGGGGGTGTGTGAGTGAGTTGCGAGGGTGTGTGAGTGAGTTGCGAGGGTGTGTGAGTGAGTTGCGAGGGTGTGTGTGAGTGAGTTGCGGGGGGGTGTGAGTGAGTTGCGAGGGTGTGTGAGTGTGTTGCGAGGGTGTGTGAGTGAGTTGCGAGGGTGTGTGAGTGAGTTGCGAGGGTGTGTGAGTGAGTTGCGGGGGTGTGTGAGTGAGTTGCGAGTATGTGAGTGAGTTGCGAGGGTGTGTGAGTGAGTTGCGAGGGTGAGTGAGTGAGTTGCGAGGGTGTGTGAGTGAGTTGCGAGGGTGTGTGAGTGAGTTGCAAGGGTGTCTGAGTGAGTTGCGAGGGTGTGTGAGTGAGTTGCGAGGGTGTGTGAGTGAGTTGCGAGGGTGTGTGAGTGAGTTGCGAGGGTGTGTGAGTGAGTTGCGGGGGTGTGTGAGTGAGTTGCGAGTATGTGAGTGAGTTGCGAGGGTGTGTGTGACTGAGTTGCGAGGGTGTGTGAGTGAGTTGCGAGGGTGTGTGAGTGAGTTGCGAGGGTGTGTGAGTGAGTTGCGAGGGTGTGTGAGTGAGTTGCGAGGGTGTGTGAGTGAGTAGCGAGGGTGTGTGAGTGAGTTGCGGCAGTGTGTGAGTGAGTTGCGAGGGTGTGTGAGTGAGTTGCGAGGGTGAGTAAGTGAGTTGCGAGGGTGTGAGTGAGTTGCGAGGGTGTGAGTGAGTTGCGAGGGTGTGTGAGTGAGTTGCGGGGGTGTGTGAGTGAGTTGCGAGGGTGTGTGAGTGAGTTGCGGGGGTGTGTGAGTGAGTTGCGGGGGTGTGTGAGTGAGTTGCGGGGGTGTGTGAGTGAGTTGCGGGGGTGTGTGAGTGAGTTGCGAGGGGGTGTGAGTGAGTTGCGGGGGTGTGTGAGTGAGTTGCGAGGGTGTGTGAGTGAGTTGCGGGGGTGTGTGAGTGAGTTGCGGGGGTGTGTGAGTGAGTTGCGGGGGGGGTGTGAGTGAGTTGCGAGGGTGTGTGAGTGAGTTGCGAGGGTGTGTGAGTGAGTTGCGAGGGTGTGTGAGTGAGTTGCGAGGGTGTGTGAGTGAGTTGCGAGGGTGTGTGAGTGAGTTGCGAGGGTGAGTGAGTGAGTTGCGAGTGTGTGTGACTGAGTTGCGGGGGTGTGTGAGTGAGTTGCGAGGGTGTGAGTGAGTTGCGAGGGTGTGTGAGTGAGTTGCGGGGGGGTGTGAGTGAGTTGCGAGTGTGTGTGAGTGAGTTGCGAGGGTGTGTGAGTGAGTTGCGAGGGTGTGTGAGTGAGTTGCGGGGGTGAGTGAGTGAGTTGCGAGGGTGTGTGAGTGAGTTGCGAGGGGGTGTGAGTGAGTTGCGAGGGTGTGAGTGAGTTGCGAGGGTGTGTGAGTGAGTTGCGGGGGTGAGTGAGTGAGTTGCGAGGGTGTGTGAGTGAGTTGCGAGGGTGTGTGAGTGAGTTGCGAGGGTGTGTGAGTGAGTTGCGGGGGTGAGTGAGTGAGTTGCGAGGGTGTGTGAGTGAGTTGCGGGGGGGTGTGAGTGAGTTGCGAGGGTGTGAGTGAGTTGCGAG
Source organism: Scyliorhinus torazame (assembly GCF_047496885.1). Classification (NCBI taxonomy): domain Eukaryota; kingdom Metazoa; phylum Chordata; class Chondrichthyes; order Carcharhiniformes; family Scyliorhinidae; genus Scyliorhinus; species Scyliorhinus torazame. Next base: position 32,663,121 of record NC_092732.1, on the reverse strand, counting down.
GGTGTGTGAGTGAGTTGCGGGGTGAGTGAGTGAGTTGCGAGGGTGTGTGAGTGAGTTGCGAGGGTGTGTGAGTGAGTTGCGGGGGTGAGTGAGTGAGTTGCGAGGGTGTGTGAGTGAGTTGCGAGGGTGTGTGAGTGAGTTGCGAGGGTGTGTGAGTGAGTTGCGGGGGTGAGTGAGTGAGTTGCGAGGGTGTGTGAGTGAGTTGCGAGGGTGTGTGAGTGAGTTGCGAGTGTGTGAGTGAGTTGCGAGGGTGTGTGAGTGAGTTGCGAGGGTGTGTGAGTGAGTTGCGAGGGTGTGTGAGTGAGTTGCGAGGGTGTGTGAGTGAGTTGCGAGGGTGTGTGAGTGAGTTGCGAGGGTGTGTGAGTGAGTTGCGGGGGTGTGTGAGTGAGTTGCGAGGGTGTGTGAGTGAGTTGCGAGGGTGTGTGAGTGAGTTGCGGGGGGGTGTGAGTGAGTTGCGGGGGGGTGTGAGTGAGTTGCGGGGGTGAGTGAGTGAGTTGCGAGGGTGTTTGAGTGAGTTGCGGGGGTGTGTGAGTGAGTTGCGAGGGGGTGTGAGTGAGTTTCGGGGGTGTGTGAGTGAGTTGCGAGGGTGTGTGAGTGAGTTGCGGGGGGGGGGTGAGTGAGTTGCGAGGGTGTGTGAGTGAGTTGCGGGGGTGTGTGAGTGAGTTGCGGGGGGGTGTGAGTGAGTTGCGGGGGTGAGTGAGTGAGTTGCGGGGGTGAGTGAGTGAGTTGCGAGGGTGTGAGTGAGTTGCGAGTGTGTGAGTGAGATGCGAGGGTGTGAGTGAGTTGCGAGGGTGTGTGTGTGAGTTGCGAGGGTGTGTGAGTGAGTTGCGAGGGTGTGTGGGTGAGTTGCGAGGGTGTGTGAGTGAGTTGCGAGGGTGTGTGAGTGAGTTGCGAGGGTGTGTGAGTGAGTTGCGGGGGTGTGTGAGTGAGTTGCGGGGGTGTGTGAGTGAGTTGCGGGGGTGTGTGAGTGAGTTGCGAGGGTGTGTGAGTGAGTTTCGGGGGGGTGTGAGTGAGTTGCGAGGGGGTGTGAGTGAGTTGCGGGGGTGTGTGAGTGAGTTGCGGGGGTGTGTGAGTGAGTTGTGAGGGTGTGTGAGTGAGTTGCGAGGGTGTGTGAGTGAGTTGCGAGGGTGTGTGAGTGAGTTGCGGGAGTGTGTGAGTGAGTTGCGAGGGTGTGTGAGTGAGTTGCGAGGGTGTGTGAGTTGCGGGGGTGTGTGAGTGAGTTGCGGGGGTGTGTGAGTGAGTTGCGAGGGTGTGTGAGTGAGTTGCGGGGGGGTGTGAGTGAGTTGCGAGGGTGTGTGAGTGAGTTGCGAGGGTGTGAGTGAGTTGCGAGGGTGTGAGTGAGTTGCGAGGGTGTGTGAGTGAGTTGCGGGGATGTGTGAGTGAGTTGCGAGGGTGTGAGTGAGTTGCGAGGGTGAGTGAGTGAGTTGCGAGGGTGTGTGAGTGAGTTGCGAGGGTGTGTGAGTGAGTTGCGAGGGTGTGTGAGTGAGTTGCGAGGGTGTGTGAGTGAGTTGCGAGGGTGTGTGAGTGAGTTGCGAGGGTGTGTGAGTGAGTTGCGAGGGTGTGTGAGTGAGTTGCGAGGGGGTGTGAGTGAGTTGCGAGGGTGTGTGAGTGAGTTGCGGGGGGGGTGTGAGTGAGTTGCGAGGGTGTGTGAGTGAGTTGCGAGGGTGTGTGAGTGAGTTGCGAGGGTGTGTGAGTGAGTTGCGAGGGTGTGTGAGTGAGTTGCGGGGGGGGTGTGAGTGAGTTGCGAGGGTGTGAGTGAGTTGCGGGGCTGTGTGAGTGAGTTGCGAGGGTGTGTGAGTGAGTTGCGAGGGTGTGAGTGAGATGCGAGGGTGTGAGTGAGTTGCGAGGGTGTGTGAGTGAGTTGCGAGGGTGAGTGAGTGAGTTGCGAGGGTGTGTGAGTGAGTTGCGAGGGGGTGTGAGTGAGTTGCGAGGGTGTGTGAGTGAGTTGCGGGGGGGGTGTGAGTGAGTTGCGAGGGTGTGTGAGTGAGTTGCGAGGGTGTGTGAGTGAGTTGCGGGGGTGTGTGAGTGAGTTGCGGGGGTGTGTGAGTGAGTTGCGAGGGTGTGTGAGTGAGTTGCGAGGGTGTGAGTGAGTTGCGAGGGTGTGTGAGTGAGTTGCGTGGGTGTGTGAGTGAGTTGCGTGGGTGTGTGAGTGAGTTGCGAGGGTGTGTGAGTGAGTTTCGGGGGGGTGTGAGTGAGTTGCGAGGGTGTGAGTGAGTTGCGAGCGTGTGTGAGTGAGTTGCGAGGGTCTGTGAGTGAGTTGGGGGGTGTGTGAGTGAGTTGCAAGGGTGTGTGAGTGAGTTGCGAGGGTGTGAGTGATTTGCGAGGGTGTGAGTGAGTTGCGAGGGTGTGTGCGTGAGTTGCGGGGGTGTGAGTGAGTTGCGAGGGTGTGTGAGTGAGTTTCGGGGGGGTGTGAGTGAGTTGCGAGGGTGTGAGTGAGTTGCGAGCGTGTGTGAGTGAGTTGCGAGGGTCTGTGAGTGAGTTGCGAGGGTGTGAGTGAGTTGCGAGGGTGTGTGCGTGAGTTGCGAGGGTCTGTGAGTGAGTTGGGGGGTGTGTGAGTGAGTTGCGAGGGTGTGAGTGAGTTGCGAGCGTGTGTGAGTGAGTTGCGAGGGTGTGTGCGTGAGTTGCGAGGGTGTGAGTGAGTTGCGAGGGTGTGTGAGTGAGTTTCGGGGGGGTGTGAGTGAGTTGCGAGGGTGTGAGTGAGTTGCGAGCGTGTGTGAGTGAGTTGCGAGGGTCTGTGAGTGAGTTGCGAGGGTGTGTGAGTGAGTTGCGGGGGTGTCTGAGTGAGTTGTGAGGGTGTGAGTGAGTTGCGAGGGTGTGTGAGTGAGTTGCGAGGGTGTGTGAGTGAGTTGCGGGGGTGTGTGAGTGAGTTGCGAGGGTGTGTGAGTGAGTTGCGGGGGTGTGTGAGTGAGTTGTGAGGGTGAGAGTGAGTTGCGGGGGTGTGTGAGTGAGTTGCGAGGGTCTGTGAGTGAGTTGCGAGGGTGTGAGTGAGTTGCGAGGGTGAGTGAGTGAGTTGCGGGTGTGTGAGTGAGTTGCGGGGGTGTGTGAGTGAGTTGCGAGGGCGTGTGAGTGAGTTGTGAGGGTGTGAGTGAGTTGCGAGGGTGAGAGTGAGTTGCGGGGGTGTGTGAGTGAGTTGCGAGGGTGAGAGTGAGTTGCGGGGGTGTGTGAGTGAGTTGCGAGGGTGTGTGAGTGAGTTGCGAGGGTGTGTGAGTGAGTTGCGAGGGTGTGAGTGAGTTGCGGGGGTGTGTGAGTGAGTTGCGGGGGTGTGTGAGTGAGTTGCGGGGGTGTGTGAGTGAGTTGCGAGGGTGTGTGAGTGAGTTGCGAGGGTGTGTGAGTGAGTTGCGAGGGTGTGTGAGTGAGTTGCGAGGGTGTGTGAGTGAGTTGCGGGGGGGTGTGAGTGAGTTGCGAGGGTGTGTGAGTGAGTTGCGAGGGTGTATGAGTGAGTTGCGAGGGTGAGTGAGTGTGTTGCGAGGGGGTGTGAGTGAGTTGCGAGGGTGTGTGAGTGAGTTGCGAGGGTGTGTGAGTGAGTTGCGGGAGTGTGTGAGTGAGTTGCGAGGGTGTGTGAGTGAGTTGCGAGGGTGTGTGAGTGAGTTGCGAGGGTGTGTGAGTGAGTTGCGAGGGTGTGTGAGTGAGTTGCGAGGGTGTGTGAGTGAGTTGCGTGGGTGTGTGAGTGAGTTGCGAGGGTGTGTGAGTGAGTTGCGAGGGTGTGTGAGTGAGTTGCGAGGGTGTATGAGTGAGTTGCGAGGGTGTGTGAGTGAGTTGCGAGGGTGTGTGAGTGAGTTGCGAGGGTGTGAGTGAGTTGCGAGGGTGTGAGTGAGTTGCGGGGGTGTGTGAGTGAGTTGCGAGGGTGTGTGACTGAATTCCGAGGGTGTGTGAGTGAGTTGCGGGGGTGTGTGAGTGAGTTGCGGGGGTGTGTGAGTGAGTTGCGAGGGTGTGTGAGTGAGTTGCGAGGGTGTGTGAGTGAGTTGCGAGTGTGAGTGAGTTGCGGGGGTGTGTGAGTGAGTTGCGAGTGTGAGTGAGTTGCGAGGGTGTGTGAGTGAGTTGCGGGGGTGTGTGAGTGAGTTGCGGGGGTGTGTGAGTGAGTTGCGAGGGTGTGTGAGTGAGTTGCGAGGGTGTGTGAGTGAGTTGCGAGGGTGTGAGTGAGTTGCGGGGGTGTGTGAGTGAGTTGCGAGTGTGAGTGAGTTGCGAGGGTGTGTGAGTGAGTTGCGGGGGTGTGTGAGTGAGTTGCGGGGGTGTGTGAGTGAGTTGCGAGGGTGTGTGAGTGAGTTGCGGGGGGTGTGAGTGAGTTGCGGGGGGTGTGTGAGTGAGTTGCGGGGGTGTGTGAGTGAGTTGCGGGGGTGTGTGAGTGAGTTGCGAGGGTGTGTGAGTGAGTTGCGGGGGGTGTGAGTGAGTTGCGGGGGTGTGTGAGTGAGTTGCGAGGGTGTGTGAGTGAGTTGCGAGGGTGTGTGAGTGAGTTGCGGGGGTGTGTGAGTGAGTTGCGGGGGTGTGTGAGTGAGTTGCGGGGGGTGTGAGTGAGTTGCGGGGGTGTGTGAGTGAGTTGCGAGGGTGTGTGAGTGAGTTGCGAGGGTGTGTGAGTGAGTTGCGAGGGTGTGTGAGTGAGTTGCGGGGGTGTGAGTGAGTTGCGAGGGTGTGTGAGTGAGTTGCGAGGGTGTGTGAGTGAGTTGCGGGGTGTGTGACTGAGTTGCGAGGGTGTGTGAGTGAGTTGCGAGGGTGTGTGAGATAGTTGCGGGGGGTGTGAGTGAGTTGTGAGGGTGTGTGAGTGAGTTGCGAGGGTGTGTGAGTGAGTTGCGGGGGTGTGTGAGTGAGTTGCGAGGGGGTGTGAGTGAGTTGCGGGGGTGTGTGAGTGAGTTGCGAGGGTGTGTGAGTGAGTTGCGAGGGTGTGTGAGTGAGTTGCGAGGGGGTGTGAGTGAGTTGCGGGGGTGTGTGAGTGAGTTGCGAGGGTGTGTGAGTGAGTTGCGAGGGTGTGTGAGATAGTTGCGGGGGGTGTGAGTGAGTTGCGAGGGTGTGTGAGTGAGTTGCGAGGGTGTGTGAGATAGTTGCGGGGGGTGTGAGTGAGTTGCGGGGGTGTGAGTGAGTTGCGAGGGTGTGTGAGTGAGTTGCGAGGGGGTGTGAGTGAGTTGCGAGGGTGTGTGAGTGAGTTGCGAGGGGGTGTGAGTGAGTTGCGAGGGTGTGTGAGTGAGTTGCAGGGGGGTGTGAGTGAGTTGCAGGGGGGTGTGTGAGTGAGTTGCGAGTGTGTGTGAGTGAGTTGCGAGGGTGTGTGAGTGAGTTGCGAGGGTGAGTGAGTGAGTTGCGGGGGTGTGTGAGTGAGTTGCAGGGGGGTGTGAGTGAGTTGCAGGGGGGTGTGAGTGAGTTGCAGGGGGGTGTGAGTGAGTTGCGAGGGTGTGTGAGTGAGTTGCGGGGGGGTGTGAGTGAGTTGCGGGGGGGTGTGAGTGAGTTGCGGGGGGGTGTGAGTGAGTTGCAGGGGGGTGTGAGTGAGTTGCGGGGGGGTGTGAGTGAGTTGCGGGGGGGTGTGAGTGAGTGAGTTGCGAGGGTGTGTGAGTGAGTTGCGAGGGTGAGTGAGTGAGTTGCGGGGGTGTGTGAGTGAGTTGCGGGGGGGTGTGAGTGAGTTGCAGGGGGGTGTGAGTGAGTTGCGAGGGTGTGTGAGTGAGTTGCGGGGGGGGTGTGAGTGAGTTGCGGGGGGTGTGAGTGAGTTGCGAGGGGGTGTGAGTGAGTTGCGAGGGTGTGTGAGTGAGTTGCGAGGGGGTGTGAGTGAGTTGCGGGGGGGTGTGAGTGAGTTGCAGGGGGGTGTGAGTGAGTTGCAGGGGGGTGTGTGAGTGAGTTGCGAGGGTGTGTGAGTGAGTTGCGAGGGTGTGTGAGTGAGTTGCGGGGGTGTGTGAGTGAGTTGCGAGGGTGTGTGAGTGAGTTGCGAGGGGTTGTGAGTGAGTTGCGGGGGTGTGTGAGTGAGTTGCGGGGGGGTGTGAGTGAGTTGCGGGGGTGAGTGAGTGAGTTGCGAGAGTGTGTGACTGAGTTGCGACGGTGTGTGAGTGAGTTGCGAGGGGGTGTGAGTGAGTTGCGAGGGTGTGTGAGTGAGTTGCGAGAGTGTGTGAGTGAGTTGCGAGGGGTTGTGAGTGAGTTGCGGGGGTGTGTGAGTGAGTTGCGAGAGTGTGTGAGTGAGTTGCGAGGGGTTGTGAGTGAGTTGCGGGGGTGTGTGAGTGAGTTGCGAGGGTGTGTGAGTGAGTTGCGAGGGGGTGTGAGTGAGTTGCAGGGGGGTGTGAGTGAGTTGCGAGGGTGAGAGTGAGTTGCGAGGGTGTGTGAGTGAGTTGCGGGGGGGTGTGAGTGAGTTGCGGGGGTGTGTGAGTGAGTTGCGAGGGTGTGTGAGTGAGTTGCAGGGGGGTGTGAGTGAGTTGCGAGGGTGTGTCAGTGAGTTGCGAGGGTGTGTGAGTGAGTTGCGAGGATGTGTGTGTGAGTTGCGAGGGTGTGTGAGTGCGTTGTGAGGGTGTGAGTGAGTTGCGAGGGTGTGTGAGTGAGTTGCGAGGGTGTGTGAGTGAGTTGCGAGGGTGTGTGAGTGAGTGCGAGAGTGAGAGAGTGAGTTGCGGGGGGGTGTGAGTGAGTTGCGGGGGGGTGTGAGTGAGTTGCGGGGGGGTGTGAGTGAGTTGCGGGGGGGTGTGAGTGAGTTGCGAGGGTGAGAGTGAGTTGCGAGGGTGTGTGAGTGAGTTGCGGGGGGGTGTGAGTGAGTTGCGGGGGTGTGTGAGTGAGTTGCAGGGGGGTGTGAGTGAGTTGCAGGGGGGTGTGAGTGAGTTGCGAGGGTGTGTGAGTGAGTTGCGAGGGTGTGTGAGTGAGTTGCGAGGATGTGTGTGTGAGTTGCGAGGGTGTGTGAGTGCGTTGTGAGGGTGTGAGTGAGTTGCGAGGGTGTGTGAGTGAGTTGCGAGGGTGTGTGAGTGAGTTGCGAGGGTGTGTGAGTGAGTGCGAGGGTGTGTGAGTGAGTTGCGGGGGTGTGTGAGTGAGTTGCGGGGGGGTGTGAGTGAGTTGCGGGGGTGTGTGAGTGAGTTGCGAGGGGGTGTGAGTGAGTTGCGAGGGTGTGTGAGTGAGTTGCGGGGGTGTGTGAGTGAGTTGCGGGGGGGTGTGAGTGAGTTGCAGGGGGGTGTGAGTGAGTTGCGGGGGTGTGTGAGTGAGTTGCGGGGGGGTGTGAGTGAGTTGCAGGGGGGTGTGAGTGAGTTGCGGGGGGGTGTGAGTGAGTTGCGGGGGGGTGTGAGTGAGTTGCGGGGGGGTGTGAGTGAGTTGCGGGGGGTGTGTGAGTGAGTTGCGGGGGTGTGTGAGTGAGTTGCGGGAGTGTGTGAGTGAGTTGCGAGGGTGTGTGGGTGAGTTGCGGGGGGGTGTGTGAGAGTTGCGAGGGTGCGTGAGTGAGTTGCGGGGGTGTGTGAGTGAGTTGCGAGGGTGTGTGGGTGAGTTGCGGGGGGGTGTGAGAGAGTTGCAAGGGTGTGTGAGTGAGTTGCGGGGGGGGTGTGAGTGAGTTGCGAGGGTGTGTGGGTGAGTTGCGGGGGGGTGTGAGAGAGTTGCGAAGGTGTGTGCGTGAGTTGCGGGGGGGTGTGAGTGAGTTGCGGGGGGGTGTGAGTGAGTTGCGGGGGGGTGTGAGTGAGTTGCGGGGGGGTGTGAGTGAGTTGCGGGGGGGTGTGAGTGAGTTGCGGGGGGATGTGAGTGAGTTGCGGGGGGGTGTGAGTGAGTTGCGGGGGGGTGTGAGTGAGTTGCGGGGGGGTGTGAGTGAGTTGCGGGGGGGTGTGAGTGAGTTGCGGGGGGGTGTGAGTGAGTTGCGGGGGTGTGTGCTGTTCCAGGGTCAGTGTTGCTCTGGAAGCCTCTCTCGAGCGGTCAGCGGTACTGGTCACAATGAGAAGCGTTAATGTGTTTGCTCCATTTTCAGGAATTACACTGTTTACGTTCTCGACAACCAGAATCTCCAAAAGCTCTGGAACTGGAACCGCCACACACTCAGCATTCCCGTGGGACGGATGTACTTCGCCTTCAATCCCAAACTCTGCCTCTCGGAGATTTACAGGATGGAGGAGGTGACGGGAACAAAGGGGAGGCAGAACAACGCGGAGATTGACCCTCGCACCAACGGGGACCGCGTTTCCTGTAAGACCTCCCCACTTCGCCAATTGTTTTTGTATCATCAAGGAGTTAGAGACAGAGTAAAGCTCACTCTACACTGTCCCCATCAAACACTCCCAGGCCAGGAACAGCACGGGGTTAGATACAGAGTAAAGCTCCCTCTACACTGTCCCCATCAAACACTCCCAGGCCAGGAACAGCACGGGGTTAGATACAGAGTAAAGCTCCCTCTACACTGTCCCCATCAAACACACCCAGGACAGGTACAGCACAGGGTTAGGTACAGAGTAAAGCTCCCTCTACACTGTCCCCATCAAACACACCCAGGACAGGTACAGCACAGGGTTAGGTACAGAGTAAAGCTCCCTCTACACTGTCCCCATCAAACACTCCCAGGACAGGTACAGCACGGGGTTAGATACAGAGTAAACCTCCCTCTACACTGTCCCCATCAAACACTCCCAGGACAGGTACCGCACAGGGTTAGGTACAGAGTAAAGCTCCCTCTACACTGTCCCCATCAAACACTCCCGGGACAGGTACAGCACAGGGTTAGGTACAGAGTAAAGCTCCCTCTACACTGTCCCCATCAAACACTCCCAGGACAGGAACAGCACGGGTTTAGATACAGAGTAAAGCTCCCTCTACACTGTCCCCATCAAACACTCCCGGGACAGGTACAGCACAGGGTTAGGTACAGAGTAAAGCTCCCTCTACACTGTCCCCATCAAACACTCCCAGGACAGGTACAGCACGGGGCTAGATACAGAGTAAAGCTCTCTCTACACTGTCCCCATCAAACACACCCAGGACAGGTACAGCACGGGGTTAGATACAGAGTAAAGCTCCCTCTACACTGTCCCCATCAAACACTCACAGGACAGGTACAGCACGGGGTTAGATACAGAATAAAGCTCCCTCTACAGTGTCCCCATCAAACACTCCCAGGACAGGTACAGCACGGGTTTAGATACAGAGTAAAGCTCCCTCTACACTGTCCCCATCAAACACACCCAGGACAGGAACAGCACGGGGTTAGATACAGAGTAAAGCTCCCTCTACACTGTCCCCATCAAACACTCCCAGGACAGGTACAGCACGGGGTTAGATACAGAGTAAAGCTCCCTCTACACTGTCCCCATCAAACACTCCCAGGACAGGTACAGCACGGAGTTAGATACAGAGTAAAGCTCCCTCTACACTGTCCCCCATCAAACACTCGCGGGACAGGTACAGCACTGGGTTAGATACAGAGTAAAGCTCCCTCCAGACTGTCCCCATCAAACAGTCCCAGGACAGGTACAGCACGGGGTTAGATACAGAGTAAAGCTCCCTCTACACTGTCCCCATCAAACACTCCCAGGCCAGGAACAGCACGGGGTTAGATACAGAGTAAAGCTCCCTCTACACTGTCCCCATCAAACACACCCAGGACAGGTACAGCACAGGGTTAGGTACAGAGTAAAGCTCCCTCTACACTGTCCCCATCAAACACACCCAGGACAGGTACAGCACAGGGTTAGGTACAGAGTAAAGCTCCCTCTACACTGTCCCCATCAAACACTCCCAGGACAGGTACAGCACGGGGTTAGATACAGAGTAAACCTCCCTCTACACTGTCCCCATCAAACACTCCCAGGACAGGTACCGCACAGGGTTAGGTACAGAGTAAAGCTCCCTCTACACTGTCCCCATCAAACTCTCCCAGGACAGGAACAGCACGGGGTTAGATACAGAGTAAAGCTCCCTCTACACTGTCCCCATCAAACACTCCCGGGACAGGTACAGCACAGGGTTAGGTACAGAGTAAAGCTCCCTCTACACTGTCCCCATCAAACACTCCCAGGACAGGAACAGCACGGGTTTAGATACAGAGTAAAGCTCCCTCTACACTGTCCCCATCAAACACTCCCGGGACAGGTACAGCACAGGGTTAGGTACAGAGTAAAGCTCCCTCTACACTGTCCCCATCAAACACTCCCAGGACAGGTACAGCACGGGGCTAGATACAGAGTAAAGCTCTCTCTACACTGTCCCCATCAAACACACCCAGGACAGGTACAGCACGGGGTTAGATACAGAGTAAAGCTCCCTCTACACTGTCCCCATCAAACACTCACAGGACAGGTACAGCACGGGGTTAGATACAGAATAAAGCTCCCTCTACAGTGTCCCCATCAAACACTCCCAGGACAGGTACAGCACGGGTTTAGATACAGAGTAAAGCTCCCTCTACACTGTCCCCATCAAACACACCCAGGACAGGAACAGCACGGGGTTAGATACAGAGTAAAGCTCCCTCTACACTGTCCCCATCAAACACTCCCAGGACAGGTACAGCACGGGGTTAGATACAGAGTAAAGCTCCCTCTACACTGTCCCCATCAAACACTCCCAGGACAGGTACAGCACGGAGTTAGATACAGAGTAAAGCTCCCTCTACACTGTCCCCCATCAAACACTCGCGGGACAGGTACAGCACTGGGTTAGATACAGAGTAAAGCTCCCTCCAGACTGTCCCCATCAAACAGTCCCAGGACAGGTACAGCACGGGGTTAGATACAGAGTAAAGCTCCCTCTACACTGTCCCCATCAAACACTCCCAGGACAGGTACAGCACGGGGTTAGATACAGAGTAAAGCTCCCTCTACACTGTCCCCATCAAACACTCCCAGGCCAGGAACAGCACGGGGTTAGATACAGAGTAAAGCTCCCTCTACACTGTCCCCATCAAACACACCCAGGACATGTACAGCACAGGGTTAGGTACAGAGTAAAGCTCCCTCTACACTGTCCCCATCAAACACTCCCAGGACAGGTACAGCACGGGGTTAGATACAGAGTAAAGCTCCCTCTACACTGTCCCCATCAAACACTCCCAGGACAGGTACAGCACGGGGTTAGATACAGAGTAAAGCTCCCTCTACACTGTCCCCATCAAACACTCCCAGGCCAGGAACAGCACGGGGTTAGATACAGAGTAAAGCTCCCTCTACACTGTCCCCATCAAACACACCCAGGACAGGTACAGCACAGGGTTAGGTACAGAGTAAAGCTCCCTCTACACTGTCCCCATCAAACACACCCAGGACAGGTACAGCACAGGGTTAGGTACAGAGTAAAGCTCCCTCTACACTGTCCCCATCAAACACTCCCAGGACAGGTACAGCACGGGGTTAGATACAGAGTAAACCTCCCTCTACACTGTCCCCATCAAACACTCCCAGGACAGGTACAGCACAGGGTTAGGTACAGAGTAAAGCTCCCTCTACACTGTCCCCATCAAACTCTCCCAGGACAGGAACAGCACGGGGTTAGATACAGAGTAAAGCTCCCTCTACACTGTCCCCATCAAACACTCCCGGGACAGGTACAGCACAGGGTTAGGTACAGAGTAAAGCTCCCTCTACACTGTCCCCATCAAACACTCCCAGGACAGGAACAGCACGGGGTTAGATACAGAGTAAAGCTCCCTCTACACTGTCCCCATCAAACACTCCCGGGACAGGTACAGCACAGGGTTAGGTACAGAGTAAAGCTCCCTCTACACTGTCCCCATCAAACACTCCCAGGACAGGTACAGCACGGGGTTAGATACAGAGTAAAGCTCTCTCTACACTGTCCCCATCAAACACACCCAGGACAGGTACAGCACGGGGTTAGATACAGAGTAAAGCTCCCTCTACACTGTCCCCATCAAACACTCACAGGACAGGTACAGCACGGGGTTAGATACAGAATAAAGCTCCCTCTACAGTGTCCCCATCAAACACTCCCAGGACAGGTACAGCACGGGTTTAGATACAGAGTAAAGCTCCCTCTACACTGTCCCCATCAAACACACCCAGGACAGGAACAGCACGGGGTTAGATACAGAGTAAAGCTCCCTCTACACTGTCCCCATCAAACACTCCCAGGACAGGTACAGCACGGGGTTAGATACAGAGTAAAGCTCCCTCTACACTGTCCCCATCAAACACTCCCAGGACAGGTACAGCACGGAGTTAGATACAGAGTAAAGCTCCCTCTACACTGTCCCCCATCAAACACTCGCGGGACAGGTACAGCACGGGGTTAGATACAGAGTAAAGCTCCCTCCAGACTGTCCCCATCAAACACTCCCAGGACAGGTACAGCACGGGGTTAGATACATAGTAAAGCTCCCTCTACACTGTCCCCATCAAACACTCCCAGGACAGGTACAGCACGGGGTTAGATACAGAGTAAAGCTCCCTCTACACTGTCCCCATCAAACACTCCCAGGACAGGGACAGCACGGGGTTAGATACAGAGTAAAGCTCCCTCTACACTGTCCCCATCAAACACTCCCAGGACAGGTACAGCACGGGGTTAGATACAGAGTAAAGCTCCCTCTACACTGTCCCCATCAAACACTCCCAGGACAGGAACAGCACGGGGTTAGATACAGAATAAATCTCCCTCTACACTGTCCCCATCAAACACTCCCAGGACAGGTACAGCACGGGGTTAGATACAGAGTAAAGCTCCGTCTACACTATCCCCATCAAACACTCCCAGAACAGGTACAGCACAGGGTTAGATCAGAGTAAAGCTCCCTCTACACTGTCCCCATCAAACACACCCAGGACAGGTACAGCACGGGGTTAGATACAGAGTAAAGCACCCTCTACACTGACCCCATCAAACACTCCCAGGACAGGTACAGCACGGGGTTAGATACAGAATAAAGCTCCCACTACACTGTCCCCATCAAACACTCCCAGGACAGGTACAGCACGGGGTTAGATACAGAGTAAAGCTCCCTCTACACTGTCCCCATCAAACACCCCCAGGACAGGTCCAGCACGGGGTTAGATACAGAGTAAAGCTCCCTCTACACTGTCCCCATCATACACTCCCAGGACAGGTACAGCACGGGGTTAGATACAGAGTAAAGCTCCCTCTATACTGTCCCCCATCAAACACTCGCGGGACAGGTACAGCACGGGGTTAGATACAGAGTAAAGCTCCCTCTACACTGTCCCCATCAAACACTCCCAGGACAGGTACAGCACGGGGTTAGATACAGAGTAAAGCTCCCTCTACACTCTCCCCATCAAACACTCCCAGGACAGGTACAGCACGGGGTTAGTTACCGAGTGAAGCTGCCTGAAGACTAAGCCGACCATCGGGGTGATTGCTGTGACGGGGACAACATTACCTGATAGGGTGATGCAAACAGGTGCAATAGGAACTGGCAACAGGGGAGACTGAAGTAGTCATCTGTCAATACAGAGCGTTTGTACATCTGAGAGAAGAAACAGGCTATCAAAACTTTATGCCTGGCACCCATCAGGACAGGTTCACGAGGATAACCAATTGTAAAGGAAACAACAATTCACACTTCACAAGAGGAGAGTGACTTTTAAAAGGGGAGCGAGATTTACACTAGGTTCAGGGAGGTTCACAGTGGGGGCTGATGGAGCAATTGGATCGAGCTCCGTCCAAAAGCCAATGGGGAGATGATGGGCCGAATGGCCAGCGAGTATGCTGTGTGCCTCTCTCTGACCCTCAGAACTCTGGTCTATGTTCTAGGTAAAAGTTACATGCTGCGATTCATCTCAAACAGTACCTACACAGACCGGATCCTCCTGAAATGGGAACGCTACGAGCCCCAGGATTATCGGGACCTGCTGAGTTTCATTGTCTATTACAGGGATGCGTAAGTACTGAGGCCGGTTGGGATTGACTGCTCAGTGCGATCCCCTCGAGCTTCTCGATGGTACAGGTCACGGGTTTCTGGAAATAGGAGGGGCAGTGCCCAGCGCCTCGGACAGTGCCCAGCGCCTCGGACAGTGCCCAGCGCCTCGGACAGTGCCCAGCGCCTCGGACAGTGCCCAGCTCCTCGGACAGTGCCCAGCCCCTCAGACAGTGCCCAGCGCCTCGGACAGTGCCCAGCGCCTCGGACAGTGCCCAGCGCCTCGGACAGTGCCCAGCCCCTCGGACAGTGCCCAGCGCCTCGGACAGTGCCCAGCGCCTCGGACAGTGCCCAGCGCCTCGGACAGTGCCCAGCGCCTCGGACAGTGCCCAGCCCCTCGGACAGTGCCCAGCGCCTCGGACAGTACCCAGCGCCTCGGACAGTGCCCAGCTCCTCGGACAGTGCCCAGCGCCTCGGACAGTGCCCAGCGCCTCGGACAGTACCCAGTGCCTCGGACAGTGCCCAGCACCTCGGACAGAGCCCAGCTCCTCGGACAGTGCCCAGCACCTCGGACAGTGCCCAGCGCCTCAGACAGTGCCCAGCGCCTCGGACAGTGCCCAGTGCCTCGGACAGTGCCCAGCTCCTCGGACAGTGCCCAGCGCCTCGGACAGTGCCCAGCACCTCGGACAGTGCCCAGCACCTCGGACAGTGCCCAGCGCCTCAGACAGTGCCCAGCGCCTCGGACAGTACCCAGCGCCTCGGACAGTGCCCAGCTCCTCGGACAGTGCCCAGCGCCTCGGACAGTGCCCAGCACCTCGGACAGTGCCCAGCGCCTCAGACAGTGCCCAGCACCTCGGACAGTGCCCAGAGCCTCAGACAGTGCCCAGCTCCTCGGACAGTGCCCAGTGCCTCGGACAGTGCCCAGTGCCTCGGACAGTGCCCAGCACCTCGGACAGTGCCCAGCACCTCGGACAGTGCCCAGCACCTCGGACAGTGCCCAGCGCCTCGGACAGTGCCCAGCACCTCGGACAGTGCCCAGCACCTCGGACAGTGTCCAGTGCCTCGGACAGTGCCCAGCGTCTCGGACAGTGCCCAGCACCTCGGACAGTGCCCAGCGCCTCGGACAGTGCCCAGCGTCTCGGACAGTGCCCAGCGCCTCGGACAGTGCCCAGCGCCTCAGACAGTGCCCAGCGCCTCAGACAGTGCCCAGCTCCTCGGACAGTGCCCAGCTCCTCGGACAGTGCCCAGCACCTCGGACAGTGCCCAGCTCCTCAGACAGCGCCCAGCACCTCGGACAGCGCCCAGCACCTCGGACAGAGCCCAGCTCCTCGGACAGTGCCCAGCGTCTCGGACAGTGCCCAGCGCCTCAGACAGAGCCCAGTGCCTCGGACAGTGCCCAGCGCCTCGGACAGCGCCCAGCGCCTCGGACAGTGCCCAGCGCCTCGGACAGTGCCCAGCGCCTCGGACAGCGCCCAGCACCTCGGACAGCGCCCAGCGCCTCGGACAGCGCCCAGCGCCTCGGACAGCGCCCAGCACCTCGGACAGTGTCCAGCACCTCGGACAGTGTCCAGCACCTCGGACAGTGCCCAGCGTCTCGGACAGTGCCCAGCGCCTCGGACAGCGCCCAGCGTCTCGGACAGAGCCCAGCGCCTCGGACAGTGCCCAGCGCCTCGGACAGTGCCCAGCGCCTCGGACAGCGCCCAGCCCCTCGGACAGCGCCCAGCGCCTCGGACAGTGCCCAGCACCGCGGACAGTGCCCAGCGCCTCGGACAGTGCCCAGCGCCTCGGACAGCGTCCAGCGCCTCGGACAGCGTCCAGCGCCTCGGACAGCGCCCAGCGTCTCGGACAGTGCCCAGCGCCTCGGACAGTGCCCAGCGCCTCGGACAGTGCCCAGCGCCTCAGACAGTGCCCAGCGCCTCAGACAGTGCCCATCGCCTCAGACAGCGCCCAGCCCCTCGGACAGCGCCCAGCGCCTCGGACAGCGCCCAGCGCCTCGGACAGCGCCCAGCGCCTCGGACAGTGCCCAGCGCCTCGGACAGCGCCCAGCGCCTCGGACAGTGCCCAGCGCCTCGGACATGGCCCAGCGCCTCGTACAGTGCCCAGCTCCTCGGACAGTGCCCAGTGCCTCGGACCGTGCCCAGCGCCTCGGACAGTGCCCAGCGCCTCGGACAGTGCCCAGCTCCTCGGACAGCGCCCAGCGCCTCGGACCGTGCCCAGTGCCTCGGACAATGCCCAGCGCCTCGGACAGTGCCCAGCGCCTCGGACAGTGCCCAGCGCCTCGGACAGCGCCCAGCGCCTCGGACAGCGCCCAGCGCCTCGGACAGCGCCCAGCCCCTCGGACAGCGCCCAGCGCCTCGGACAGTGCCCAGCGCCTCGGACAGTGCCCAGCACCTCGGACAGTGTCCAGTGCCTCGGACAGTGCCCAGCGTCTCGGACAGTGCCCAGCACCTCGGACAGTGCCCAGCGCCTCAGACAGTGCCCAGCGCCTCAGACAGTGCCCAGCTCCTCGGACAGTGCCCAGCTCCTCGGACAGTGCCCAGCACCTCGGACAGTGCCCAGCTCCTCAGACAGCGCCCAGCACCTCGGACAGCGCCCAGCACCTCGGACAGAGCCCAGCTCCTCGGACAGTGCCCAGCGTCTCGGACAGTGCCCAGCGCCTCAGACAGTGCCCAGTGCCTCGGACAGTGCCCAGCGCCTCGGACAGCGCCCAGCGCCTCGGACAGTGCCCAGCGCCTCGGACAGTGCCCAGCGCCTCGGACAGCGCCCAGCACCTCGGACAGCGCCCAGCGCCTCGGACAGCGCCCAGCGCCTCGGACAGCGCCCAGCTCCTCGGACAGTGTCCAGCACCTCGGACAGTGTCCAGCACCTCGGACAGTGCCCAGCGTCTCGGACAGTGCCCAGCGCCTCGGACAGCGCCCAGCGTCTCGGACAGAGCCCAGCGCCTCGGACAGTGCCCAGCGCCTCGGACAGTGCCCAGCGCCTCGGACAGCGCCCAGCCCCTCGGACAGCGCCCAGCGCCTCGGACAGTGCCCAGCACCGCGGACAGTGCCCAGCGCCTCGGACAGTGCCCAGCGCCTCAGACAGCGCCCAGCGCCTCGGACAGCGTCCAGCGCCTCGGACAGCGTCCAGCGCCTCGGACAGCGCCCAGCGTCTCGGACAGTGCCCAGCGCCTCGGACAGTGCCCAGCGCCTCGGACAGTGCCCAGCGCCTCAGACAGTGCCCAGCGCCTCAGACAGTGCCCATCGCCTCAGACAGCGCCCAGCCCCTCGGACAGCGCCCAGCGCCTCGGACAGCGCCCAGCGCCTCGGACAGCGCCCAGCGCCTCGGACAGTGCCCAGCGCCTCGGACAGCGCCCAGCGCCTCGGACAGTGCCCAGCGCCTCGGACATGGCCCAGCGCCTCGGACAGTGCCCAGCTCCTCGGACAGTGCCCAGTGCCTCGGACCGTGCCCAGCGCCTCGGACAGTGCCCAGCGCCTCGGACAGTGCCCAGCTGCTCGGACAGCGCCCAGCGCCTCGGACCGTGCCCAGTGCCTCGGACAATGCCCAGCGCCTCGGACAGTGCCCAGCGCCTCGGACAGTGCCCAGCGCCTCGGACAGCGCCCAGCGCCTCGGACAGCGCCCAGCGCCTCGGACAGCGCCCAGCCCCTCGGACAGCGCCCAGCGCCTTGGACAGTGCCCAGCGCCTCGGACAGCGCCCAGCGCCTCGGACAGTGCCCAGCGCCTCGGACATGGCCCAGCACCTCGGACAGCGCCCAGCGCCTCGGACAGCGCCCAGCCCCTCGGACAGCGCCCAGCGCCTCGGACAGTGTCCAGAGCCTCGGACAGTGCCCAGCGCCTTGGACAGTGCCCAGCGCCTCGGACAGTGCCCAGCGCCTCGGACAGTGCCCAGCGCCTCGGACAGTGCCCAGCGCCTCGGACAGCGCCCAGCACCTCGGACAGTGCCCAGCACCTCGGACTGTGCCCAGCGCCTCGGACAGTGCCCAGCTCCTCGGACAGTGCCCAGCACCTCGGACAGCGCCCAGCACCTCGGACATGGCCCAGCTCCTCGGACAGTGCCCAGCGCCTCGGACAGTGCCCAGCGCCTCGGACAGTGCCCAGCTCCTTGGACAGTGCCCAGCACCTCGGACAGTGCCCAGCACCTCGGACAGTGCCCAGTGCCTCGGACCGTGCCCAGCGCCTCGGACAGTGTCCAGAGCCTCGGACAGTGCCCAGCGCCTTGGACAGTGCCCAGCGCCTCGGACAGTGCCCAGCGCCTCGGACCGTGCCCAGCGTCTCGGACAGTGCCCAGCGCCTCGGACAGTGCCCAACGCCTCGGACCGTGCCCAACGTCTCGGACAGTGCCCAGCGTCTCGGACAGTGCCCAGCGCCTCGGACTGTGCCCAGCGCCTCGGACAGTGCCCAGCGCCTCGGACAGTGCCCAGCTCCTCGGACAGTGCCCAGCTCCTCGAACAGAGCCCAGCGCCTCGGACAGTGCCCAGCGCCTCGGACAGTGCCCAGCTCCTCGGACAGAACCCAGCGCCTCGGACAGTGCCCAGCACCTCGGACAGAGCCCAGCGCCTCGGACAGAGCCCAGCGCCTCGGACAGAGCCCAGCTCCTCGGACAGAACCCAGCGCCTCGGACAGTGCCCAGCACCTCGGACAGAGCCCAGCGCCTCGGACAGAGCCCAGCGCCTCGGACAGAGCCCAGCGCCTCGGACAGAGCCCAGCGCCTCGGACTGTGCCCAGCGCCTCGGACAGCGCCC
The DNA here is from genome assembly GCF_047496885.1 of Scyliorhinus torazame. Classification (NCBI taxonomy): domain Eukaryota; kingdom Metazoa; phylum Chordata; class Chondrichthyes; order Carcharhiniformes; family Scyliorhinidae; genus Scyliorhinus; species Scyliorhinus torazame. Next base: position 32,644,638 of record NC_092732.1, on the reverse strand, counting down.
AGCTCCTCGGACAGCGCCCAGCTCCTCGGACAGCGCCCAGCGCCTCGGACAGTGCCCAGCGCCTCGGACAGTGCCCAGCTCCTCGGACAGTGCCCAGCACCTCGGACAGTGCCCAGCACCTCGGACAGTGCCCAGTGCCTCGGACCGTGCCCAGCGCCTCGGACAGTGTCCAGAGCCTCGGACAGTGCCCAGCGCCTTGGACAGTGCCCAGCGCCTCGGACAGTGCCCAGCGCCTCAGACCGTGCCCAGCGTCTCGGACAGTGCCCAGCGCCTCGGACAGTGCCCAGCGTCTCGGACAGTGCCCAGCGCCTCGGACAGTGCCCAGCGCCTCGGACAGTGCCCAGCGCCTCGGACAGTGCCCAGCGCCTCGGACAGTGCCCAGTGCCTCGGACAGTGCCCAGCTCCTCGGACAGAGCCCAGCGCCTCGGACAGAGCCCAGCGCCTCGGACAGTGCCCAGCGCCTCGGACAGTGCCCAGCGCCTCGGACAGTGCCCAGCTCCTCGGACAGCGCCCAGCGCCTCGGACCGTGCCCAGTGCCTCGGACAATGCCCAGCGCCTCGGACAGTGCCCAGCGCCTCGGACAGTGCCCAGCGCCTCGGACAGCGCCCAGCGCCTCGGACAGCGCCCAGCGCCTCGGACAGCGCCCAGCCCCTCGGACAGCGCCCAGCGCCTCGGACAGTGCCCAGCGCCTCGGACAGCGCCCAGCGCCTCGGACAGTGCCCAGCGCCTCGGACATGGCCCAGCACCTCGGACAGCGCCCAGCGCCTCGGACAGCGCCCAGCCCCTCGGACAGCGCCCAGCGCCTCGGACAGTGTCCAGAGCCTCGGACAGTGCCCAGCGCCTTGGACAGTGCCCAGCACCTCGGACAGTGCCCAGCGCCTCGGACAGTGCCCAGCGCCTCGGACAGTGCCCAGCGCCTCGGACAGCGCCCAGCACCTCGGACAGCGCCCAGCACCTCGGACTGTGCCCAGCGCCTCGGACAGTGCCCAGCTCCTCGGACAGTGCCCAGCACCTCGGACAGCGCCCAGCACCTCGGACATGGCCCAGCTCCTCGGACAGTGCCCAGCGCCTCGGACAGTGCCCAGCGCCTCGGACAGTGCCCAGCTCCTTGGACAGTGCCCAGCACCTCGGACAGTGCCCAGCACCTCGGACAGTGCCCAGTGCCTCGGACCGTGCCCAGCGCCTCGGACAGTGTCCAGAGCCTCGGACAGTGCCCAGCGCCTTGGACAGTGCCCAGCGCCTCGGACAGTGCCCAGCGCCTCGGACCGTGCCCAGCGTCTCGGACAGTGCCCAGCGCCTCGGACAGTGCCCAACGCCTCGGACCGTGCCCAACGTCTCGGACAGTGCCCAGCGTCTCGGACAGTGCCCAGCGCCTCGGACTGTGCCCAGCGCCTCGGACAGTGCCCAGCGCCTCGGACAGTGCCCAGCGCCTCGGACAGTGCCCAGCTCCTCGAACAGAGCCCAGCGCCTCGGACAGAGCCCAGCGCCTCGGACAGAGCCCAGCGCCTCGGACAGTGCCCAGCGCCTCGGACAGTGCCCAGCTCCTCGGACAGAACCCAGCGCCTCGGACAGTGCCCAGCACCTCGGACAGAGCCCAGCGCCTCGGACAGAGCCCAGCGCCTCGGACAGAGCCCAGCGCCTCGGACAGAGCCCAGCGCCTCGGACTGTGCCCAGCGCCTCGGACAGTGCCCAGCTCCTCGAACAGAGCCCAGCGCCTCGGACAGTGCCCAGCGCCTCGGACAGTGCCCAGCTCCTCGGACAGAACCCAGCGCCTCGGACAGTGCCCAGCACCTCGGACAGAGCCCAGCGCCTCGGACAGAGCCCAGCGCCTCGGACAGAGCCCAGCTCCTCGGACAGAACCCAGCGCCTCGGACAGTGCCCAGCACCTCGGACAGAGCCCAGCGCCTCGGACAGAGCCCAGCGCCTCGGACAGAGCCCAGCGCCTCGGACAGAGCCCAGCGCCTCGGACTGTGCCCAGCGCCTCGGACAGCGCCCAGCTCCTCGGACAGCGCCCAGCTCCTCGGACAGCGCCCAGCGCCTCGGACAGTGCCCAGCGCCTCGGACAGTGCCCAGCTCCTCGGACAGTGCCCAGCACCTCGGACAGTGCCCAGCACCTCGGACAGTGCCCAGTGCCTCGGACCGTGCCCAGCGCCTCGGACAGTGTCCAGAGCCTCGGACAGTGCCCAGCGCCTTGGACAGTGCCCAGCGCCTCGGACAGTGCCCAGCGCCTCAGACCGTGCCCAGCGTCTCGGACAGTGCCCAGCGCCTCGGACAGTGCCCAGCGTCTCGGACAGTGCCCAGCGCCTCGGACAGTGCCCAGCGCCTCGGACAGTGCCCAGCGCCTCGGACAGTGCCCAGCGCCTCGGACAGTGCCCAGTGCCTCGGACAGTGCCCAGCTCCTCGGACAGAGCCCAGCGCCTCGGACAGAGCCCAGCGCCTCGGACAGTGCCCAGCGCCTCGGACAGTGCCCAGCGCCTCGGACAGTGCCCAGCTCCTCGGACAGCGCCCAGCGCCTCGGACCGTGCCCAGTGCCTCGGACAATGCCCAGCGCCTCGGACAGTGCCCAGCGCCTCGGACAGTGCCCAGCGCCTCGGACAGCGCCCAGCGCCTCGGACAGCGCCCAGCGCCTCGGACAGCGCCCAGCCCCTCGGACAGCGCCCAGCGCCTCGGACAGTGCCCAGCGCCTCGGACAGCGCCCAGCGCCTCGGACAGTGCCCAGCGCCTCGGACATGGCCCAGCACCTCGGACAGCGCCCAGCGCCTCGGACAGCGCCCAGCCCCTCGGACAGCGCCCAGCGCCTCGGACAGTGTCCAGAGCCTCGGACAGTGCCCAGCGCCTTGGACAGTGCCCAGCGCCTCGGACAGTGCCCAGCGCCTCGGACAGTGCCCAGCGCCTCGGAGAGTGCCCAGCGCCTCGGACAGCGCCCAGCACCTCGGACAGCGCCCAGCACCTCGGACTGTGCCCAGCGCCTCGGACAGTGCCCAGCTCCTCGGACAGTGCCCAGCACCTCGGACAGCGCCCAGCACCTCGGACATGGCCCAGCTCCTCGGACAGTGCCCAGCGCCTCGGACAGTGCCCAGCGCCTCGGACAGTGCCCAGCTCCTTGGACAGTGCCCAGCACCTCGGACAGTGCCCAGCACCTCGGACAGTGCCCAGTGCCTCGGACCGTGCCCAGCGCCTCGGACAGTGTCCAGAGCCTCGGACAGTGCCCAGCGCCTTGGACAGTGCCCAGCGCCTCGGACAGTGCCCAGCGCCTCGGACCGTGCCCAGCGTCTCGGACAGTGCCCAGCGCCTCGGACAGTGCCCAACGCCTCGGACCGTGCCCAACGTCTCGGACAGTGCCCAGCGTCTCGGACAGTGCCCAGCGCCTCGGACTGTGCCCAGCGCCTCGGACAGTGCCCAGCGCCTCGGACAGTGCCCAGCGCCTCGGACAGTGCCCAGCTCCTCGAACAGAGCCCAGCGCCTCGGACAGAGCCCAGCGCCTCGGACAGAGCCCAGCGCCTCGGACAGTGCCCAGCGCCTCGGACAGTGCCCAGCTCCTCGGACAGAACCCAGCGCCTCGGACAGTGCCCAGCACCTCGGACAGAGCCCAGCGCCTCGGACAGAGCCCAGCGCCTCGGACAGAGCCCAGCGCCTCGGACAGAGCCCAGCGCCTCGGACTGTGCCCAGCGCCTCGGACAGCGCCCAGCTCCTCGGACAGCGCCCAGCTCCTCGGACAGCGCCCAGCGCCTCGGACAGTGCCCAGCGCCTCGGACAGTGCCCAGCTCCTCGGACAGTGCCCAGCACCTCGGACAGTGCCCAGCCCCTCGGACAGTGCCCAGTGCCTCGGACCGTGCCCAGCGCCTCGGACAGTGTCCAGAGCCTCGGACAGTGCCCAGCGCCTTGGACAGTGCCCAGCGCCTCGGACAGTGCCCAGCGCCTCAGACCGTGCCCAGCGTCTCGGACAGTGCCCAGCGCCTCGGACAGTGCCCAGCGTCTCGGACAGTGCCCAGCGCCTCGGACAGTGCCCAGCGCCTCGGACAGTGCCCAGCGCCTCGGACAGTGCCCAGCGCCTCGGACAGTGCCCAGTGCCTCGGACAGTGCCCAGCTCCTCGGACAGAGCCCAGCGCCTCGGACAGAGCCCAGCGCCTCGGACAGTGCCCAGCGCCTCGGACAGTGCCCAGCGCCTCGGACAGAGCCCAGCGCCTCGGACAGTGCCCAGCACCTCGGACAGAGCCCAGCGCCTCGGACAGAGCCCAGCGCCTCGGACAGAGCCCAGCGCCTCGGACAGAGCCCAGCGCCTCGGACAGAGCCCAGCGCCTCGGACAGAGCCCAGCGCCTCGGACAGTGCCCAGCACCTCGGACAGAGCCCAGCGCCTCGGACAGTGCCCAGCGCCTCGGACAGTGTCCAGCACCTCGGACAGTGCTCAGCGCCTCGGACAGTGCGCAGCGCCTCGGACAGTGCCCAGCGCCTCGGACAGTGCGCAGCGCCTCGGACAGTGCCCAGCGCCTCGGACAGTGTCCAGCGCCTCGGACAGTGCCCAGCGCCTCGGACAGTGCTCAGCGCCTCGGACAGTGCTCAGCGCCTCGGACAGTGCGCAGCGCCTCGGACAGTGCCCAGCGCCTCGGACAGTGCCCAGCGCCTCGGACAGTGCTCAGCGCCTCGGACAGTGCGCAGCGCCTCGGACAGCGCCCAGCGCCTCGGACAGCGCCCAGCACCTCGGACAGTGACCAGCACCTCGGACAGAGCCCAGCTCCTCGGACAGTGCCCAGCACCTCGGACAGTGCCCAGCGCCTCAGACAGTGCCCAGTGCCTCGGACAGTGCCCAGCTCCTCGGACAGTGCCCAGCGCCTCGGACAGTGCGCAGCACCTCGGACAGTGCCCAGCACCTCGGACAGTGCCCAGCGCCTCGGACAGTGCCCAGCGCCTTGGACAGTACCCAGTGCCTCGGACAGTGCCCAGCTCCTCGGACAGTGCCCAGCACCTCGGACAGTGCCCAGCACCTCGGACAGTGCCCAGCGCCTCAGACAGTGCCCAGCACCTCGGACAGTGCCCAGAGCCTCAGACAGTGCCCAGCTCCTCGGACAGTGCCCAGCGCCTCGGACAGTGCCCAGTGCCTCGGACAGTGCCCAGCACCTCAGACAGTGCCCAGCACCTCGGACAGTGCCCAGCGCCTCGGACAGTGCCCAGCACCTCGGACAGTGCCCAGCGCCTCGGACAGTGTCCAGCGCCTCGGACAGTGCTCAGCGCCTCGGACAGTGCGCAGCGCCTCGGACAGTGCCCAGCGCCTCGGACAGTGCTCAGCGCCTCGGACAGTGCGCAGCGCCTCGGACAGTGCCCAGCGCCTCGGACAGTGCTCAGCGCCTCGGACAGTGCCCAGCGCCTCGGACAGTGTCCAGCGCCTCGGACAGTGCTCAGCGCCTCGGACAGTGCGCAGCGCCTCGGACAGTGCCCAGCGCCTCGGACAGTGTCCAGCGCCTCAGACAGTGCCCAGCGCCTCGGACAGTGCCCTGCGCCTCGGACAGTGCCCAGCACCTCGGACATGGTCCAGCGCCTCGGACAGTGCCCAGTGCCTCGGACAGTGCCCAGCGCCTCGGACAGTGCCCAGTGCCTCAGACAGTGCCCAGTGCCTCGGACAGTGCCCAGCGCCTTGGACAGAGCCCAGCGCCTCGGACAGTGCCCAGTGCCTCAGACAGTGCCCAGCACCTCGGACAGTGCCCAGCGCCTTGGACAGAGCCCAGCGCCTTGGACAGTGCCCAGCGCCTCGGACAGTGCCCAGCGCCTCGGACAGTGCCCAGCGCCTCGGACAGTGCCCAGCGCCTCGGACAGTGCCCAGCGCCTCGGACAGTGCCCAGCGCCTCGGACAGTGCCCTGCGCCTCGGACAGTGCCCAGCGCCTCGGACATGGTCCAGCGCCTCGGACAGCGCCCAGCGCCTCGGACAGTGCCCAGCACCTCGGACAGTGCCCAGCACCTCGGACAGTGCCCAGCACCTCGGACATGGTCCAGCGCCTCGGACAGCGCCCAGCGCCTCGGACAGTGCCCAGCACCTCGGACAGCGCCCAGCGCCTCGGACAGTGTCCAGCACCTCGGACATGGTCCAGCGCCTCGGACATCGCCCAGCGCCTCGGACAGCGCCCAGCGCCTCGGACAGTGCCCAGCACCTCGGACATGGTCCAGCACCTCGGACAGTGCCCAGCTACTCGGACAGTGCCCAGCGCCTCGGACAGTGCCCAGCGCCTCGGACAGTGCCCAGCGCCTCGGACAGTGCCCAGCGCCTCGGACAGTGCCCAGCGCCTCGGACAGTGCCCAGCTACTCGGACAGTGCCCAGCGCCTCGGACAGCGCCCAGCGCCTCGGACAGCGCCCAGCACCTCGGACAGTGCCCAGCACCTCGGAGAGTGCCCAGCGTCTCGGACATGGTCCAGCGCCTCGGACAGTGCCCAGCGCCTCGGACAGCGCCCAGCGCCTCGGACAGCGCCCAGCGCCTCGGACAGTGCCCAGGACCTCGGACAGTGCCCAGTGCCTCGGACAGCGCCCAGCGCCTCGGACAGCGCCCAGCGCCTCGGACAGTGCCCAGGACCTCGGACAGTGCCCAGTGCCTCGGACAGTGCCCAGCGCCTTGGACAGAGCCCAGCGCCTTGGACAGTGCCCAGCGCCTTGGACAGAGCCCAGCGCCTTGGACAGCGCCCAGCGCCTCGGACAGTGCCCAGGACGTCGGACAGTGCTCAGTGCCTCGGACAGTGCCCAGCGCCTTGGACAGAGCCCAGCGCCTTGGACAGTGCCCAGCTCCTCGGACAGTGCCCAGCGCCTTGGACAGCGCCCAGCGCCTCGGACAGTGCCCAGGACCTCGGACAGTGCCCAGTGCCTCGGACAGTGCCCAGCGCCTTGGACAGAGCCCAGCGCCTTGGACAGTGCCCAGCTCCTCGGACAGTGCCCAGCGCCTTGGACAGTGCCCAGCGCCTCGGACAGTGCCCAGCTCCTCGGACAGCGCTCTGTGTGTCATGGGCCAGGGTTTAGAGAACCCCAAAGTGTATCATGGAGTTCACCTGACCCACAACTTTGACTAGATTGTTGTCTGGGGAGCGCACGGCCCACTCTCCAGGAGTGGGACAGCAGAAATGGAAAAGTATTTTTAAAGCAAAACAATGTTTATTCTATGAACTCAAGTTAACCTTTTTAAAACATAGTGAACTTAGCAACCATCAATTCAAATACAACCCCCAAAGAATACAACGCTCAGTAATCCTTTAAGCTTTTCTTTTTAACATCCATAAGACTTAAAACACCTTTTACCAGAAGCACATCAGGTTAAAGTCACTACAGTTATTAGTTTCAAATCACCAGGATCGATTTACAGTCTTTAGATTACAGAGAGAGATTCATGCACCTTCTGGCTGTGACTGCAGCTACCCAGCTCTGACAACGAAACTAAAACGCACCCTGCAGAAAATAGCCTAAAACGAAAGTAAAAAGCTGACAGACAGCCCAGCTCCACCCACTCTCTGACATCACTGCAGTAATAAATACCCATTTCTTAAAGGTACTCTCACTACAGATATTTATATACACACCCATTTATAAACACCCATTTCTTAAAGGTACTCTCACATGACAAGCAGGAACAGAGGCACTGGAGCAGAGGGGCTGAATGGCCTGGTTCGGATGTAATTCTCCTCTCTTTCTTGTTCCAGACCCTTCCAGAACGTAACGGAGGATATCGGGCAGGACGCCTGCGTGTCGAACAGCTGGACCATGGTGGACGTGGACCATCCCCTCAACAGGGACCACTTCCCCGAGGTGATGCTCTACAATCTCAGGCCCTGGACCCAATACGCCATCTTTATCCGAGCTATCACACTCACCGTCTCGGAGGCCAGTCACGGCCACGGAGCCAAGAGTGAGCTGGTGTATTTCCGCACAAGACCGGCTGGTACGGGGGGGGGGGAGCTGCTGGAGGCGGGGGTGGGACGCGGGGGGGGGGGGAGATGTACGGCGGGATGGGGGGGGTGGGCAGGGTGGATGATGGGGGCACGTTGCTGAACAATCTCATCAGGGCAAACATGAGAACGCCAAGCTTCAAACTCTCTCAACAATTTGTACTGCAGGAGAAGAGAGCAGGGTGCCGTTCACGCTGCAAACAAAAGCAACACGTCCAAGCCTTTTTGAATTACCCTGGAATTTGGAGGAGCCGTTAGTTCCTCCAAGGGCTCGGCCAATCAGGGTCGACTTGCAGCCTTTTGCTGTATAAATTGTGGTGGGATAGGCAGGGGGTCACCCACCCCTTTCTCGAAGGGGGGGGGGGTAACAAATGCCCAGCCAGCGACGCCCACATCTCCTGAAAACATAAGCAATGTGATAGTGGCGCAGACGATGTACATTGCCTGAGAGTCAAATGTTAGCCCCAGACCACCAGGGAACCCCCGCCCCCCCCCCCCCCCCCCGCTCATCCTTCAAGATCAGCCATGGAAACGTTTATACCCTCCCGAGAGGCAGAGGCCTCTCATCCTGAAAGATGGCACCTTCCTCAGCACTGACCCTCCGACAGTGCGGCACTCCCTCACTACTGACCCTCTGACAGTGCGGCGCTTCCCTCAGTACTGACCCACCCACAGTGCGGCACTCCCTCAGTACTGACCCTCTGACAGTGCGGCGCTTCCCTCAGTACTGACCCACCCACAGTGCGGCGCTCCCTCAGTACTGACCCTCCCACAGTGCGGCACTCCCTCAGTACTGACCCTCCCACAGTGCGGCACTCCCTCAGTACTGACCCTCCCACAGTGCGGCACTCCCTCAGTACTGACTCTCCCACAGTGCGGCACTCCCTCAGTACTGACCCTCTGAAAGTGCGGCGCTCCCTCAGTACTGACCCTCTGACAGTACGGCACTCCCTCAGTGCTGACCCTCCCACAGTGCAGCACTCCCTCAGTACGGACCCTCCGACAGTGCGGCGCTCCCTCACTACTGACCCTCTGACAGTGCGGCGCTTCGCTCAGTACTGACCCTCTGACAGTGCGGCGCTCCCTCAGTACTGACCCACCGACAGTGCGGCGCTCCCTCAGTACTGACCCTCCCACAGTGCGGCGCTCCCTCAGTACTGACCCTCCCACAGTGCGGCGCTCCCACAGTACTGACCCTCTGACAGTGCGGCACTCCCTCACTACTGACCCTCTGACAGCGCGTCACTCCCTCAGTACTGACCCTCCCACAGTGCGGCACTCCCTCACTACTGACCCTCTGACAGTGCGGCACTCCCTCAGTACTGACCCTCCGACAGTGCGGCGCTCCCTCAGTACTGACCCTCTGACTGTGCAGCGCTCCCTCAGTACTGACCCTCTGACAGTGCGGCGCTCCCTCAGTACTGACCCTCCCACAGTGCGGCGCTCCCTCAGTACTGACCCTCCCACAGTACGGCACTCCCTCAGTACTGACCCTCCCACAGTGCGGCACTCCCTCAGTACTGAACCTCCGACAGTGCGGCACTCACTCATTACTGACCCTCCGACACTGCGGCACTCCCTCAGTACTGACCCTCCGACAGTGCGGCGCTCCCTCAGTACTGACCCTCCCACAGTGCGGCGCTCCCTCAGTACTGACTCTCACACAGTGCGGCACTCCCTCAGTACTGACCCTCCCACAGTGCGGCGCTCCCTCAGTACTGACCCTCTGACAGTGCGGCGCTCCCTCAGTGCTGACCCTCCCACAGTGCAGCGCTCCCTCAGTACTGACCCTCTGACCGTGCGGCACTCCCTCAGTATTGACCCTCTGACAGTGCGGCGCTCCCTCAGTACTGACCGTCCGACAGTGCGGCGCTCCCTCAGTACTAACCCTCCCACAGTGCAGCGCTCCCTCAGTACTGACCCTCTGACAGTGCAGCACTCCCTCAGTACTGACCCTCTGACAGTGAGGCACTCCCTCAGTACTGACCCTCCCACACTGCGGCACTCCCTCAGTACTGACCCTCCCACAGTGCGGCACTCTCTCCGTACTGACACTCCCACAGTGCGGCGCTCCCTCAGTACTGACTCTCCCACAATGCAGCACTCCCTCAGCACTGACCCTCCCACAGTGCGGAGCTCCCTCAGTACTGACCCTCCCACAGTGCGGCGCTCCCTCAGTACTGACTATCCCACAGTGCGGCGCTCCCTCAGTGCTGACCCTCTGACAGTGCGGCACTCCCTCAGTACTGACCCTCTGACAGTGAGGCACTCCCTCAGTACTGACCCTCCCACAATGCAGCACTCCCTCAGCACTGACCCTCCCACAGTGCGGAGCTTCCTCAGTAGTGACCCTCCCACAGTGCGGCGCTCCCTCAGTACTGACCCTCCCACAGTGCGGCACTCCCTCAGTACTGACCCTCTGACAGTGCGGCACTCCCTCAGTACTGACCCTCTGACAGTGCGGCGCTGCCTCAGTACTGACCCTCTGACAGTGCGGCGCTCCCTCAGTACTGACCCACCGACAGTGCGGCGCTCCCTCAGTACTGACCCTCCCACAGTGCGGCGCTCCCTCAGTACTGACCCTCCCACAGTGCGGCGCTCCCACAGTACTGACCCTCTGACAGTGCGGCACTCCCTCACTACTGACCCTCTGACAGTGCGTCACTCCCTCAGTACTGACCCTCCCACAGTGCGGCACTCCCTCACTACTGACCCTCTGACAGTGCGGCACTCCCTCAGTACTGACCCTCCGACAGTGCGGCGCTCCCTCAGTACTGACCCTCTGACTGTGCAGCGCTCCCTCAGTACTGACCCTCTGACAGTGCGGCGCTCCCTCAGTACTGACCCTCCCACAGTGCGGCGCTCCCTCAGTACTGACCCTCCCACAGTACGGCACTCCCTCAGTACTGACCCTCCCACAGTGCGGCACTCCCTCAGTACTGAACCTCCGACAGTGCGGCACTCACTCATTACTGACCCTCCGACACTGCGGCACTCCCTCAGTACTGACCCTCCGACAGTGCGGCGCTCCCTCAGTACTGACCCTCCCACAGTGCGGCGCTCCCTCAGTACTGACTCTCACACAGTGCGGCACTCCCTCAGTACTGACCCTCCCACAGTGCGGCGCTCCCTCAGTACTGACCCTCTGACAGTGCGGCGCTCCCTCAGTGCTGACCCTCCCACAGTGCAGCGCTCCCTCAGTACTGACCCTCTGACCATGCGGCACTCCCTCAGTATTGACCCTCTGACAGTGCGGCGCTCCCTCAGTACTGACCGTCCGACAGTGCGGCGCTCCCTCAGTACTAACCCTCCCACAGTGCGGCGCTCCCTCAGTACTGACCCTCTGACAGTGCAGCACTCCCTCAGTACTGACCCTCTGACAGTGAGGCACTCCCTCAGTACTGACCCTCCCACACTGCGGCACTCCCTCAGTACTGACCCTCCCACAGTGCGGCACTCTCTCCGTACTGACCCTCCCACAGTGCGGCGCTCCCTCAGTACTGACTCTCCCACAATGCAGCACTCCCTCAGCACTGACCCTCCCACAGTGCGGAGCTCCCTCAGTACTGACCCTCCCACAGTGCGGCGCTCCCTCAGTACTGACCATCCCACAGTGCGGCGCTCCCTCAGTGCTGACCCTCTGACAGTGCGGCACTCCCTCAGTACTGACCCTCTGACAGTGAGGCACTCCCTCAGTACTGACCCTCCCACAATGCAGCACTCCCTCAGCACTGACCCTCCCACAGTGCGGAGCTTCCTCAGTACTGACCCTCCCACAGTGCGGCGCTCCCTCAGTACTGACCCTCCCACAGTGCGGCACTCCCTCAGTACTGACCCTCTGACAGTGCGGCACTCCCTCAGTACTGACCCTCTGACAGTGCGGCGCTGCCTCAGTACTGACCCTCTGACAGTGCAGCGCTCCCTCAGTACTGACCCTCTGACAGTGCGGCGCTCCCTCAGTACTGACCCTCCCACAGTGAAGCTCTCCCTCAGTCCTGACTCTCCGACAGTGCGGCGCTCCCTCAGTACTGACCCTCCGACCGTGCGGCGCTCCCTCAGTACTGACCCATTGACAGTGCAGCACTCACTCAGTACTGACCGTCCGACAGTGCGGCGCTCCCTCAGTACTGACCCTCTGACAGTGTGGCGCTCCATCAGTACTGACCCATTGACAGTGCGGCGCTCCCTCAGTACTGACCGTCTGACAGTGCAGCACTCCCTCAGTACTGACCGTCTGACAGTGCAGCACTCCCTCAGTACTGACCCTCTGACAGTGTGGCGCTCCCTCAGTACTGACCCTCTGACAGTGCGGCGCTCCCTCAGTACTGACCGTCTGACAGTGCAGCACTCCCTCAGTACTGACCCTCTGACAGTGTGGCGCTCCATCAGTACTGACCCATTGACAGTGCGGCGCTCCCTCAGTACTGACCGTCTGACAGTGCAGCACTCCCTCAGTACTGACCCTCTGACAGTGCGGCACTCCCTCAGTACTGGCCCTCCCACAGTGTGGCGCTCCCTCAGTACTGACCCTCTGACAGTGCGGCGCTCCCTCAGTACTGACCCTCTGACAGTGCAGCGCTCCCTCAGCACTGACCCTCCCACAGTGCGGCACTCCCTCAGTACTGACCCTCCCACAGTGCGGCTCTCCCTCAGTCCTGACTCTCCGACAGAGCGGCGCTCCCTCAGTACTGACCCTCCGACAGTGCGGCGCTCCCTCAGTACTGACCCTCCAACAGTGCGGCACTCCCTCAGTACTGACCCTCTGACAGTGCAGCGCTCCCTCAGCACTGACCCTCCCACAGTGCGGCGCTCCCTCAGTACTGACCCTCTGACAGTGCGGCACTCCCTCAGTACTGACCCTCTGACAGTGCAGCGCTCCCTCAGTACTGACCCTCCCACAGTGCGGCACTCCCTCAGTACTGACCCTCCCACAGTGCGGCTCTCCCTCAGTCCTGACTCTCCGACAGAGCGGCTCTCCCTCAGTCCTGACTCTCCGACAGAGCGGCGCTCCCTCAGTACTGACCCTCTGACAGTGCGGCACTCCCTCAGTACTGACCCTCTGACAGTGCAGCGCTCCCTCAGTACTGACCCTCCCACAGTGCGGCTCTCCCTCAGTCCTGACCCTCCCACAGTGCGGCACTCCCTCAGTACTGACCCTCCGACCGTGCGGCACTCCCTCAGTACTGACCCATTGACAGTGCGGCGCTCCCTCAGTACTGACCCTCCGACAGTGCGGTGCTCTCTGGGAGTATTGTCTGTTCTCAAGTGACTGAGTGCGACTCGAGCCCAGAATCTTTGGACTGCGAGGCGTGAAAGTCAGCGAAATGAGAGAGAGCGTTGCCCAATCAGATTTCAGTAAGAGAGTGAGAGTGGAGAGCAGGTAGGAAGTCTTCACCTGTTGAGAGTTGCTGTGCTGGTGAATGTCAAAATCAGGTAATAATAGTTCAGGAATATGCAAAAGATCGGCTCATTATAATTGTTCTATATACTCACAGGGAGGATAGACACCTGGGGCGAAATTCTCCCCCAACGGCGCGATGTCCGCCGACTGGCGCCAAAAACGGCGCCAATCAGACGGGCATCGTGCCGGCTCAAAGGTGCGGAATGCTCTGCATCTTTGGGTGCCGAGCCCCAACATTGAGGGGCTAGGTCAGCGCCGGAGGGATTTCCGCCCCGCCAGCTGGCGCGGAAATGCGGCGCATGCGCGGGAGCGTCAGCGGCCGCCGACAGTTTCCCGCGCACGCGCAGTGGGGAGAGTGTCTTCCGCCTCCGCCATGGTGGAGACCGTGGCGAAGGCGGAAGGGAACGAGCGCCCCCCACGGCACAGGCCCGCCCGCGGATCGGTGGGCCCCGATCGCGGGCCGGGCCACCGTGGGGGGCACTCCCCGGGGCCAGATCGCCCCGCGCCCCCCCCCCCCCAGGACCCCGGAGCCCGCCCGCGCTGCCTGGTCCCGCCGGTAAATACCAGCTTTGATTTACGCCGGCGGGACAGGCAATTTCTGGGCGGGATTTCGGCCCATCCGGGCCGGAGAATCGAGCGGGGGGTCCCGCCGACCGGCGCGGCCCGATTCCCGCCCCCCGCCCAATCTCCGGGACCGGAGACTTCGGCGGGGGGGGGGGGATTCACGGCAGCCAACGGCCATTCTCCGACCCGGCCGGGTGGGGGGGGGGGGTCGGAGAATGACGTCCCAGGTCACTCGAGATGGGCTCAATGTTGCGACTGCCTTGTAAAGGCACAAATAAGCAACTTTAAGGCTGGACGTTTAGTTCCACCCCGCCTCGCCCAATGGGCCATGATTGAAGATTCGACTGAATAGCCAGGCTAAGGTGTGGAAGTGATCGATGGGCTTGTCCGGCATTGGGCAGGAGGCTGGGCGGGAAGGGAGGACAGGGTTCCAGCGCGCGCTGGGGAGGAGGACGGGGATGTCCCCGGGCCACCGGACCGCGCGCCACTCATTCTCCTGTCTGCCCTCGGCAGCTCCCACTGTCCCCCAGGACGTGGTGTCCACGTCGAACTCGTCCTCGCAGCTGATCGTGAAGTGGAAACCCCCACTGCAGCAGAACGGTAACATCACCTACTACCTGGTGGTGTGGCAGCAACAGCCCGAAGACGGCGAGCTCTATATCAACGACTACTGCCACAAAGGTGAGAGTTCAGGGTGACACACCGCACCAATCGGGAGCAGGATGGAGGCCATACGGCCCCTCTAGTCTGCCCCGACAGTCAATAATGTAATGGGCCAGGGTTTGGAGAAGCCCAAAGTGTATCATGGAGTTCACCTGACCCACAACTTTGACTAGATTGTGGTATGGGGAGCACACGGCCCACTCTACAGGTGTGGGACAGCAGAAATGGAAAAGTATTTTTTAAAGCAAAGCAATGTTTATTCTATGAACTCAAGTTAACCTTTTTAAAACATACAGTGAACATCTTAGCGACCATCAATTCAAATCCAACCCCCAAAGAATACAACACTAAGTAATCCTTTAAGCTTTCCTTTTAACATCCAGAAGACTTAAAATACCTTTTACCAGAAGCACCTCAGGTTAAAGTCACTAATGTTATTAGTTTTAAATCAGCAGGATCGATTTACAGTCTTTAGATAACAGAGAGAGATTCATACACCTTCTGGCTGTGACTGTAGCTACCCAGCTCCGAAAACGCAACTAAAACACACCCTGCAGCAAACAGCCTAAAACGAAAGTAAAAAGCTGACAGACAGCCCAGCTCCACCCACTCTCTGACATCACTGCGACACCCATTTCTTAAAGGTACTCTCACTGCAGATATTTATATACACCCCCATTTATAAACACCCATCTCTTAAAGGTACTCTAACATGACAATAAGATCACCGCCACCCACACTGTGTTACGACACCCCGGGCTAGGGCACAGTCAATTCCAGCCCCAATTGTCCCCGGAATCGCAACACACGGGGAAACTAACCAATAATCCTGCTAAAAATACCCTCTGACGCCCAATAATTATAGTCGCCAGGTTAGTAAATTTAAACCCAGAAGAACGATACTGAAATATGCAGCAAATACAACTGGTCAACTATTATCTAATTGCTAATCCCCCATTTTAAGTTGTGCCCCACCCTCTAAACGCACGCAAGGCAGACAAACATAGAGGGGCAGAAAGGGGTGAAAAAAAAAGAAGTCAAAGAGACATATCATGAACTTTTGCTTTCAGTTTGAGCTCTTACTGTCGATTCATTCAGGCCCTTGAAGCTTTCGGGATACAGCACCCACAGTCTTTCTGGAGAAGGTGAATAAAAAGGCAGCCTTTCTGAATCCAGGAGTCCAACTGAATCCTTCAGGTCTCTGAGAACCATTGCACTGGCATAAAATCCAGTCACCACCTGTTACCGGATAGAGCACAGCCTTTTAGGCAAATTCATTGCCCCCCCCCATCCAGCCAATCCAGCCAACCGAGACCCAGGCCATCCTTCTCTCTGCTGCCGACAACTCTGAAACTCCAGTTCAAAGTTACAGAGACTGGCAGAGAATTCTCTCTGATCACTTCCTCGCTCTCTCTGCTGTTTGACTGAAAGACACATCTCCATTAATCATCCATAGAACAAAAATGATAACGGCGGAATGGGGGTATAAACAAGAAGGTCACTTACAATTGACCCTACACTGACCCCACACTGAACCTACACTGACCCCACACAGACCCTACACTGAACCTACACTGAACGTACACTTACCCCACACTGACTCCACACTGACTCACACTGACCCCACACTGACCCACACTGACCCACACTGACCCCACACTGACCCCACACTGACCCCACACTGACTCACACTGACTCACACTGACTCACACTGACCCACACTGACCCCACACTGACCCACACTGACCCCACACTGACCCACACTAACCCCACACTGACCCCACACTGACTCACACTGACTCCACACTGACCCCACACTGACCCCACACTGACCCCACACTGACTCACACTGACCCCACACTGACTCACACTGACCCCACACTGACCCCACACTGACCCCACACTGACTCACACTGACTCCACACTGACCCCACACTGACTCACACTGACCCCACACTGACCCACACTGACCCACACTGACCCCACACTGACCCCACACTGACCCCACACTGACTCACACTGACTCACACTGACCCCACACTGACTCACACTGACCCCACACTGACCCCACACTGACCCACACTGACCCACACTGACCCCACACTGACTCACACTGACCCCACACTAACCCCACACTGACTCACACTGACCCCACACTGACCCCACACTGACCCCACACTGACTCACACTGACTCACACTGACCTCACACTGACCCCACACTGACTCACACTGACCCCACACTGACCCCACACTGACCCACACTGACCCACACTGACCCCACACTGACTCACACTGACCCCACACTAACCCCACACTGACTCACACTGACCCCACACTGACCCCACACTGACCCACACTGACCCCACACTGACTCACACTGACCCCACACTAACCCCACACTGACTCACACTGACCCACACTGACTCACACTGACCCCACACTGACCCACACTGACTCACACTGACCCCACACTGACTCACACTGACCCCACACTAACCCCACACTGACTCACACTGACCCCACACTGACTCACACTGACCCCACACTGACCCACACTGACCCCACACTGACCCCACACTGACCCACACTGACTCACACTGACTCACACTGACCCACACTAACCCCACACTGACTCACACTGACCCCACACTGACCCCACACTGACCCCACACTGACCCCACACTGACCCCACACTGACCCACACTGACTCACACTGACCCACACTGACCCCACACTGACCCACACTGACCCCACACTGACCCCACACTGACCCCACACTGACTCACACTGACCCACACTGACTCCACACTGACTCACACTGACTCACACTGACCCACACTGACCCACACTGACCCCACACTGACCCCACACTGACTCCACACTGACTCACACTGACTCCACACTGACTCACACTGACCCCACACTGACTCACACTGACTCACACTGACCCACACTGACCCACACTGACCCCACACTGACTCACACTGACCCCACACTGACTCACACTGACCCCACACTGACTCACACTGACTCACACTGACTCACACTGACCCCACACTGACTCACACTGACTCACACTGACCCACACTAACCCCACACTGACTCACACTGACCCCACACTGACCCCACACTGACCCCACACTGACCCCACACTGACCCCACACTGACCCACACTGACTCACACTGACCCACACTGACCCCACACTGACCCACACTGACCCCACACTGACCCCACACTGACCCCACACTGACTCACACTGACTCACACTGACTCACACTGACTCCACACTGACTCACACTGACTCCACACTGACCCCACACTGACTCACACTGACCCACACTGACTCCACACTGACCCCACACTGACCCACACTGACCCCACACTGACTCACACTGACCCACACTGACCCCACACTGACCCACACTGACCCCACACTGACTCACACTGAACCACACTGACCCACACTGACCCCACACTGACCCACACTGACCCCACACTGACCCCACACTGACCCACACTGACCCCACACTGACTCACACTGACCCACACTGACCCACACTGACCCCACACTGACTCCACACTGACTCACACTGACTCCACACTGACTCACACTGACCCCACACTGACTCACACTGACTCACACTGACCCACACTGACCCCACACTGACTCACACTGACCCCACACTGACTCACACTGACCCCACACTGACTCACACTGACTCACACTGACTCACACTGACCCCACACTGACTCACACTGACCCCACACTGACCCCACACTGACTCCACACTGACCCCACACTGACCCCACACTGACTCACACTGACCCCACACTGACCCCACACTGACTCACACTGACCCCACACTGACTCCACACTGACTCACACTGACTCCACACTGACTCACACTGACCCACACTGACCCACACTGACTCCACACTGACCCCACACTGACCCCACACTGACCCCACACTGACTCACACTGACCCCACACTGACTCCACACTGACTCACACTGACTCACACTGACTCACACTGACCCCACACTGACTCCACACTGACTCACACTGACCCCACACTGACCCCACACTGACCCCACACTGACTCACACTGACCCCACACTGACTCCACACTGACTCACACTGACTCCACACTGACCCCACACTGACTCCACACTGACTCACACTGACTCCACACTGACCCCACACTGACCCCACACTGACCCACACTGACCCCACACTGACTCACACTGACCCCACACTGACTCCACACTGACTCACACTGACTCCACACTGACCCCACACTGACTCCACACTGACTCCACACTGACTCACACTGACCCCACACTGACTCCACACTGACTCACACTGACTCACACTGACCCCACACTGACCCCACACTGACTCCACACTGACCCCACACTGACCCACACTGACTCACACTGACCCCACACTGACCCCACACTGACTCACACTGACCCCACACTGACTCCACACTGACTCACACTGACTCACACTGACCCACACTGACTCACACTGACTCACACTGACCCCACACTGACCCACACTGACTCCACACTGACTCACACTGACTCACACTGACTCACACTGACTCACACTGACCCCACACTGACCCCACACTGACTCCACACTGACCCCACACTGACCCACACTGACTCACACTGACCCCACACTGACCCCACACTGACCCCACACTGTCACCACACTGACCCACACTGACCCACACTGACTCACACTGACCCCACACTGACTCACACTGACCCCACACTGACCTACACTGACCCACACTGACTCACACTGACCCCACACTGACTCACACTGATACACACTGACTCACACTGACCCCACACTGACCCCACACTGACTCACACTGACTCCACACTGACTCCACACTGACCCCACACTGACTCACACTGACCCACACTGACCCCACACTGACCCACACTGACCCCACACTGACTCACACTGACCCACACTGACTCACACTGACCCCACACTGACCCCACACTGACTCACACTGACCCCACACTGACTCACACTGACCCCACACTGACTCACACTGACCCCACACTGACTCACACTGACTCACACTGACCCCACACTGACCCACACTGACCCCACACTGACCCCACACTGACTCACACTGACTCACACTGACCCCACACTGACCCCACACTGACCCCACACTGACTGACACTGACCCCATACTGACTCACACTGACCCCACACTGACTCACACTGACCCACACTGACTCACACTGACTCACACTGACTCACACTGACTCACACTGACCCCACACTGACTCACACTGACCCACACTGACTCACACTGACTCACACTGACTCACACTGACCCCACACTGACTCACACTGACCCACACTGACTCACACACTGACCCCACACTGACTCACACTGACTCACACTGACCCACACTGACCTCACACTGACCCCACACTGACTCACACTGACCCCACACTGACCCCACACTGACCCACACTGACCCACACTGACCCCACACTGACTCACACTGACCCCACACTAACCCCACACTGACTCACACTGACCCCACACTGACCCCACACTGACCCACACTGACCCCACACTGACTCACACTGACCCACACTGACTCACACTGACCCCACACTAACCCCACACTGACTCACACTGACCCACACTGACTCACACTGACCCCACACTGACCCACACTGACTCACACTGACCCCACACTGACTCACACTGACCCCACACTAACCCCACACTGACTCACACTGACCCCACACTGACTCACACTGACCCCACACTGACCCCACACTGACCCCACACTGACCCCACACTGACTCACACTGACCCCACACTGACTCACACTGACCCCACACTAACCCCACACTGACTCACACTGACCCCACGCTGACTCACACTGACCCACACTGACCCCACACTGACTCACACTGACCCACACTGACCCCACACTGACCCCACACTGACCCACACTGACTCACACTGACTCACACTGACCCACACTAACCCCACACTGACTCACACTGACCCCACACTGACCCCACACTGACCACACACTGACCCCACACTGACCCCACACTGACCCACACTGACTCACACTGACCCACACTGACCCCACACTGACCCACACTGACCCCACACTGACCCCACACTGACCCCACACTGACTCACACTGACCCCACACTGACTCCACACTGACTCACACTGACCCACACTGACCCCACACTGACCCACACTGACCCCACACTGACCCCACACTGACCCCACACTGACTCACACTGACTCCACACTGACTCACACTGACCCACACTGACCCCACACTGACCCACACTGACCCACACTGACCCCACACTGACCCACACTGACCCACACTGACTCACACTGACCCCACACTGACCCCACACTGACTCACACTGACCCACACTGACCCACACTGACCCCACACTGACCCCACACTGACTCCACACTGACTCACACTGACTCCACACTGACTCACACTGACTCACACTGACCCACACTGACCCCACACTGACTCACACTGACTCACACTGACTCACACTGACCCCACACTGACTCACACTGACCCCACACTGACCCCACACTGACCCCACACTGACTCACACTGACCCACACTGACCCCACACTGACTCACACTGACTCACACTGACCCACACTGACCCACACTGACCCACACTGACCCCACACTGACCCACACTGACCCACACTGACCCCACACTGACTCACACTGACCCCACACTGACCCCACACTGACCCACACTGACCCCACACTGACCCACACTGACCCACACTGACCCCACACTGACTCACACTGACCCCACACTGACTCACACTGACCCCACACTGACTCACACTGACTCACACTGACTCACACTGACCCCACACTGACTCACACTGACCCCACACTGACCCCACACTGACTCCACACTGACCCCACACTGACCCCACACTGACTCACACTGACCCCACACTGACCCCACACTGACTCACACTGACCCCACACTGACTCCACACTGACTCACACTGACCCCACACTGACTCCACACTGACTCACACTGACTCACACTGACTCACACTGACCCCACACTGAC
Organism: Scyliorhinus torazame; assembly: GCF_047496885.1. Classification (NCBI taxonomy): domain Eukaryota; kingdom Metazoa; phylum Chordata; class Chondrichthyes; order Carcharhiniformes; family Scyliorhinidae; genus Scyliorhinus; species Scyliorhinus torazame. Next base: position 32,622,946 of record NC_092732.1, on the reverse strand, counting down.
CCCACACTGACCCACACTGACTCCACACTGACCCCACACTGACTCACACTGACCCCACACTGACCCCACACTGACCCCACACTGTCACCACACTGACCCACACTGACCCACACTGACTCACACTGACTCACACTGACCCCACACTGACCTACACTGACCCACACTGACTCACACTGACCCCACACTGACTCACACTGATACACACTGACTCACACTGACCCCACACTGACCCCACACTGACTCACACTGACTCCACACTGACCCCACACTGACTCACACTGACCCACACTGACCCACACTGACCCCACACTGACCCACACTGACCCCACACTGACTCACACTGACCCACACTGACTCACACTGACCCCACACTGACCCCACACTGACTCACACTGACCCCACACTGACTCACACTGACCCCACACTGACTCACACTGACTCACACTGACCCCACACTGACCCACACTGACCCCACACTGACCCACACTGACTCACACTGACCCCACACTGACTCACACTGACTCACACTGACCCCACACTGACCCCACACTGACCCCACACTGACTGACACTGACCCCATACTGACTCACACTGACCCCACACTGACTCACACTGACCCACACTGACTCACACTGACTCACACTGACTCACACTGACTCACACTGACCCCACACTGACTCACACTGACCCACACTGACTCACACTGACTCACACTGACTCACACTGACCCCACACTGACTCACACTGACCCACACTGACTCACACACTGACCCCACACTGACTCACACTGACTCACACTGACCCACACTGACTCACACTGACTCACACTGACCCACACTGACTCACACTGACTCACACTGACTCACACTGACCCACACTGACTCACACTGACTCACACTGACCCCACACTGACTCACACTGACCCACACTGACCCACACTGACTCACACTGACCCCACACTGACCCACACTGACCCACACTGACTCACACTGACCCCACACTGACTCACACTGACCCCACACTGACCACACACTGACTCACACTGACCCACACTGACTCACACTGACTCACACTGACCCCACACTGACCCACAGTGACCCACACTGACTCACACTGACCCACACTGACTCACACTGACACACACTGACCCACACTGACCCACACTGACTCCACACTAACCCCACACTGACCCACACTGACTCACACTGACCCACACTGACCCACACTGACCCACACTGACCCACACTGACCCCACACTGACTCACACTGACCCCACACTGACCCACACTGACCCCACACTGACCCACACTGACCCCACACTGACCCCACACTGACCCACACTGACCCCACACTGACTCACACTGACCCACACTGACCCCACACTGACCCACACTGACTCACACTGACCCACACTGACCCCACACTGACTCACACTGACCCCACACTGACTCACACTGACCCCACACTGACCCACACTGACCCCACACTGACCCACACTGACTCACACTGACCCACACTGACGCGCGCTAACCCAGACTGACCCGGATGAATACTCTCTGATGCTGTCAATGCAGGGATTAAGTTGCCGACCAGCGTTGTGGCGAATCACCCAGACGGCTATGACAGCAGCGGTTCGAATGACACCAAACTGGAGGCTGGGAATCGCTGTTGCAAATGTCCCAAAACACAAGCCCAACTGGAACTGGAGGCTGAGGAAACGTCCTTCCGCAAGAAATTCGAAAACTTCCTCCATAATTCCATCTTCATGCCAAGGTAATCTGGGGCTTTGTGTCTAATCCCGTGCTGTACCTGTCCTGGGTGCGTTTGATGGGGACAGTGTAGAGGGAGCTTTACTCTGTATCTAACCCCGTGCTGTACCTGTCCTGGGAGTGTTTGATGGGGACAGTGTAGAGGGAGCTTTACTCTGTATCTAATCCCGTGCTGTACCTGTCCTGGGTGCGTTTGATGGGGACAGTGTAGAGGGAGCTTTACTCTGGATCTAACCCCGTGCTGTACCTGCCCTGTGATTGTTTGATGGGGACAGTGTAGAGGGAGCTTTACTCTGTATCTAACCCCGTGCTGTACCTGTCCTGGGAGCGTTTGATGGGGACAGTGTAGAGGGATCTTTACTCTGTATCTGACTCCGTGCTGTACCTGTTCTGGGAGTGTTTGATGGGGACAGTGTAGAGGGAGCTTTACTCTGTATCTAACCCCGTGCTGTACCTGTGCTGGGAGTGTTTGATCGGGACAGTGTAGAGGGAGCTTTGCTCTGTATCTAACCCCGTGCTGTACCTGTCCAGGGAGTGTTTGATGGGGACAGTGTCGAGGGAGCTTTACTCTGTATCTAATCCCGTGCTGTACCTGTCCTGGGGGTGTTTGATGGGGACAGTGTAGAGGGATCTTTACTCTGTATCTAACCCCGTGCTGTACCTGTCCTGGGAGAGTTTAATGGGGACAGTGTAGAGGGAGCTTTACTCTGTATCTAACCCCGTGCTGTACCTGTCCTGGGAGAGTTTGATGGGGATAGTGTGGAGGGAGCTTTAATCTGTATCTATCCCCGTGCTGTACCAGTCCTGGGAGTGTTTGATGGGGACAGTGTAGAGGAAGCTTTACTCTGTATCTAACCCCGTGCTGTACCTGCCCTGGGAGTGTTTGATGGGGACAGTGTAGAGGGAGCTTTACTCTGCATCTAACCCCGTGCTGTACCTGTCCTGTGATCGTTTGATGGGGACAGTGTAGAGGGAGCTTTACTCTGTATCTAACCCCGTGCTGTACCTGTCCTGGGAGCGTTTGATGGGGACAGTGCAGAGGGAACTTTACTCTGTATCTGACTCCGTGCTGTACCTGTCCTGGGAGTGTTTGATGGGGACAGTGTAGAGGGAGCTTTACTCTGTATCTAACCCTGTGCTGTACCTGTCCTGGGAGTGTTTGATCGGGACAGTGTAGAGGGAGCTTTGCTCTGTATCTAACCCCGTGCTGTACCTGTCCAGGGAGTGTTTGATGGGGACAGTGTAGAGGGATCTTTACTCTGTATCTAACCCCGTGCTGTACCTGTCCTGGGAGAGTTTAATGGGGACAGTGTAGAGGGAGCTTTACTCTGTATCTAACCCCGTTCTGTACCTGTCCTGGGAGAGTTTGATGGGGATAGTGTGGAGGGAACTTTAATCTGTATCTATCCCCGTGCTGTACCAGTCCTGGGAGTGTTTGATGGGGACAGTGTAGAGGAAGCTTTACTCTGTATCTAACCCTGTGCTGTACCTGTCCTGTGAGTGTTTGATGGGGACAGTGTAGAGGGAGCTTTACTCTGTATCTAACCCCGTGCTGTACCTGTCCTGGGAGTGTTTGATCGGGACAGTGTAGAGGGAGCTTTACTCTGTATCTAACCCCGTGCTGTACCTGTCCTGGGTGCGTTTGATGGGGACAGTGTAGAGAGAGCTTTACTCTGCATCTAACCCCGTGCTGTACCTGTCCTGTGAGCGTTTGATGGGGACAGTGTCGAGGGAGCTTTACTCTGTATCTAACCCCGTGCTGTACCTGTCCTGGGAGCGTTTGATGGGGACAGTGTAGAGGGAACTTTACTCTGTATCTGACCCCGTGCTGTACCTGTCCTGGGAGTGATTGATGTGGACAGTGTAGAGGGAATTTTACTCTGTATCTAACCCAGAGCTGTACCTGTCCTGCGACTGTTTGATGGGGACAGTGTAGAGAGATCTTTACTCCTTATCTAACCCCGTGCTGTACCTGTCCTAGGAGTGATTGATGGGGACAGTGTAGGGGGAATTTTACTCTGTATCTAACCCCGTGCTGTACCTGTCCTGGGAGTGTTTGATGGGGACAGTGTAGAGGGAGCTTTACTCTGTATCGAACCCGGTGCTGTACCTGTCCTCGGAGTGTTTGATGTGGATAGTGTGGAGGGAACTTCCCTCTGTATCTAACCCTGTGCTGTACCTGTCCTGGGAGTGTTTGGTGGGGACAGTGTAGAGGGAGCTTTACTCTGTATCTAACCCGGTGCTGTACCTGTCCTCGGAGTGTTTGATGTGGATAGTGTGGAGGGAACTTCCCTCTGTATCTAACCCTGTGCTGTACCTGTCCTGGGAGTGTTTGGTGGGGACAGTGTAGAGGGAGCTTTACTCTGTATCTAACCCCGTGCTGTACCTGTCCTGGGAGTGTTTGATGGGGACAGTGCGAGGGAGCTTTACTATGTATCTAACCCCGTGCTGTACCTGTCCTGGGAGTGTTTGATGGGGACAGTGTAGAGGGAGCATTACTCTGTATCTAACCCTGCGCTGTATCTGTCCTGGGAGTGTTTGATGGGGACAGTGTAGAGGGAGCTTTACTCTGTATCTAACCCGTGCTGTACCTGTCCTGGGAGTGTTTGATGGGGACAGTGTAGAGGGAGCTTTACTCTGTATCTAACCCCGAGCTGTACCTGTCCTGGGTGTGTTTGATGGGGACAGTGTAGAGGGAACTTTACTCTGTATCTGACCCCATGCTGTACCTGTGCTGGGAGTGTTTGATGGGGACAGTGTCGAGGGAGCTTTACTCTGTATCTAACCCCGTGCTGTACATGTCCTGGGTGTGTTTGATGGGGACAGTATAGAGGGAACTTTACTCTGTATCTAACCCCTTGCTGTACCTGTGCTGGGAGTGTTTGATGGGGACAGTGTCGAGGGAGCTTTACTCTGTATCTAACTCCGTGCTGTACGTGTCCTGGGAGTGTTTGATGGGGACAGTGTAGAGGGAGCTTTACTCTGTATCTAACCCCGTGCTGTACCTGTCCTGTGAGAGTTTGATGGGGATAGTGTGGAGGGAGCTTTAATCTGTATCTATCCCCGTGCTGTACCAGTCCTGGGAGTGTTTGATGGGGACAGTGGAGAGGGAGCTTTACTCTGTATCTAACCCCGTGCTGTACCTGTACTGGGAGTGTTTGATGGGGACAGTGTAGAGGGAGCTTTACTCTGTATCTAACCCCTGCTGTACCTGCCCTGGGAGTGTTTGATGGGGACAGTGTAGAGGGAGTTTTACTCTGTATCTAACCCTGTGCTGTACCTGTCCTGGAAGTGTTTGATGGGGATAGGGAAGAGGGAGCTTTGCTCTGTATCGAACCCCGTGCTGTACCTGTCCTGGGCGTGTTTGATGGGGATAGTGTAGAGTGAGCTTTACTCTGTGTGGTAGTATGTATTGGGGGTCATGTGGGACTGGAAGCCCTAATGTCATTGGCTGACAGATCCCGGGTCCTGGTTGGCAGTTGACCTCTAGCTCCGCCCTGAAGGCGGAGTATAAGAAGCCGATGCCTTCCCCCGCAGGCCAGTTTACTATCGGGCTGCTGGGGAACAGACACGCTTAATAAAGCCTCATTGGCTTCACTCTATTCGTCTCACGGAGTCTTTGTGCGCCACACTCTGTATCTAACCCCGTGCTGTACCTGTCCTGGGAGTGTTTGATGGGGACAGTGTAGAGGGAGCTTTACTCTGTATCTGACCCCGCGCTGTACCTGTCCTGGGTGCGTTTGATGGGGACAGTGTAGAGGGAGCTTTACTCTGCATCTAACCCCGTGCTGTACCTGTCCTGTGAGCGTTTGATGGGGACAGTGTAGAGGGAGCTTTACTCTGTATCTGACCCCGTGCTGTACCTGTCCTGGGAGTGTTTGATGGGGACAGTGTAGAGGGAGCTTTGCTCTGTATCTAACCCCGTGCTGTACCTGTCCTGGGAGTGTTTGATGGGGACAGTGTAGAGGGAGCTTTACTCTGTAACTAACCCCGTGCTGTACCTGTCCTGGGACTGTTTGATGGGGACAGTGTAGAAGGAGCTTTACTCTGTATCTAACCCCGTGCTGTTCCTGTCCTGGGAGTGTTTGATGGGGACAGTGTAGAGGGAGCTTTACTCTGTATCTAACCCCGTGCTGTACCTGTCCTGGGAGTGTTTGGTGGGGACGGTGTAGAGGGAGCTTTACTCTGTATCTAACCCCGTGCTGTACCTGTCCTGGGAGTGTTTGATGGGGACAGTGTGGAGGGAGCTTTACTCTCTATCTAACCCCGTGCTGTACCTGTCCTGGGAGTGTTTGGTGGGGACAGTGTAGAGGGAGCTTTCCTCTGTGTCTAACCCCGTGCTGTACCTATCCTGGGAGTGTTTGATGGGGACAGTGTAGAGGGAGCTTTACTCTGTATCTAACCCCGTGCTGTACCTGTCCTGGGAGTGTTTGATGGGGACAGTAAAGAGGTAGCTTTACTCTGTATCTAACCCCGTGCTGTACCTGTACTGGGAGTGTTTGATGGGGACAGTGTAGAGGGAATTTTACTCTCTATCTAACCCCGTGCTGTACCTGTCCTGGGGGTGTTTGATGGGGACAGTGTAGAGGGAGCTTTACTCTGTATCTAACCCCGTGCTGTACCTGTCCAGGGAGTGTTTGATGGGGAAAGTGTAGAGGGAGCTTTACTCTGTATCTAACCCCGTGCTGTACCTGTCCTGGGAGTGTTTGATGGGGACAGTGTAGAAGGAGCTTTACTCTGTATCTAACCCCGTGCTGTACCTGTCCTGGGTGCGTTTGATGGGGACAGTGTAGAGGGAGCTTTACTCTGCATCTAACCCCGTGCTGTACCTGTCCTGTGAGCGTTTGATGGGGACAGTGTAGAGGGAGCTTTACTCTGTATCTAACCCCGTGCTGTACCTGTCCTGGGAGCGTTTGATGGGGACAGTGTAGAGGGAACTTTACTCTGTATCTGACCCCGTGCTGTACCTGTCCTGGGTGTGTTTGATGGGGACAGTGTAGAGGGAGTTTTACTCTGTATCTAACCCCGTGCTGTACCTGTCCTGGGAGTGTTTGATCGGGACAGTGTAGAGGGAGCATTACTCTGTATCTAACCCCGTGCTGTACCTGTCCTGGGAGTGTTTGATGGGGACAGTGTCGAGGGAGCTTTACTCTGTATCTAACCCCGTGCTCTACCTGTCCTGGGAGTGTTTGATGGGGACAGTGTAGAGGGAGCTTTACTCTGTATCTAACCCCGTGCTGTACCTGCCCTGGGAGTGTTTGATGGGGATAGGGAAGAGGGAGCTTTGCTCTGTATCGAACCCCGTGCTGTACCTGTCCTGGGAGTGTTTGATGGGAACAGTGTAGAGGGAGCTTTACTCTGTATCTAACCCCGTGCTGTACCTGTCCTGGGAGTGTTTGATGGGGACAGTGTAGAGGGAGCTTTGCTCTGTATCTAACCCCGTGCTGTACCTGTCCTGGGAGTGTTTGATGGGGACAGTGTAGAGGGAGCTTTACTCTGTATCTAACCCCGTGCTGTACTTGTCCTGGGTGCGTTTGATGGGGACAGTGTAGAGGGAGCTTTACTCTGCATCTAACCCCGTGCTGTACCTGTCCTGTGAGCGTTTGATGGGGACAGTGTAGAGGGAGCTTTACTCTGTATCTAACCCCGTGCTGTACCTGTCCTGGGAGCGTTTGATGGGGACAGTGTAGCGGGAACTTTACTCTGTATCTGACCCCGTGCTGTACCTGTCCTGGGAGTGTTTGATGGGGACAGTGTAGAGGGAGTTTTACTCTGTATCTAACCCCGTGCTGTACCTGTCCTGGGAGTGTTTGATGGGGACAGTGTCGAGGGAGCTTTACTCTGTATCTAACCCCGTGCTGTACCTGTCCTGGGAGTGTTTGATGGGGACAGTAAAGAGGTAGCTTTACTCTGTATCTAACCCCGTGCTGTACCTGTACTGGGAGTGTTTGATGGGGACAGTGTAGAGGGAATTTTACTCTCTATCTAACCCCGTGCTGTACCTGTCCTGGGGGTGTTTGATGGGGACAGTGTAGAGGGAGCTTTACTCTGTATCTAACCCCGTGCTGTACCTGTCCAGGGAGTGTTTGATGGGGAAAGTGTAGAGGGAGCTTTACTCTGTATCTAACCCCGTGCTGTACCTGTCCTGGGAGTGTTTGATGGGGACAGTGTAGAAGGAGCTTTACTCTGTATCTAACCCCGTGCTGTACCTGTCCTGGGTGCGTTTGATGGGGACAGTGTAGAGGGAGCTTTACTCTGCATCTAACCCCGTGCTGTACCTGTCCTGTGAGCGTTTGATGGGGACAGTGTAGAGGGAGCTTTACTCTGTATCTAACCCCGTGCTGTACCTGTCCTGGGAGCGTTTGATGGGGACAGTGTAGAGGGAACTTTACTCTGTATCTGACCCCGTGCTGTACCTGTCCTGGGTGTGTTTGATGGGGACAGTGTAGAGGGAGTTTTACTCTGTATCTAACCCCGTGCTGTACCTGTCCTGGGAGTGTTTGATCGGGACAGTGTAGAGGGAGCATTACTCTGTATCTAACCCCGTGCTGTACCTGTCCTGGGAGTGTTTGATGGGGACAGTGTCGAGGGAGCTTTACTCTGTATCTAACCCCGTGCTCTACCTGTCCTGGGAGTGTTTGATGGGGACAGTGTAGAGGGAGCTTTACTCTGTATCTAACCCCGTGCTGTACCTGCCCTGGGAGTGTTTGATGGGGATAGGGAAGAGGGAGCTTTGCTCTGTATCGAACCCCGTGCTGTACCTGTCCTGGGAGTGTTTGATGGGAACAGTGTAGAGGGAGCTTTACTCTGTATCTAACCCCGTGCTGTACCTGTCCTGGGAGTGTTTGATGGGGACAGTGTAGAGGGAGCTTTGCTCTGTATCGAACCCCGTGCTGTACCTGTCCTGGGAGTGTTTGATGGGAACAGTGTAGAGGGAGCTTTACTCTGTATCTAACCCCGTGCTGTACCTGTCCTGGGAGTGTTTGATGGGGACAGTGTAGAGGGAGCTTTACTCTGTATCTAACCCCGTGCTGTACCTGTCCTGGGAGTGTTTGATGGGGACAGTGTAGAGGGAGCTTTACTCTGTATCTAACCCCGTGCTGTACTTGTCCTGGGTGCGTTTGATGGGGACAGTGTAGAGGGAGCTTTACTCTGCATCTAACCCCGTGCTGTACCTGTCCTGTGAGCGTTTGATGGGGACAGTGTAGAGGGAGCTTTACTCTGTATCTAACCCCGTGCTGTACCTGTCCTGGGAGCGTTTGATGGGGACAGTGTAGCGGGAACTTTACTCTGTATCTGACCCCGTGCTGTACCTGTCCTGGGAGTGTTTGATGGGGACAGTGTAGAGGGAGTTTTACTCTGTATCTAACCCCGTGCTGTACCTGTCCTGGGAGTGTTTGATGGGGACAGTGTCGAGGGAGCTTTACTCTGTATCTAACCCCGTGCTGTACCTGTCCTGGGAGTGTTTGATGGGGGCAGTGTAGAGGGAGTTTTACTCTGTATCTAACCCCGAGCTGTACCTGTACTGGGAGTGTTTGATGGGGACAGTGTAGAGGGAGCTTTACTCTGTATCTAACCCCGTGCTGTACCTGCCCTGGGAGTGTTTGATGGGGATAGGGAAGAGGGAGCTTTGCTCTGTATCGAACCCCGTGCTGTACCTGTCCTGGGAGTGTTTGATGGGAACAGTGTAGAGGGAGCTTTACTCTGTATCTAACCCCGTGCTGTACCTGTCCTGGGAGTGTTTGATGGGGACAGTGTAGAGGGAGCTTTACTCTGTATCTAACCCCGTGCTGTACCTGTCCTGGGAGTGTTTGATGGGGACAGTGTAGAGGGAGCTTTACTCTGCATCTAACCCCGTGCTGTACCTGTCCTGTGAGCGTTTGATGGGGACAGTGTAGAGGGAGCTTTACTCTGTATCTAACCCCGTGCTGTACCTGTCCTGGGAGCGTTTGATGGGGACAGTGTAGCGGGAACTTTACTCTGTGTCTGACCCCGTGCTGTACCTGTCCTGGGAGTGTTTGATGGGGACAGTGTAGAGGGAGTTTTACTCTGTATCTAACCCCGTGCTGTACCTGTCCTGGGAGTGTTTGATGGGGACAGTGTCGAGGGAGCTTTACTCTGTATCTAACCCCGTGCTGTACCTGTCCTGGGAGTGTTTGATGGGGGCAGTGTAGAGGGAGTTTTACTCTGTATCTAACCCCGAGCTGTACCTGTACTGGGAGTGTTTGATGGGGACAGTGTAGAGGGAGCTTTACTCTGTATCTAACCCCGTGCTGTACCTGTCCTGGGAGTGTTTGATGGGGACAGTGTAGAGGGAGCTTTACTCTGTATCTAACCCAGTGCTGTACCTGTCCTGGGAGTGTTTGATGGGGACAGTGTAGAGGGAGCTTTACTCTGTATCTAACCCCGTGCTGTACCTGTCCTGGGAGTGTTTGATGGGGACAGTGTAGAGGGAGCTTTACTCTGTATCTGACCCCGCGCTGTACCTGTCCTGGGTGCGTTTGATGGGGACAGTGTAGAGGGAGCTTTACTCTGCATCTAACCCCGTGCTGTACCTGTCCTGTGAGCGTTTGATGGGGACAGTGTAGAGGGAGCTTTACTCTGTATCTAACCCCGTGCTGTACCTGTCCTGGGAGCGTTTGTTGGGGACAATGTAGAGGGAACTTTACTCTGTATCTGACCCCGTGCTGTACCTGTCCTGGGAGTGTTTGATGGGGACAGTGTAGAGGGAGCTTTACTCTGTATCTAACCCCGTGCTGTACCTGTCCTGGGAGTGTTTGATGGGGACAGTGTAGAGGGAGCTTTACTCTGTAACTAACCCCGTGCTGTACCTGTCCTGGGACTGTTTGATGGGGACAGTGTAGAAGGAGCTTTACTCTGTATCTAACCCCGTGCTGTTCCTGTCCTGGGAGTGTTTGATGGGGACAGTGTAGAGGGAGCTTTACTCTGTATCTAACCCCGTGCTGTACCTGTCCTGGGAGTGTTTGGTGGGGACGGTGTAGAGGGAGCTTTACTCTGTATCTAACCCCGTGCTGTACCTGTCCTGGGAGTGTTTGATGGGGACAGTGTGGAGGGAGCTTTACTCTCTATCTAACCCCGTGCTGTACCTGTCCTGGGAGTGTTTGGTGGGGACAGTGTAGAGGGAGCTTTCCTCTGTGTCTAACCCCGTGCTGTACCTATCCTGGGAGTGTTTGATGGGGACAGTGTAGAGGGAGCTTTACTCTGTATCTAACCCCGTGCTGTACCTGTCCTGGGAGTGTTTGATGGGGACAGTAAAGAGGTAGCTTTACTCTGTATCTAACCCCGTGCTGTACCTGTACTGGGAGTGTTTGATGGGGACAGTGTAGAGGGAATTTTACTCTCTATCTAACCCCGTGCTGTACCTGTCCTGGGGGTGTTTGATGGGGACAGTGTAGAGGGAGCTTTACTCTGTATCTAACCCCGTGCTGTACCTGTCCAGGGAGTGTTTGATGGGGAAAGTGTAGAGGGAGCTTTACTCTGTATCTAACCCCGTGCTGTACCTGTCCTGGGAGTGTTTGATGGGGACAGTGTAGAAGGAGCTTTACTCTGTATCTAACCCCGTGCTGTACCTGTCCTGGGTGCGTTTGATGGGGACAGTGTAGAGGGAGCTTTACTCTGCATCTAACCCCGTGCTGTACCTGTCCTGTGAGCGTTTGATGGGGACAGTGTAGAGGGAGCTTTACTCTGTATCTAACCCCGTGCTGTACCTGTCCTGGGAGCGTTTGATGGGGACAGTGTAGAGGGAACTTTACTCTGTATCTGACCCCGTGCTGTACCTGTCCTGGGTGTGTTTGATGGGGACAGTGTAGAGGGAGTTTTACTCTGTATCTAACCCCGTGCTGTACCTGTCCTGGGAGTGTTTGATCGGGACAGTGTAGAGGGAGCATTACTCTGTATCTAACCCCGTGCTGTACCTGTCCTGGGAGTGTTTGATGGGGACAGTGTCGAGGGAGCTTTACTCTGTATCTAACCCCGTGCTCTACCTGTCCTGGGAGTGTTTGATGGGGACAGTGTAGAGGGAGCTTTACTCTGTATCTAACCCCGTGCTGTACCTGCCCTGGGAGTGTTTGATGGGGATAGGGAAGAGGGAGCTTTGCTCTGTATCGAACCCCGTGCTGTACCTGTCCTGGGAGTGTTTGATGGGAACAGTGTAGAGGGAGCTTTACTCTGTATCTAACCCCGTGCTGTACCTGTCCTGGGAGTGTTTGATGGGGACAGTGTAGAGGGAGCTTTACTCTGTATCTAACCCCGTGCTGTACCTGTCCTGGGAGTGTTTGATTGGGACAGTGTAGAGGGAGCTTTACTCTGTATCTAACCCCGTGCTGTACTTGTCCTGGGTGCGTTTGATGGGGACAGTGTAGAGGGAGCTTTACTCTGCATCTAACCCCGTGCTGTACCTGTCCTGTGAGCGTTTGATGGGGACAGTGTAGAGGGAGCTTTACTCTGTATCTAACCCCGTGCTGTACCTGTCCTGGGAGCGTTTGATGGGGACAGTGTAGCGGGAACTTTACTCTGTATCTGACCCCGTGCTGTACCTGTCCTGGGAGTGTTTGATGGGGACAGTGTAGAGGGAGTTTTACTCTGTATCTAACCCCGTGCTGTACCTGTCCTGGGAGTGTTTGATGGGGACAGTGTCGAGGGAGCTTTACTCTGTATCTAACCCCGTGCTGTACCTGTCCTGGGAGTGTTTGAAGGGGGCAGTGTAGAGGGAGTTTTACTCTGTATCTAACCCCGAGCTGTACCTGTACTGGGAGTGTTTGATGGGGACAGTGTAGAGGGAGCTTTACTCTGTATCTAACCCCGTGCTGTACCTGTCCTGGGAGTGTTTGATGGGGACAGTGTAGAGGGAGCTTTACTCTGTATCTAACCCCGTGCTGTACCTGTCCTGGGAGTGTTTGGTGGGGACAGTGTAGAGGGAGCTTTACTCTGTGTCTAACCCCGTGCTGTACCTATCATGGGAGTGTTTGATGGGGACAGTGTAGAGGGAGCTTTACTCTGTATCTAACCCCGTGCTGTACCTGTCCTGGGAGTGTTTGATGGGGACAGTGTAGAGGTAGCTTTACTCTGTATCTAACCCCGTGCTGTACCTGTACTGGGAGTGTTTGATGGGGACAGTGTAGAGGGAGCTTTACTCTGTATCTAACCCTGTGCTGTACCTGTCCTGGGAGTGTTTGATGGGGACAGTATAGAGGGAGCTTTACTCTATATCTAACCCTGTGCTGTACCTGTCCTGGGAGTGTTTGATGGGGCCAGTGTAGAGGGAGCTTTACTCTGTATCTAACCCCGTGCTGTACCTGTCCTGGGAGTGTTTGATGGGGACAGTGTAGAGGGAGCTTTACTCTGTATCTAACCCCGTGCTATACCTGTCTGGGAGTGTTTGATGGGGACAGTGTAGAGGGAGCTTTACTCTGTATCTAACCCCGTGCTGTACCTGTCCTGGGAGTGTTTGATGGGGACAGTATAGAGGGATCTGTTCAGGGCATATATCGAGGGTGGGATTCTCTGATGCTGAGACTAAGTGTTGACGCCGTCATAAACGCCGTCGCCTTTCCCGACGGCATCAACACGGCCTCAGGATCAGCAATTCTGGCCCCTACTGGGGGCCAGCACGGCACTGGAGCATCCCGCGGTGTCGACTGGACGCCGCGGGTTCCGCGCTCGCGCATTAGCTCCGATGCCAACGTGCGCACGTACAGTGGCTTCCTTCTCCGCCCCCTCTACACAGTGTGAAACACGTATTTATGTGACTAACTGAAATGATTTGATTTTTCAGGAAAGCAAAGACAGTGAAAGGCCGGAAGCCCAGGTAGGAAAATATCCTGTCAGGGGGCACAGGTGAATCTTGGGAACAGCATTTGACTAGCTCATCAGTTTAAAATTGCCCTGTCGCAATTTGTCAGATTGTTTCAATATCTCTGGTGGTAGGCAGAATGTGGGACCCGCGCCTGCAGCAAACAGTCTACAGAGTCTATTTGAACAGCACGCTACAGCAAACAATCTACAGAGCCTATTTAAGCAGCACACTGCAGCAAACAGTCTACAGTATATTTTACAGGGCACTACAGCAAACAATCTACAGAGTCTATCAAAACGGCACACTGCAGCAGTCTACAGAATCTATTCAAACAGCACACTGCAGCATAGAGTCTACAGAGTCTATTTAAACAGCACTGCAGCAAAGAGTCGACAGAATGTATTCAAACAGCACACTGCAGCAAACAGTCTACAGGGTCTATTTAAACAGCACATTACATCAAACAGTCTACAGAATCTATTCAAACAGCACACTGCAGCAAACAGTCTACAGAGTCGATTTAAACAGCACTACAGCATACAGTCTACAGAATCTAGTCAAACAGCAACTGCAGCAAACAGTCTACAGAGTCTATTTAAATAGCACACTGGAGCAGTCTCCAGAGTCTATTTAAACAGTGCATTGCAGCAAACCGTCTACAGGGTCTATTTAAACAGCACACTGCGGCAAACAGTCTACAGAGTCTATTTAAACTGCACACTGCAGCAAACAACCTACAGAGTCTATTTAAACAGCACACTGCAGCAGTCTCCAGAGTCTATTTTAACAGCGCATTGCAGCAAACAGTCTGCAGAGTCTATTTAAACAGCATGCTGCAGCAAACAATCTACAGAGTTTATTTAAACAGCACACTGCAGCAAACAGTCCACAGAGTCTGTTTAAACAGGGCACTACAGCAGTCTACAAAGTCTATTTAAACAGCACACTTCAGCAAACAGTCCACCGAGTCTATTTAAACAGGGCACTGCAGCAGCCTACAAAGTCTATTTAAACAGCACACTGCAGCAAACAGTCCACCGAGTCTATTTAAACAGGGCACTACAGCAAACAGTCCACAGAGTCTATTTAAACAGGGCACTACAGCAGTCTACAAAGTCTACTTAAACAGCACACTGCAGCAAACAGTTCACCGAGTCTATTTAAACAGGGCACTACAGCAAACAGTCCACAGAGTCTATTTAAACAGGGCACTACAGCAAACAGTCCACAGAGTCTATTTAAACAGGGCACTACAGCAGTCTACAAAGTCTATTTAAACAGCACACTGCAGCAAACAGTCTACAGAGTCTATTATAACAGCGTTGATATGTACTATGGCTAAACAGCGCTCATAGGCACAGCTGGCATTTTCTACCAACGACGGTACGATTGTGTTTGTCGGAGAATATAGTCAGTGGAGGATGGTAAGGGAATGCAACGTTGCCGTGACAAACCGATTGCGGTGGCCAAGGTGTGATAGGTTGCCTGGGTAAATGACCATGTCCATGCATGTCTGTCTCTGCGGCCGTGTTACGCCGCGGTGAGTTGCCGGTCGAACGTCATAACCCTTGTGGTCGTCTGCTGTTCGTAGGTCGCCGTGGCAACGCAGGGACGCCGAGGGGCTGGGCAGCGAGAGCCCGCCGTTGGCCAACTCCTCGCTGACCGAGCTGGGCCTTAACCTGACCGGCGGCAACCGCTCTGCGTCCGAGGGGGCGCAGCACGTGGACTACCCCGACTTTGAGGACAAGGTGCTGAACAAGGAGAGCATCGTCATCTCCAACCTCCGCCACTTCACCGAATACCGCCTCAACATCCATGTCTGCAACCACGCCGCCCAGAAGGTGGGCTGCAGTGCCGCCACCCTCGCCTTCGCCCGCACCATGCCAGAGGGTAAGTGACCGCCAATCCCATCCCTCCTTCAAGCCCAAATCCATGCCCGTTCCCTGCCCCGGGGGTGGGGCTGGGTGGGCATGAGCTCCAAAAGCCCTCGCTCACCAGACACCATTCAAAGAACGAAGAAAAGTCGATGACGTGGCGATGCCGGCGTTGGACTGGGGTGAGCACAGTAAGAAGTCTCACAACGCCAGGTTAAAGTCCAACAGGTTTGTTTCGAATCACTAGCTCTCGGAGCGCTGCTCCTTCCTCAGGTGGATGAAGAGGTGTCCAGAAAAATTGCAAGACGATACTTTGAATGCAAGTCTTTGCAGGTAATTAAGTCTTTACAGGTCCAGACAGAGCGACTGGAGAGAGGGGTAATCCCAAGTTAAAGAGGTGTGAATTGTGCCAAGCCAGGACAGTTGGTAGGATTTCGCAGGCCAGATGGTGGGGGGTGAATGTAATGCGACATGAATCCCAGGTCCCGGTTGAGGCCGCACTCATGTGTGCGGAACTTGGCTATAAGTTTCTGCTCGGCGATTCTGCGTTGTCGCGGGTCCCGAAGGCCGCCTTGGAGAACGCTTACCCGGAGATCAGAGGCTGAATGCCCTTGACTGCTGAAGTGTTCCCCGACTGGAAGGGAACATTCCTGCCTGCCGATTGTCGCGCGATGTCCGTTCATCAAGAAAAGCACAGCACAGGAACAGGCCCTTCGGCCCTCCAAGCCCGTGCCGACCATGCTGCCCGACTAAACTACAATCTTCTACACTTCCTGGGCCCGTAGCCCTCTATTCCCGTCCTATTCATGTATGTGTCAAGACGCCCCTTAAATGTCACTATCGTCCCTGCTTCCACCACCTCCTCCGGTAGCGAGTTCCAGGCACCCACTACCCTCTGCGTAAAAAACTTGCCTCGTACATCTACTCTAAACCTTGTCCCTCACACCTTAACCCTATGCCCCCTAGTAATTGACCCCTCTACCCCGGGGAAAAGCCTCTGACTATCCACTCTGTCTATGCCCCTCATTATTTTGTATACCTCTATCAGGTCGCCCCTCAACCTCCGTTGTTCCAGTGAGAACAAACCGAGTTTATCTAACCAGTCCTCATAGCTAATGCCCTCCATACCAGGCAACATTCTGGTAAACCTCCTCTGCACCCTCTCTAAAGCCTCCACATCCTTCTGGTAGTGTGGCGACCAGAATTGAACACTACTCTTCAATCGTAATCCAAAGTAGGTGACCGCTGCCTCTCTCTCTCTCTCTCTGTCTGTGTCGTCCACTCAGTTTTGGGCAAAGGCCGATGTGCCCCCCACGTTCTTGTGCCCGCTCCCCTCATCTTGACACAAGGTGGCAGTAAATTGAGAATTACGCGCAAGAGATAGGGAGGGGGTGTAGGGGCTGGAGGAGGTTACAGAGATAGGGAGGGGGTGTAGGGGCTGGAGGAGGTTACAGAGATAGGGAGGGGGTGTAGGGGGCTGGAGGTTACAGAGATAGGGAGGGGGTGTAGGGGCTGGAGGAGGTTACAGAGGGAGGGGGTGTAGGGGCTGGATGAGGTTACAGAGATAGGGAGGGGGTGTAGGGGCTGGAGGAGGTTACAGAGATAGGGAGGGGGTGTAGGTGCTGGAGGGGGTTAGAGAGATAGGGAGGGGGTGTAGGGGCTGGAGGAGGTTACAGAGATAGGGAGGGGGTGTAGGTGCTGGAGGGGGTTACAGAGATAGGGAGGGGGTGTAGGGGCTGGAGGAGGTTACAGAGATAGGGAGGGGGTGTAGGTGCTGGAGGAGGTTACAGAGATAGGGAGGGGTGTAGGTGCTGGAGGGGGTTACAGAGATAAGGAGGGAGTGGAGGGGCTGGAGGAGGTTACAGAGATAGGGAGGGGGTGTAGGTGCTAGAGGGGGTTACAGAGATAGGGAGGGGTGTAGGGGCTGGAGGAGGTTACAGAGATAGGGAGGGGGTGTAGGTGCTGGAGGGGGTTACAGAGATAGGGAGGGAGTGGAGGGGCTGGAGGAGGTTACAGAGATAGGGAGGGGGTGTAGGTGCTAGAGGGGGTTACAGAGATAGGGAGGGGTGTAGGGGCTGGAGGAGGTTACAGAAATAGGGAGGGGGTGTAGGTGCTGGAGGGGGTTACAGAGATAGGGAGGGGGTGTAGGTGCTGGAGGAGATTACAGAGATAGGGAGGGGGTGTAGGGGCTGGAGGAGGTTACAGAGATAGGGAGGAGTGTCGGGGTTGGAGGAGGTTACAGAGATAGGGAGGGGGTGTAGGGCTGGAGGAGGTTACAGAGATAGGGAGTGGGTGTAGGGCTGGAGGAGGTTACAGAGATAGGGAGGGGGTGTAGGGCTGGAGGAGGTTACAGAGATAGGGAGTGGGTGTAGGGCTGGAGGAGGTTACAGAGATAGGGAGGGGGTGTAGGGGCTGGAGGAGGTTACAGAGATAGGGAGGGAGTGTAGGGGCTGGAGGAGGTTACAGAGATAGGGAGGGGGTGTAGAGGCTGGGGGAGGTTACAGAGATAGGGAGGGGGCGTAGGGCTGGAGGAGGTTACAGAGATAGGGAGGGGGTGTAGGGGCTGGAGGATGTTACAGAGATAGGGAGGGGGTGTCGGGGCTGGAGGAGGTTACAGATGAAGGGAGGGGCTGCAGGAGGTTACTGAGATAGGGAGGGGGTGTAGGGGCTGGAGGAGGTTACAGAGATGGGGAGGGGATGTAGGGGCTGGAGGAGGTTACAGAGATAGGGAGGGGTGTGTAGGGGCTGGAGGCGGTTACAGAGATAGGGAGGGGCTGGAGGAGGTTACAGAGATAGGGAGGGGGTGTAGGGGCTGGAGGAGCTTACAGAGATAGGGAGGGGGTGTTGGGGCTGGAGGAGGTTACAGAGATAGGGAGGAGGTGTAGGGGCTGGAGGAGGTTACAGAGATAGGGAGGGGGTGTAGGGGCTGGAGGAGTTTACAGAGATAGGGAGGGGCTGGAGGAGGTTACAGAGATAGGGAGAGGGTGTAGGGGCTGGAGGAGGTTACAGAGATAGGGAGAGGGTGTAGGGGCTGGAGGAGGTTTCAGAGATAGGGAGGGGGTGTGTAGGGTCTGGAGGAGGTTACAGAGATAGGGAGGGGGTGTAGGGGCTGGAGGAGGTTACAGAGATAGGGAGGGGATGTGTAGGGGCTGGAGGAGGTTACAGAGATAGGGAGGGGGTGTAGGGGCTGGATGAGGTTACAGAGATAGGGAGGGGGGTGTAGGGGCTGGAAGAGGTTACAGAGATAGGGAAGGAGTGTAGGGGCTGGAGTAGGTTACAGAGATAGGGAGGGGTGTAGGGGCTGGAGGAGGTTACAGAGATAGGGAGGGGGTGTAGGGGCTGGAGGAGGTTACAGAGATTGGGAGGGGCTGGAGGAGGTTACAGAGATAGGGAGAGGGTGTAGGGGCTGGAGGATGTTACAGAGATAGGGAGGGGTTGTAGGGGCTGGAGGAGGTTACAGAGATAGGGAGGGGGTGTAGGGGCTGGAGGAGGTTACAGAGATAGGGAGGGGGTGTGTGGTAGTATGCATTAGGGGTCATGTGGGACTGGAAGCCATGATGTCATTGGCTGACAGATCCCGGGTCCTGGTTGGACGTTGACCTCTAGCTCCGCCCTGAAGGCGGAGTATAAGTAGCTGGAGCCCTCCCCCGCAGGTAGTCTACTATCGAGCTGCGGGGGAACAGACACGCTTAATAAAGCCTCATCGACTTCACTCTATTTGTCTCATGGAGTCTTTGTGCGCTACAATTTATTAAGCGTGACTAAAAAGGACTATGGAGCTCAGGATCATCCCGGAATGCCTGAGGATCAGCCCCCAGGCAGTGAACGCGGCAGCAGCCTTCAAGCACTGGCAGACTTGTTTCGAGGCCTACCTCAGAACGACCCCCGGCCGGGTCACAGAAGACCAAAAACTGCAGGTCCTGCACTCGAGGGTAAGCCCGGAAATTTTCCCTCTCATCGAAGACGCAGAGGATTTCCAGACGGCGTTCGCAGCACTAAAGAGCATCTATGTTCGCCCAGTGAACCAGATCTACGCTCGCTACCAACTCGCAACGAGACGGCAAAGTCCCGGAGAATCGATGGACGAGTTCTACGCCGCGCTACTAATTTTGGGACGAGCCTGCAGCTGCCCGCCGGTAAACGCGATGGATCACACGGACATGTTAATGCGCGATGCTTTTGTGGCAGGTATGAACTCCTCCCAAATCCGCCAAAGACGTCTAGAAAGAGAGTCGCTAGGACTATCAGAGGCACGGGCCCTAGCAGCCTCCCTAGACGTGGCCGCGCGAAATACCCGCGCCTACGGCCCCGACCGCGCGGCAGCCCATTGGGCTCCGTACGTACCCGTCGCGACAAACCCCCCCCCCCCCGGACACCCCACAGGCTTGCGCGGTCCAAACGCCAAGTCGCACCGGGGGCGCCCGCTGCTATCTCTGCGGCCAGGCGAAACACCCCCGGCAGCGCTGCCCGGCCCGCGCAGCGATCTGCAAGAGCTGCGGGAAAAAGGGCCATTTCGCGGCTGTGTGCCGGTCCCGTGAGGTCGCCGCTGTCCCGGGAGAACAGGGAGCCCTGCACGCCGCTTACGCTCCCCAACACCCCCCCCCCTCCCCATGTATGACCCGCCGGCGCTACCACTTTGGGTCCCGACCACCGCTCTCCCCGGAGAAGAGGGAGCCCCGCGCGTTCCTAACGCTCCCCAACCCCCCCAGCGCCCCATGTACGACCCGCAGGCGCAGCCATTTTGGGTCCCGGCCACCACGAGGGGAGGAAGGGTGCCGCCATCTTGGACCATCCCAGACCTGTACGACGCATGGGGGCGGCCATTTTGTCCACCCCGCCGCCATCTTGTGACCCCCAGCCATGTGCGATGCATGGGGGCAGCCATTTTGTTCAACCCCGACGCCATCTTGGACGGCAACAAAGGACCCCAGTGTCGACGGCTCCACGGGTTTCGAAGAAGACGCTCAACTACTACAACCACGTCTCGCTTCAATAACGCTGGACCAAGCTCGGCCCCGGACACTCCAGACGACGACGACAACGGTGCTGATAAACGGGCACAAGACACCATGCCTAGTCGACTCCGGGAGCACGGAGAGCTTTATCCACCCCGACACGGTAAGACGCTGTTCTTTGACCACCCACCCCAGCGCACAAAAGATTTCCCTAGCTGCAGGACCCCACTCCGTACAGATCAAAGGCTTCTGCATAGTTACCCTAACGGTGCAAGGGAGGGAGTTCAAAACTACAGGCTCTACGTCCTTCCCCAACTCTGCGCGCCCACATTACTGGGATTAGACTTCCAGTGCAATCTACAGAGCCTTACCTTCAAATTCGGCGGCCCAATACCCCCACTCACTATCTGCGGCCTCGCAACCCTCAAGGTTCAGCCCCCGTCCTTGTTTGCGAACCTCACCCCGGATTGCAAACCCGTCGCCACTAGGAGCAGACGGTACAGCGCCCAGGACCGGATATTCATTCGGTCCGAAGTCCAGCGGCTACTAAAGGAGGGCATAATCCAGGCCAGCAATAGTCCCTGGAGAGCGCAGGTGGTAGTAGTAAAGACAGGGGAGAAGCAAAGGATGGTCATAGACTATAGCCAGACTAAAGCCAGACCAACAGGTACACACAACTAGACGCGTACCCTCTCCCCCGCATATCCGACATGGTCAATCGGTTTGCCGAATATAAGGTCTTCTCCACCGTGGGCCTCAAGTCCGCCTACCATCAGCTCCCCATCCGCCCAAGTGACCGCAAGTACACAGCCTTCGAGGCAGACGGGCGATTATACCATTTCCTAAGGGTCCCATTTGGCGTCACAAACGGGGTCTCGGTCTTCCAACGAGAGATGGACCGAATGGTTGATCAACACGGGTTGCGGGCCACGTTCCCGTATCTCGACAATGTAACCATCTGCGGCCACGATCAGCAGGACCACGACGCCAACCTCCAAAAATTCCTCCAGACCGCTAAAGCCTTGAACCACACGTACAACGAGGACAAGTGCGTTTTTAGCACCAACCGGCTAGCCATCTTGGGCTACGTCGTGCGCAATGGGATAATAGGCCCCGACCCCGAACGTATGCGCGCCCTCATGGAATTTCCCCTCCCGCACTGCTCAAAAGCCCTGAAACGCTGCCTGGGGTTTTTTTCATACTACGCCCAGTGGGTCCCCCAGTACGCAGACAAGGCCCGCCCCCTAATACAGACCACGACCTTCCCTCTGTCGACAGAGGCTTGCCAGGCCTTCAGCCGCATCAAAGCGGATATCGCAAAGGCCACGATGCGCGCCATCGACGAGTCCCTCCCCTTCCAGGTCGAGAGCGACGCCTCCGACGTAGCTCTCGCGGCCACCCTTAACCAAGCGGGCAGACCCGTGGCCTTTTTCTCCCGGACCCTCCACGCTTCAGAAATCCGCCACTCCTCAGTGGAAAAGGAAGCCCAAGCCATAGTGGAAGCTGTGCGACATTGGAGGCATTACCTGGCCGGTAGGAGATTCACTCTCCTCACTGACCAACGGTCGGTAGCCTTCATGTTCGATAATGAACAGCGGGGCAAAATCAAAAACGACAAGATCTTAAGGTGGAGGATCGAGCTCTCCACCTTCAACTACGAGATCTTGTATCGTCCCGGAAAGCTAAACGAGCCGTCCGATGCCCTATCCCGCGGCACATGTGCCAACGCACAAATTAACCGTCTCCAAACCCTCCACGAGGACCTCTGCCACCCGGGGGTCACTCGGTTTTTCCACTTTATCAAGTCCCGCAATCTCCCATACTCTTTAGAGGAGGTCCGTACAGTCACAAGGAACTGCCACATCTGAGCAGAGTGCAAACCGCATTTTTTCAGGCCAGATGGTGCGCACCTGATTAAGGCTTCCCGCCCCTTTGAACGCCTTAGTCTGGATTTCAAAGGACCCCTCCCCTCCACCGACCGCAACATATACTTCCTTAATGTGGTGGACGAGTACTCCCGCTTCCCATTCGCCATCCCCTGTTCTGACATGACCGCGGCCACAGTCATTAAAGCCCTGAACACCATCTTCACACTGTTCGGTTGCCCCGCATACATAGAACATAGAACATAGAACAATACAGCGCAGTACAGGCCCTTCGGCCCACGATGTTGCGCCGAAACAAAAGCCATCCAACCTACACTATGCCATTATCATCCATATGTTTATCCAATAAACTTTTAAATGCCCTCAATGTTGGCGAGTTCACCACTGTAGCAGGTAGGGCATTCCACGGCCTCACTACTCTTTGCGTAAAGAACCTACCTCTGACCTCTGTCCTATATCTATTACCCCTCAGTTTAAAGTTATGTCCCCTCGTGCCAGCCATATCCATCCGCGGGAGAAGGCTCTCACTGTCCACCCTATCCAACCCCCTGATCATTTTGTATGCTTCTATTAAGTCTCCTCTTAACCTTCTTCTCTCCAACGAAAACAACCTTAAGTCCATCAGCCTTTCCTCGTAAGATTTTCCCTCCATACCAGGCAACATCCTGGTAAATCTCCTCTGCACCCGCTCCAAAGCCTCCACGTCCTTCCTATAATGCGGTGACCAGAACTGTACGCAATACTCCAAATGTGGCCGTACCAGAGTTCTGTACAGCTGCAACATGACCTCCCGACTCCGGAACTCAATCCCTCTACCAATAAAGGCCAACACTCCATAGGCCTTCTTCACAACCCTATCAACCTGGGTGGCAACTTTCAGGGATCTATGTACATGGACACCTAGATCCCTCTGCTCATCCACACTTTCAAGAACTTTACCATTAGCCAAATATTCCGCATTCCTGTTATTCCTTCCAAAGTGAATCACCTCACACTTCTCTACATTAAACTCCATTTGCCACCTCTCGGCCCAGCTCTGCAGCTTATCTATATCCCTCTGTAATCTGCTACATCCTTCCACACTATCGACAACACCACCGACTTTAGTATCGTCTGCAAATTTACTCACCCACCCTTCTGCGCCTTCCTCTAGGTCATTGATAAAAATGACAAACAGCAACGGCCCCAGAACAGATCCTTGTGGTACTCCACTTGTGACTGTACTCCATTCTGAACATTTCCCATCAACCACCACCCTCTATCTTCTTTCAGCTAGCCAATTTCTGATCCACATCTCTAAATCACCCTCAATCCCCAGCCTCCGTATTTTTTGCAATAGCCTACCGTGGGGAACCTTATCAAACGCTTTGCTGAAATCCATATACACCACATCAACTGCTCTACCCTCGTCTACCTGTTCAGTCACCTTCTCAAAGAACTCAATAAGGTTTGTGAGGCATGACCTACCCTTCACAAAGCCATGCTGACTATCCCTGATCATATTATTCCTATCTAGATGATTATAAATCTTGTCTCTTATAATCCCCTCCAAGACTTTACCCACTACAGACGTGAGGCTCACCGGCCTATAGTTGCCGGGGTTGTCTCTGCTCCCCTTTTTGAACAAAGGGACCACATTTGCTGTCCTCCAGTCCTCTGGCACTATTCCTGTAGCCAATGATGACATAAAAATCAAAGCCAAAGGTCCAGCAATCTCTTCCCTGGCCTCCCATAGAATCCTAGGATAAATCCCATCAGGTCCCGGGGACTTATCTATTTTCAGGCTGTCCAGAATTGCCAACACCTCTTCCCTACGTACCTCAATGCCATCTATTCTATTAGCCTGGGGCTCAGCATTCACATCCACAACATTATCTTTTTCCTGAGTGAATACTGACGAAAAATATTCATTTAGTATCTCGCCTATCTCTTCAGACTCCACACACAATTTCCCATCCCTGTCCTTGACTGGTCCTACTCTTTCCCTAGTCATTCGCTTATTCCTGACATACCTATAGAAAGCTTTTGGGTTTTCCTTGATCCTTCCTGCCAAATACTTCTCATGTCCCCTCCTTGCTCGTCTTAGCTCTCTCTTTAGATCCTTCCTCGCTACCTTGTAACTATCCATCGCCCCAACCGAAACTTCACACTTCATCTTCACATAGGCCTCCTTCTTCCTCTTAACAAGAGATTCCACTTCCTTGGTAAACCACGGTTCCCTCGCTCGACGCCTTCCTCCCTGTCTGACCGGTACATACTTATCAAGAACACGCAGTAGCTGATCCTTGAACAAGCCCCACTTATCCAGTGTGCCCAACACTTGCAGCCTACTTCTCCACCTTATCCCCCCCAAGTCACGTCTAATGGCATCATAATTGCCCTTCCCCCAGCTATAACTCTTGCCCTGCGGTGTATACTTATCCCTTTCCATCATTAACGTAAACGTCACCGAATTGTGGTCACTGTCCCCAAAGTGCTCTCCTACCTCCAAATCCAACACCTGGCCTGGTTCATTACCCAAAACCAAATCCAACGTGGCCTCGCCTCTTGTTGGCCTGTCAACATATTGTTTCAGGAAACCCTCCTGCACACACTGTACAAAAAACGACCCATCTATTGTACTCGAACTATATCTTTTCCAGTCAATATTTGGAAAGTTAAAGTCTCCCATAATAACTACCCTGTTACTTTCGCTCATATCCAGAATCATCTTCGCCATCCTTTCCTCTACATCCCTAGAACTATTAGGAGGCCTATAAAAAACTCCCAACAGGGTGACCTCTCCTTTCCTGTTTCTAACTTCAGCCCATACTACCTCGGAAGAAGAGTCCCCATCTAGCATCCTCTCCGCCACCGTAATACTGCTCTTGACTAGCAGCGCCACACCTCCCCCTCTTTTGCCTCCTTCTCTGAGCTTACTAAAACACCTAAACCCCGGAACCTGCAACACCCATTCCTGTCCCTGCTCTATCCATGTCTCCGAAATGGCCACAACATCGAAGTCCCAGGTACCAACCCACGCTGCCAGTTCCCCTACCTTGTTTCGTATACTCCTGGCATTGAAGTAGACACACTTCAAACCACCTACCTGAACACTGGCCCCCTCCTGCGATGTCAAATCTGTGCTCCTGACCTCTATACTCTCATTCTCCCTTACCCTAAAACTACAATCCAGGTTCCCATGCCCCTGCTGCATTAGTTTAAACCCCCCCAAAGAGCACTAACAAATCTCCCCCCCAGGATATTTGTGCCCCTCAGGTTCAGATGTAGACCATCCTGTCTGTAGAGGTCCCACCTTCCCCAGAAAGAGCCCCAGTTATCCAGAAATCTGAATCCCTCCCGCCTGCACCATCCCTGTAGCCACGTGTTTAAATGCTCTCTCTCCTTATTCCTCATCTCACTATCACGTGGCACGGGCAACAACCCAGAGATAACAACTCTGTTTGTTCTAGTTCTGAGCTTCCATCCTAGCTCCCTGAAAGCCTGCCTGACATCCTTGTCCCCTTTCCTACCTATGTCGTTGGTGCCAATGTGGACCACGACTTGGGGCTGCTCCCCCTCCCCCCTAAGGACCCGGAAAACACGATCCGAGACATCCACACGATACGTCCACAGCGACAGGGGGTCCTCTTTCATGAGTGACGAGCTGCGGCAGTTCCTGCTCAGCAAGGGCATAGCCTCAAGCAGGACGACCAGCTACAACCCCCGGGGGAACGGGCAAGTAGAGAGGGAGAACGGCACGGTCTGGAAGACCGTCCTACTGGCCCTACGGTCCAGGGACCTCCCAGTTTCACGGTGGCAGGAGGTCCTCCCGGACGCCCTCCACTCCATCCGGTCACTACTGTGTACTAGCACTAATCAAACGCCTCATGAGCGCCTCCTTGTCTTCCCCAGGAAGTCCTCCTCTGGAACGTCGCTGCCGACCTGGCTGGCGGTCCCAGGACCCATCTTGCTCCGAAAGCACGTGCGGGCGCACAAGTCGGACCCGTTGGTCGAAAGGGTTCACCTCCTCCACGCGAACCCGCAGTACGCTTACGTGGAGTACCCCGACGGCCGACAGGACACGGTCTCCCTGCGAGATCTGGCGCCCGCCGGCAACACACACACCCCCCCCGACACCAATCACCCAACCCCCCCCCCCTTCCTGCCACCGCCGCACCCCGCGACCGCCCCCTTCCCAGGAGGATCAGTCCTCCTCCCAGGCCCGACCAGGAATAAAGCCCAAGCTGAAACCGTAAGGCTCCCGGAGAAGACAACACCAGAACAAGCACCACCACCACCGGGGCCGAGGCGATCGACACGGACGACCAGACCGCCCGACCGACTCGTGGCGTTGATCTAACAGTACAATGTGGACTTTTAACGAGAACATTTTGTCTTTTCCTGACGATTACTGTAAATAGTTTGAAACAAAAAAAAAAAAAACCTTGTACACACTGTTATAACATGTGAAAGTTTTCCTCCCAGGACCAGCCTTGTAAACCCTTACCACCAGGCGAAACATCACCCCGCCGGGTTCATTTTTAACAAGGGGTGAATGTGGTAGTATGCATTAGTGGTCATGTGGGACTGTGAAGCCATGATGTCATTGGCTGACAGATCCCGGGTCCTGGTTGGACGTTGACCTCTAGCTCCGCCCTGAAGGCGGAGTATAAGTACCTGGAGCCCTCCCCCGCAGGTAGTCTACGACTGAACTGCGGGGGAAACAGTCACGCTTAATAAAGCCTCATCGACTTCACTCTATTCGTCTCTCGGAGTCTTTGTGCGCTACAGGGTGTAGGGGCTGGAGGAGGTTACAGAGATAGGGAGGGGGTGTAGGGGCTGGAGGAGGTTACAGAGATAGGGAGGGGGGTGTAGGGGCTGGAGGAGGTTACAGAGATAGGGAGGGAGTGTAGGGGCTGGAGGAGGTTACAGAGATAGGGAGGGGGGTGTAGGGGCTGGAGGAGGTTACAGAGATAGGGAGGGGGTGTAGGGGCTGGAGGAGGTTACAGAGATAGGGAGGGGGGTGTAGGGGCTGGAGGAGGTTACAGAGATAGGGAGGGAGTGTAGGGGCTGGAGGAGGTTACAGAGATAGGGAGGGGGTGTAGGGGCTGGAGGAGGTTACAGAGATAGGGAGGGAGTGTAGGGGCTGGAGGAGGTTACAGAGATAGGGAGGGGGTGTAGGGGCTGGAGGGGATTACAGAGATAGGGAGAGGGTGTAGGGGCTGGAGGAGGTTACAGAGATAGGGAGGGGGTGTAGGGGCTGGAGGAGGTTACAGAGATAGGGAGGGGGTGTAGGGGCTGGAGGAGGTTACAGAGATAGGGAGGGGTTGTAGGGGCTGGAGGAGGTTACAGAGATAGGGAGGGGGTGTGGGGGCTGGAGGAGGTTACAGAGATAGGGAGGGTGTGTAGGGGCTGGAGGAGGTTACAAAGATAGGGAGGGGTTGTAGGGGCTGGAGGAGGTTACAGAGATAGGGAGGGGGTGTAGGGGCTGGAGGAGGTTACAGAGATAGGGAGGGGGTGTAGGGGGCTGGAGGAGGTTACAGAGATAGGGAGGGGATGTAGGGGCTGGAGGAGGTTACAGAGATAGGGAGGGGATGTAGGGGCTGGAGGAGGTTACAAAGATAGGGAGGGGGTGTAGGGGCTGGAGGAGGTTACAGAGATAGGGAGGGGGTGTAGAGGCTGGAGGAGGTTACAGAGATAGGGAGGGGGTGTAGGGGCTGGAGGAGGTTACAGAGATAGGGAGGGTGTGTAGGGGCTGGAGGTGGTTACAGAGATAGGGAGGGGGTTTGGGGGCTGGAGGACGTTACAGAGATAGGGAGGGTGTGTAGGGGAGTGAGCGCGAGGGGGAGGGGGAGATGGGTGAATGTGTCTGGTTTAGGGATCCGGATGATCTGGATTTCCCGGGAGAATAAAGTTTGGGATGCGGGAAAGGGGCTCGTTGGAATGCTCAGAGTTGACTTCCAATCGGAATGTTAGTTCCACCGATCCCTGACCACATCCGCGAATCAGCCATGAGGCTCTGATGGGGAGGGACGGAGATCGAGGGATGGCTTCCTCTACGATGACGGTATCAGTCTGACCGCTCTTCCCGTCTGTGATTCCTCTCCAGCGCACGCTGACGATATCACCGGCAACGTCACGTGGGAGCTCGTCAATCGCAACACCATCCTGCTCCAGTGGCCACAGCCCACCCACCCCAATGGACTCATTCTCAAATACGAGGTCAAGTATAGTCGAGACAACGAGGTGAGACTCCGACACCCCCTCCCTATCTCTGTAACTTCCTCCAGCCCCTACACCCCCTCCCTATCTCTGTAATCTCCTCCAGCCCCTACACCCCCTCCCTATCTCTGTAACCTCCTCCAGTCCCCAACACCCCCTCCCTATCTCTGTAACCTCCTCCAGTCCCCAACACCCCCTCCCTATCTCTGTAACCTCCTCCAGCCCCTACACCCCCCTCCCTATCTCTGTAACCTCCAGTCCCTACACCCCCTCCCTATCTCTGTAACCTCCTCCAGCCCCTACACCCCCTCCCTATCCCTGTAACCTCCTCCAGCCCCTACACCCCCTCCCTATCTCTGTAACCTCCCCCAGCCCCTACACCCCCCTCCCTATCTCTGTAACCTCTTCCAGCCCCTACACCCCCCTCCCTATCTCTGGAACCTCCTCCAGCCCCTACACCCCCTCCCTATCTCTGTAACCTCCTCCAACCCCTACACCCCCTCCCTATCTCTGTAACCTCCCCCAGCCCCTACACCCCCCTCCCTATCTCTGTAACCTCCTCCAGTCCTTACACCCCCTCCCTATCTCTGTAACCTCCTCCAGTCCCTACACCCCCTCCCTATCTCTGTAACCTCCTCCAGCCCCAACACCCCCTCCCTATCTCTGTAACCTCCTCCAGCCCCAACTCTCCCTCCCTATCTCTGTAACCTCCTCCAGCCCCTACACCCCCTCCCTATCTCTGTAACCACCTCCAGCCCCGACACGCCCTCCCTATCTCTGTAACCTCCTCCAGCCCCTACACCCCCTCCCTATCTCTGTAACCTCCTCCAGCCCCTACACCCCCTCCCTATCTCTGTAACCTCCTCCAGCCCCCTACGCCCCTCCCTATCTCTGTAACCTCCTCCAGCCCCAACACCCCCTCACTATCTCTGTAACCTCCTCCAGCCCCTACACCCCATCCCTATCTCTGTAACCTCCTCCAGCCCCAACACCCCCTCCCTATCTCTGTAACCTCCTCCAGCCCCGACACCTACTCCCTATCTCTGTAACCTCCTCCAGCCCCGACACCCCCTCCCTATCTCTGTAACCTCCTCCTGCCCCGACACACCCTCCCTATCTCTGTAACCCCCTCCAGCCCCTACACCCCCTCCCTATCTCTGTAACCTCCTCCAGCCCCTAAACCCCCTCCCTATCTCTGTAACCTCTTCCAGCCCCTACACTCCCTCCCTATCTCTGTAACCTCCTCCAGCCCCTACACCCCCTCCCTATCTCTGTAACCACCTCCAGCCCCGACACCCCCTCCCTATCTCTGTAACCTCCTCCAGCCCCTACACCCCCTCCCTATCTCTGTAACTTCCTCCAGCCCCTACACCCCCTCCCTATCTCTGTAACCCCCTCCAGCCACTACACCCCCTCCCTATCTCTGTAACCACCTCCAGCCCCAACACCCCCTCCCTATCTCTGTAACCTCCTCCAGCCCCCAACGCCCCTCCCTATCTCTGTAACCTCCTCCAGCCCCAACACCCCCTCCCTATCTCTGTAACCTCCTCCAGCCCCGACACCTACTCCCTATCTCTGTAACCTCCTCCAGCCCCGACACCCCCTCCCTATCTCTGTAACCTCCTCCAGCCCCAACACCCCCTCCCTATCTCTGTAACCTCCTCCAGCCCCGACACACCCTCCCTATCTCTGTAACCCCCTCCAGCCCCTACACCCCCTCCCTATCTCTGTAACCTCCTCCAGCCCCTAAACCCCCTCCCTATCTCTGTAACCTCCTCCAGCCCCTACACCCCCTCCCTATCTCTGTAACCTCCTCCAGCCCCTACACCCCCTCCCTATCTCTGTAACCTCTTCCAGCCCCTACACCCCCTCCCTATCTCTGTAACCTCCTCCAGCCCCTACACCCCCTCCCTATCTCTGCAACCTCCTCCAGCCCCGACACCCCCTCCCTATCTCTGTAACCTCCTCCAGCCCCGACACACCCTCCCTACCTCTGTAACCCCCTCCAGCCCCTACACCCCCTCCCTATCTCTGTAACCTCCTCCAGGCCCTAAACCCCCTTCCTATCTCTGTAACCTCCTCCAGCCCCTACACCCCCTCCCTATCTCTGTAACCTCCTCCAGGCCCTATACCCCCTCACTATCTCTGTAACCTCCTCCAGCCCCTACACCCCCTCCCTATCTCTGTAACCTCCTCCAGCCCCTACACCCCCTCCCTATCTCTGTAACATCCTCCAGCCCCTACACCCCCTCCCTATCTCTGTAACCTCCTCCAGCCCCTACACCTCCTCCCTATCTCTGTAACCTCCTCCAGCCCCGACACCCCTCCCTATCTCTGTAACCTCCTCCAGCCCCTACACCCCCCTCCCTATCTCTGTAACCTCCTCCAGCACCTACACCCCCTCCCTATCTCTGTAAACTCCTCCACCCCCTCCCTATCTCTGTAACCTCCTCCAGTCCCCTACACCCCCTCCCTATCGCTGTAACCTCCTCCAGTCCCCCTACACCCCCTCCCTATCTCTGTAACCTCCTCCAGCCCCCTACACCCCCTCCCTATCTCTGTAACCTCCTCCAGCCCCTACACCCCCTCCCTATCTCTGTAACCTCCTCCAGCCCCTACACCCCCTCCCTATCTCTGTAACCTCCTCCAGCCCCTACACCCCCTCCCTATCTCTGTAACCTCCTCCAGCCCCCAACGCCCCTCCCTATCTCTGTAACCTCCTCCAGCCCCAACACCCCCTCCCTATCTCTGTAACCTCCTCCAGCCCCGACACCTACTCCCTATCTCTGTAACCTCCTCCAGCCCCGACACCCCCTCCCTATCTCTGTAACCTCCTCCAGCCCCAACACCCCCTCCCTATCTCTGTAACCTCCTCCAGCCCCGACACACCCTCCCTATCTCTGTAACCCCCTCCAGCCCCTACACCCCCTCCCTATCTCTGTAACCTCCTCCAGCCCCTAAACCCCCTCCCTATCTCTGTAACCTCCTCCAGCCCCTACACCCCCTCCCTATCTCTGTAACCTCCTCCAGCCCCTACACCCCCTCCCTATCTCTGTAACCTCTTCCAGCCCCTACACCCCCTCCCTATCTCTGTAACCTCCTCCAGCCCCTACACCCCCTCCCTATCTCTGCAACCTCCTCCAGCCCCGACACCCCCTCCCTATCTCTGTAACCTCCTCCAGCCCCGACACACCCTCCCTACCTCTGTAACCCCCTCCAGCCCCTACACCCCCTCCCTATCTCTGTAACCTCCTCCAGGCCCTAAACCCCCTTCCTATCTCTGTAACCTCCTCCAGCCCCTACACCCCCTCCCTATCTCTGTAACCTCCTCCAGGCCCTATACCCCCTCACTATCTCTGTAACCTCCTCCAGCCCCTACACCCCCTCCCTATCTCTGTAACCTCCTCCAGCCCCTACACCCCCTCCCTATCTCTGTAACATCCTCCAGCCCCTACACCCCCTCCCTATCTCTGTAACCTCCTCCAGCCCCTACACCTCCTCCCTATCTCTGTAACCTCCTCCAGCCCCGACACCCCTCCCTATCTCTGTAACCTCCTCCAGCCCCTACACCCCCCTCCCTATCTCTGTAACCTCCTCCAGCACCTACACCCCCTCCCTATCTCTGTAAACTCCTCCACCCCCTCCCTATCTCTGTAACCTCCTCCAGTCCCCTACACCCCCTCCCTATCGCTGTAACCTCCTCCAGTCCCCCTACACCCCCTCCCTATCTCTGTAACCTCCTCCAGCCCCCTACACCCCCTCCCTATCTCTGTAACCTCCTCCAGCCCCTACACCCCCTCCCTATCTCTGTAACCTCCTCCAGCCCCTACACCCCCTCCCTATCTCTGTAACTTCCTCCAGCCCCTACACCCCCTCCCTATCTCTGTAACCTCCTCCAGCCCCTACACCCCCTCCCTATCTCTGTAACCTCCTCCAGCCCCTACACCCCCTCCCTATCTCTGTAACCCCCTCCAGCCCCCTACACCCCCTCCCTATCTCTGTAACTTCCTCCAGCCCCTACACCCCCTCCCTATCTCTGTAACCTCCTCCAGCCCCTACACCCCCTCGCTATATCTGTAACCTCCTCCAGCCCCGACACACCCTCCCTATCTCTGTAACCTCCTCCAGCCCCCTACACCCCCTCCTTATCTCTGTAACCTCCTCCAGCCCCTACACCCCCTTCCTATCTCTGTAACCTCCTCCAGCCCCCTACACCCCCTCCCTATCTCTGTAACCTCCTCCAGCCCCCACACCCCCTCCCTATCTCTGTAACCTCCTCCAGCCCCGACACCCCCTCCCTATCTCTGTAACCTCCTCCAGCCCCTACACCCCCTCCCTATCTCTGTAACCGCCTCCAGCCCCGACACCCCCTCCCTATCTCTGTAACCTCCTCCAACCCCCTACACCCCCTCCCTATCTATTAACCTCCTCCAGCCCCTACACCCCCTCCCTATCTCTGTAACCTCCTCCAGCCCCTACACCCCCCTCCCTATCTCTGTAACCTCCTCCAGCCCCTACACCCCCCTCCCTATCTCTGTAACCTCCTCCAGCCCCTACACCCCCTCCCTATCTCTGTAACCTCCTCCAGCCCCTACACCCCTCCTTATCTCTGTAACCTCATCCAACCCCTACACCCCCTCCCTATCTCTGTAACCTCCTCCAGCCCCTACACCCCTCCCTATCTATGTAACCTCCTCCAGCCCCTACACCCCCCTCCCTATCTCTGTAACCTCCTCCAGCCCCTACACCCCCTCCCTATCTCTGTAACCTCCTCCAGCCCCTACACCCCCTCCCTATCTCTGTAACCTCCTCCAGCCCCTACACCCCCTCCCTATCTCTGTAACCTCCTCCAGCTCCTACACCCCCTCCCTATCTCTGTAACCTCCTCCAGCCCCTACACCCCCTCCCTATCTCTGTAACCTCCTCCAGTCCCTACACCCCCTCCCTATCACTGTAACCTCCTCCAGCCCCTACACCCCCCTCCCTATCTCTGTAACCTCCTCCAGCCCCTACACCCCCTCCCTATCTCTGTAACCTCCTCCAGCCCCTACACCCCTCCTTATCTCTGTAACCTCATCCAACCCCTACACGTCCTCCCTATCTCTGTAACCTCCTCCAGCCCCTACACCCCTCCCTATCTCTGTAACCTCCTCCAGCCCCTACACCCCCCTCCCTATCTCTGTAACCTCCTCCAGCCCCTACACCCCCTCCCTATCTCTGTAACCTCCTCCAGCCCCTACACCCCCTCCCTATCTCTGTAACCTCCTCCAGCCCCTACACCCCCTCCCTATCTCTGTAACCTCCTCCAGCTCCTACACCCCCTCCCTATCTCTGTAACCTCCTCCAGCCCCTACACCCCCTCCCTATCTCTGTAACCTCCTCCAGTCCCTACACCCCCTCCCTATCACTGTAACCTCCTCCAGCCCCTACACCCCCTCTCTATCTCTGTAACCTCCTCCAGCTCCCTATGGATGATTGAACCATTCAGTTACCAGCAGCAATTTGCGAATACTGGGACTCAGTAGAAATTTGCAGTTAAAACTTCTCAGGTGCAAATAGGAATTGTTTTATTTTTCTTCCATTGATTACAATTTGAAAGTCATTTAAAAGGCAATTCGTAGACAATTCGAAGCTTTCAGAGAATTTCAGACATTGGGCGAAATTCTCCGGTATCGGCGCGATGTCTGCCGACCGGCGCCCAAAACGGCGCAAATCAGTCGGGGGTCGCGCCGCCCCAAAGGTGCGGAATGCTCCGCATCTTTGGGGGCCGAGCCCCAACCTTAAGGGGCTAGGCCGGCGCCGGACGAATTTCCACCCCGCCAGCTGGCGCGGAAATTACATCTCCGGGCGGCGCATGCGCGGGAGCGTCAGCGGCCGATCACGGCATCCCCGCGCATGCGCAGTGGAGGGAGTCTCTTCCCCCTCCGCCATGGTGGAGACCGTGGCGAAGGCGGAAGGGAAAGAGTGCCCCCCACGGCACAGGCCCGCCCGCGGATCGGTGGGCCCCGATCGCGGGCCAGGCCACCGTGGGGGCGCCCCCCCCTGGGGCCAGGTCGCCCCGCGCCACCCCTCCCCCCCCCAGGACCCCGGAGCCCGCCCGCGCCGCCTTGTCCCGCCGGTAAGGTAGGTGGTTTAATCCACGCCGGCGGGACAGGCATTTTAGCAGCGGGACTTCGGCCCATATGGGCCGGAGAATCGCGGGGGGGGGGGGGGGGCGCCAACCAGCGCAGCGCGATTCCCGCCCCCGCCGAATATCCGGTGCCGGAGACTTCGGCAACCGGCGGGGGCGGGATTCACGCCAGCCCCCGGCGATTGTCCGAACCGGCGGGGGGGCGGAGAATCTCGCCCATTATCTTTTTGCTTCGGCAAACAGCTCGACGATAACTTTTTAAAAAGTCAAAGTCTGAAAAGGAAATATGAAGGCAGGAAAACAGTGAATAGTTCAGATCAAAGTATAGATGATTTATGAGAGAGAGAGAGAGAGAGAAATTCAGCGAATGATCCAGCTTCAGTTGAAACCCAACGACAAATGGCCGAACGAGACTTACAGATAGGTGGAGGGGCAGGTAGAATGGAGGAGGTGGGGAGGCTGCAGAAAGATTTAGACAGTTTAGGAGAGTGGTCCAAGAAATGGCTGATGAAATTCAACGTGGGCAAGTGCGAGGTCTTGCACTTTGGGAAAAAAGAATAGAGGCATGGACTACTTTCTAAACGGTGACAAAATTCATAATGCTGAAGTGCAAAGGGACTTGGGAGTCCTAGTCCAGGATTCTCTAAAGGTAAACTTGCAGGTTGAGTCCGTAATTAAGAAAGCAAATGCAATGTTGTCATTCATCTCAAGAGGCTTGGAATATAAAAGCAGGGATGTACTTCTGAAGCTTTATAAAGCATTAGTTAGGCCCCATTTAGAATACTGTGAGCAATTTTGGGCCCCACACCTCAGGAAGGACATACTGGCACTGGAGCGGGTCCAGCGGAGATTCACACGGATGATCCCAGGAATGGTCGGATGAACATACGATGAACATACGATGAACGTCTGAGGATCCTGGGATTATATTCATTGGAGTTTAGGAGGTTGAGGGGAGATCTAATAGAAACTTACAAGATAATGAATGGCTTAGATAGGGTGGACGTAGGGAAGTTGTTTCCACTAGCAGGGGAGACTAGGACCCGGGGGCACAGCCTTAGAATAAAAGGGAGTCACTTTAGAACAGAGATGAGGAGAAATGTCTTCAGCCAGAGAGTGGTGGGTCTGTGGAATTCATTGCCACAGAGGGCGGTGGAGGCCGGGACGTTGAGTGTCTTTAAGACAGAAGTTGATAAATTCTTGATTTCTCGAGGAATTAAGGGCTATGGAGAGAGAGCGGGTAAATGGAGTTGAAATCAGCCATGATTGAATGGTGGAGTGGACTCGATGGGCCGAATGGCCTTACTTCCGCTCCTATGTCTTATGGTCTTATACAGCTATACTCTTTCATGTCTATCTTAAGCCATCTAATCACACCCCAATATAATTCGAATTGGTTTGGGTTAGACTCAAACACGTCTGATTTGATGGCAAGCCGTCCATCTTCAATCTGTCACATTACTTCTAATTGTTTCGTATCTGCATACTTGTGTATGTTAAAGAATGCGATATTGTGCTGTTATCAAGGCCAGTTTGAACTGGCCTTTTGCTGGCTTAGCTGTTGCAACAATAGAGCCTCCTGTTACCTTGTTGTGCCATGCTGTTGCTATGGCTGTTGCTACGGATCCTGCTCTGTCCCTGGACACTGTCTTGAAAAATGTATTCATTAAATCAGTTCAAGTGTTTGTTTTAATCTAGAAAAGTGAATTATGCTCCTTCTATGCTGTTTTGTAAACTGTTATGTTTTGAGATGACCTGAGGCTATGAGAGTGTTGAAATTCTGAATTTAAAATGGGTAAAACTGGGGCTTAATATTGATCCTAAATGACTATCGTCTACCCATTAGGTGTGTCACGAAACAGTTGACTTCTACACCCTCCGAGATCTCTGCGCTCCTCCAATCCCGGCCTCTCGAGCATTCCACCCCCCCCCCCCACCCCCCGCCGATTCCCATCGCTCCGCCATTGGCGGCCGTGCCTTCAGCTGCCTGGGGGGGGGGCGGAGCTCTGGGATTCCCTCCCTAATCCTCTCACGCTCTCCTTCTCCTCCACGACGCTCCAGAAAGCCCCGCTCTTTGCCAAACTATCTCGTCTATCCCCTCCGGTAACCGGGGCGGGGGGGGGGGGGAATTTCTCCTGATTTGGGATCTCGCTGGAGTTTGGTGACACAGGATTCTAGAAAAAATGTAAATCTTTTTATTGGCATTTTCAAAATTATCTACATCGCTGTTCGTTTTCATTTGGGTTTTAACTGGGATGTGTTGCCGAGCGGCGAGGGGGTGCGAGGTTCTGACCGTCCCTGTCCCTGACACTTTCCCAGGAGTTCCACGAGTGCGTCCCCAGACACATTTACGAAAAATACGGAGGAGCGATGATCAGCCGATTGCAACCAGGAAACTACACAGCGACGGTGCACACCACGTCACTGGCTGGCAATGGATCCTGGACTACTCCCATCACATTCCACATCCCGAACGCTCCACGTGAGTTCAAACAGCCCCAGACATCCGAGTATCGTCAGAAACATCACAGAGCTTAAACTGAGGGAGAGTGTAACAGAGAGAGTGTTATAACTGAGAGTCTGATACTGAGGGACAGTGTGAGAGAGAGAGTGTTATAACTGAGAGTCTGATACTGAGGGACAGTGTGTGAGAGAGAGTGTTATAACTGAGAGTCTGATACTGAGGAACAGTGTGTGAGAGAGAGTGTTATAACTGAGAGTCTGATACTGAGGGACAGTGTGTGAGAGAGAGTGTTTTAACTGAGAGTCTGTTGCTGAGGGACAGTGTGTGAGAAAGTGTTATAACTGAGAGTCTGATACTGAGGGACAGTGCAACAGAGAGAGTGTTATAACTGAGAGTCTGATACCGAGGGACAGTGTGAGAGAGAGTGTTATAACTGCGAGTCTGATACTGAGGGACAGTGTGTGAGAGTGTTATAACTGAGAGTCTGATACTGAGGGACAGTGTGTGAGAGAGAGTGTTATAACTGAGAGTCTGATACTGAGGGATAGTGTGTGAGAGAGAGTGTTATAACTGAGAGTCTGATACCGAGGGACAGTGTGAGAGAGAGTGTTATAACTGCGAGTCTGATACTGAGGGACAGTGTCAGAGAGAGAGTGTTATAACTGAGAGTCTGATACTGAGGGACAGTGTAACAGAGAGAGTGTTATAACTGAGAGTCTGATACTAAGGGACAGTGTAACAGAGAGAGTGTTATAACTGAGTGTCTGATACTGAGGGACAGTGTGTGAGAGAGAGTGTTATAACTGAGAGTCTGATACTGAGGGGCAGTGTGTGAGAGAGTGTTATAACTGAGAGTCTGATACTGAGGGACAGTGTGTGAGAGTGTTATAACTGAGAGTCTGATACTGAGGGACAGTGTGTGTGAGAGAGAGTGTTATAACTGAGAGTCTCAGACTGAGGGACAGTGTGTGAGAGAGAGTGTTATAACAGAGTCTGATACTGAGGAACTGTGTGAGAGAGAGAGTGTTATAACTGAGAGTCTGATACTGAGGGACAGTGTGTGAGAGAGAGTGTTATAACTGAGAGTTTGATACTGAGGGACAGTGTGTGAGAGAGAGTGTTATAACTGAGAGTCTGATACTGAGGGACAGTGTGAGAGAGAGAGTGTTATAACTGAGAGTCTGATACTGAGGGACAGTGTGAGAGAGTGTTATAACTGCGAGTCTGATACTGAGGGACAGTGTCAGAGAGAGAATGTTATAACTGAGAGTCTGATACTGAGGGACAGTGTGAGAGAGAGTGTTATAACTGAGAGTCTGATACTGAGGGACAGTGTGTGAGAGAGAGTGTTATAACTGCGAGTCTGATACTGAGGGACAGTGTCAGAGAGAGAGTGTTATAACTGAGAGTCTGATAATGAGGGACAGTGTAACAGAGAGAGTGTTATAACTGAGAGTCTGATACTAAGGGACAGTGTAACAGAGAGAGTGTTATAACTGAGAGTCTGATACTGAGGGACAGTGTAACAGAGAGAGTGTTATAACTGAGAGTCTGACACTGAGGGACAGTGTGTGAGAGAGAGTGTTATAACTGAGAGTCTGATACTGAGGGATAGTGTGTGAGAGAGTGTTATAACTGAGAGTCTGATACTGAGGGACAGTGTGAGAGAGAGAGTGTTATAACTGAGAGTCTGACACTGAGGGACAGTGTAACAGAGAGAGTGTTCTAACTGAGAGTCTGATACTGAGGGACAGTGTGAGAGAGAATGTTATAACTGAGAGTCTGATACTGAGGGACAGTGTGTGAGAGAGAGTGTTATAACTGTGAGTCTGATACTGAGGGACAGTGTGAGAGAGAGAGTGTTATAACTGAGAGTCTGAGACTGAGGGACAGTGTGTGAGAGAGAGTGTTATAACTGAGAGTTTGATACTGAGGGACAGTGTGAGAGAGAGAGTGTTATAACTGAGAGTCTGATACTGAGGGACAGTGTGTGAGAGAGAGTGTTATAACTGAGAGTCTGATACTGAGGGACAGTGTAACAGAGAGAGTGTTATAACTGAGAGTCTGATACTGAGGGACAGTGTAACAGAGAGAGTGTTATAACTGAGAGTCTGATACTGAGGGACAGTGTGAGAGAGAGAGTGTTATAACTGAGAGTCTGATACTGAGGGACAGTGTGTGAGAGAGAGTGTTATAACTGAGAGTCTGATACTGAGGGACAGTGTAACAGAGAGAGTGTTATAACTGAGAGTCTGATACTGAGGCACAGTGTGTGAGAGAGAGAGTGTTATAACTGAGAGTCTGATACTGAGGGACAGTGTAACAGAGAGAGTGTTATAGCTGAGAGTCTGATACTGAGGGACAGTGTAACAGAGAGAGTGTTATAACTGAAAGTCTGATACTGAGGCACAGTGTGAGCGAGAGAGTGTTATAACTGAGAGTCTGATACTGAGGGACAGTGTGAGAGAGAGTGTTATAACAGAGAGTCTGATACTGAGGGACAGTGTAACAGAGAGAGTGTTATAACTGAGAGTCTGATACTGAGGGACAGTGTGTGAGAGAGAGTGTTATAACTGAGAGTCTGATACTGAGGGACAGTGTGAGAGAGAGTGTTATAACTGAGAGTCTGATACTGAGTGACAGTGTGTGAGAGAGAGTGTTATAACTGAGAGTCTGATACTGAGGGACAGTGTGTGAGAGAGAGTGTTATAACTGAGAGTCTGATACTGAGGGACAGTGTAACAGAGAGAGAGTGTTATAACTGAGAGTCTGATACTGAGGGACAGTGTAACAGAGAGAGAGTGTTATAACTGAGAGACTGATACTGAGGGACAGTGTAACAGAGAGTGTTATAACTGAGAGTCTGATACTGAGGGACAGTGTGTGAGAGAGAGTGTTATAACTGAGAGTCTGATACTGAGGGACAGTGTGTGAGAGAGAGTGTTATAACTGAGAGTCTGATACTGAGGGACAGTGTGAGAGAGAGAGTTTTATAACTGAGAGTCTGACACTGAGGGACAGTGTAACAGAGAGAGAGTGTTATAACTGAGAGTCTGATACTGAGGGACAGTGTAACAGAGAGAGTGTTATAACTGAGAGTCTGAGACTGAGGGACAGTGTGAGAGAGAGAGTGTTATAACTGAGAGTCTGATACTGAGGGACAGTGTGAGAGAGAGAGTGTTATAACTGAGAGTCTGATACTGAGGGACAGTGTGTGAGAGAGAGTGTTATAACTGAGAGTCTGATACTGAGGGACAGTGTGAGAGAGAGAGTGTTATAACTGAGAGTCTGAGACTGAGGGACAGTGTGTGAGAGAGAGTGTTATAACTGAGAGTCTGACACTGAGGGACAGTGTGAGAGAGAGAGTGTTATAACTGAGAGTCTGAGACTGAGGGACAGTGTGTGAGAGAGAGTGTTATAACTGAGAGTCTGATACTGAGGGACAGTGTAACAGAGAGAGTGTTATAACTGAGAGTCTGAGACTGAGGGACAGTGTGTGAGAGAGAGTGTTATAACTGAGAGTCTGATACTGAGGGACAGTGTCAGAGAGAGAGAGTGTTATAACTGAGAGTCTGATACTGAGGGACAGTGTGAGAGAGAGTGTTATAACTGAGAGTCTGATACTGAGGGACAGTGTAACAGAGAGAGTGTTATAACTGAGAGTCTGATACTGAGGGACAGTGTGTGAGAGAGAGTGTTATAACTGAGAGTCTGATACTGAGGGACAGTGTAACAGAGAGAGTGTTATAACTGAGAGTCTGATACTGAGGCACAGTGTGTGAGAGAGAGAGTGTTATAACTGAGAGTCTGATACTGAGGGACAGTGTAACAGAGAGAGTGTTATAGCTGAGAGTCTGATACTGAGGGACAGTGTAACAGAGAGAGTGTTATAACTGAGAGTCTGATACTGAGGGACAGTGTGAGAGAGAGAGTGTTATAACTGAGAGTCTGATACTGAGGGACAGTGTAACAGAGAGAGTGTTATAACTGAGAGTCTGATAGTGAGTGACAGTGTGAGAGAGAGTGTTATAACTGAGAGTCTGATACTGAGGGACAGTGTGTGAGAGAGTGTTATAACTGAGAGTCTGATACTGAGGGACAGTGTGAGAGAGAGAGTGTTATAACTGAGAGTCTGATACTGAGGGACAGTGTGTGAGAGAGTGTTATAACTGAAAGTCTGATACTGAGGCACAGTGTGAGCGAGAGAGTGTTATAACTGAGAGTCTGATACTGAGGGACAGTGTGTGAGAGAGTGTTATAACTGAGAGTCTGATACTGAGGGACAGTGTAACAGAGAGAGTGTTATAACTGAGAGTCTGATACTGAGGGACAGTGTGTGAGAGAGAGTGTTATAACTGAGAGTCTGATACTGAGGGACAGTGTGTGAGAGAGAGTGTTATAACTGAGAGACTGATACTGAGGGACAGTGTGAGAGAGAGTGTTATAACTGAGAGTCTGATACTGAGGGACAGTGTGTGAGAGAGTGTTATAACTGAGAGTCTGATACTGAGGGACAGTGTAACAGAGAGAGTGTTATAACTGAGAGTCTGATACTGAGGGACAGTGTGTGAGAGAGAGTGTTATAACTGAGAGTCTGATACTGAGGGACAGTGTGAGAGAGAGTGTTATAACTGAGAGTCTGACACTGAGGGACAGTGTGTGAGAGAGAGTGTTATAACTGAGAGACTGATACTGAGGGACAGTGTGTGAGAGTGAGTGTTATAACTGAGAGTCTGATACTGAGGGACAGTGTAACAGAGAGTGTTATAACTGAGAGTCTGATACTGAGGGACAGTGTGTGAGAGAGTGTTATAACTGAGAGTCTGATACTGAGGGACAGTGTGTGAGAGAGTGGTATAACTGAGAGTCTGATACTGAGGGACAGTGTGTGTGAGAGAGTGTTATAACTGAGAGTCTGATACTGAGGGACAGTGTGTGAAAGAGAGTGTTATAACTGAGAGTCTGACACTGAGGGACAGTGTAACAGAGAGAGTGTTATAACTGAGAGTCTGATACTGAGGGACAGTGTGAGAGAGAGAGTGTTATAACTGAGAGTCTGATACTGAGGGACAGTGTAACAGAGAGAGTGTTATAACTGAGAGTC
Source organism: Scyliorhinus torazame (assembly GCF_047496885.1). Classification (NCBI taxonomy): domain Eukaryota; kingdom Metazoa; phylum Chordata; class Chondrichthyes; order Carcharhiniformes; family Scyliorhinidae; genus Scyliorhinus; species Scyliorhinus torazame. Next base: position 32,580,745 of record NC_092732.1, on the reverse strand, counting down.
TGACACTGAGGGACAGTGTGAGAGAGAGAGTGTTGTAACTGAGAGTCTGATACTGAGGGACAGTGTGTGAGAGAGTGTTATAACTGAGAGTCTGACACTGAGGGACAGTGTGAGAGAGAGAGTGTTATAACTGAGAGTGGGCTGGCAGTGGTGTTCGCGGTTATATACAGAGTGTGGAGGGTGCATTGAGGCTCGATGTCAGGGGGGACGGTGGTTATGTGTGGGGGTTATTTGCCCATCTTTGCAGTGTGGTCGAGGACCCTCGCTGGCAGCCCCTCTGACCCTCTCTCCTCTCCGCAGCTGAGCAGAAGTACGAGGGCTTCCTGATGGTTCTGACCACCATGCCCGTGGTGGTCCTGCTTTTCATTCTGCTCCTCGGTGCCTTCGTGTACGTCTACAACAAGAAGAGGTGAGCGATGTCCTCGCCCGGAGCGAGGGCTCTCCCAGCTAACGTCCTGCCCACTCCCCCGTCCTCGCCACCCCCCCCCCCCCCCCCCCCCCCCGCTCCGGGCCCCGGGGGGGGGGGGATTCTCTCAGCCTCTCCCCCCCCGGAGTGGCTGCGTCGAAGGTGCTGCCTTCGCGCAGCCAGTTGTTCCTGCTCCCCGCCTGAACCTTTCCATTCTCCCAACAGGATTAACGGCTTCCTCAATGGCACCCTCTACATGTCGGTGAACCCCGAGTACTTCAACCCTGCGGACAGTAAGTGAGGGGGCGGGAGCTGCGCGCCGCGGAGGCGGTGAGACGGGCACGACGCACGCACATCCGGCCCCTCGAGCCCGCGCTGCCCCGTGCAGGCCCGACGGGCCGAATCGCCTCCCCCCTGCCCACTCGGGGGTCCGACGCGTGGTGAAGACGGAGAGGGACTGACGCTGAGATGGACGCAATGGGGGAACGGGAGAGAGTCCCTCTTCGTGCTGAGAGGGTTAAATCCCGAGGGAGAGGACGCACAAACGCGGGTGCGCTCCCTCGAGTGTGTGTGTGGGGGGGGGGGGATCTAATCGAGGGGGTTTGAGATGATTATGAAGAGTTTGCCCTATATCGGGGTGACACGGGTGAAGACGGATGGAAAGATGTTCTTCCTCACGCGAGGAATCGAACATCAAATCAAGATGTTACGCTTCCGTTGATGAGAGGTGTTGGGGAGACGTTGGGCGCCATTGAAACAGGGTCCCCTGTCGGGCGCGTTTAACCGGGTGTCAACTCACCCCGCCATCTCCTCATAGGGCGGGGCCCGACCGCCCAGGCCCCCCCCCCCCCCCCCCCCCAGATCAACCGTGATCGAACGGGACGGCGGGGCAGGCGCGAAGGAGCCGAATAGCCGGGGATTCTCTGTCGTGTCAGTTCGCCTCACGTTCTAACCCCTCTCGCTCCCTCGCCGCCCTGCTTCCCCCCCCCCCCCCCCCCACCCCCACCACCCCGCCCCCTCCTCCGCAGTGTACGTCGCCGACGAGTGGGAGGTCCCCAGGGAGACCATCACCGTCATCGGGGAGCTGGGCCAGGGCTCCTTCGGGATGGTCTACGAGGGGATCGCCAAGCTGGTGGTGAAGGGCGAGGCGCAGACCCGGGTGGCGCTGAAGACGGTGAACGAGTCTGCGAGCCGGCGCGAGCGCATCGAGTTCCTCAAGGAGGCGTCGGTGATGAAAGCCTTCGACTGCTACCACGTGGTAATGGGAGCCGAGATTTGGGGGCGGGTTGAGGGGGCGCGCGGGGGTTTCCCCAGGGGTCAACGGGGGGCGGGGGGGGGGGGCGAGGAGTGCTTCTGCCAAACCTCAACACAGGCCGGTGCCTGTCTAGACGCCCAGGTGGAGTGTCTGTCGCCCCCCCCCTCGTCCTTCCAGACGGTGGAGGTGGCGGGTTTGGAAGGTGCTGTCGAAGGCGAGAGGCCGCGGTGCGTCTTGTGGACGGTGCACACGGCTGCCGCTGTGCGTCGGGGGGGGGGGGGGGAGGGGTGGAGGGAGTGAATGTCGGCGGTTAGCGTGCCGATCGAGCGGGGCTGCTTTGTCCTGGGTGGTGTCGAGCTTCTCGAGTGTCGTTGGGAGCCGCGCTCACCCAGACAGAGCTGCTCGCGATTCCCCCCCCCCCCCCCCCCCCCCCCCCCACTGGGCTCAAGTCTCGCCCCCAGAATGGCGGGGTGGAGGGCAGTTCACTAACCCACCAGCGCAGACAGACACCCACCACGCGGCACAGCGGTTAGCACTGCTGCCTCACGGCGCCAAGGTCCCGGGTTTGATTCCCGGCTTGGGTCGCTGTCTGTGCGGAGTCTGCACGTTCTACCCGTGTCTGCGTGGGTTTCCTCCGGGTGCTCCGGTTTCCTCCCACAGTCCAAAGATGTGCAGGTTAGGTGGATTGGCCGTGCTAAATTCTCCCTTAGTGACCAAAGATGTGCAGGTTAGGTGGATTGGCCGTGCTAAATTGTCCCTTAGTGTCCAAAGATGTGCAGGTTGGGTGGATCGGCCGTGCTAAATTCTCCCTTAGTGACCAAAGATGTGCAGGTTAGGTGGATTGGCCGTGCTAAATTGTCCCTTAGTGTCGAAAGATGTACAGGTTAGGTGGATTGGCCGTGCTAAATTGTCCCTTAGTGTCCAAAGATGTGCAGGTTAGGTGGATTGGCCGTGCTAAATTGTCCCTTAGTGTCCAAAGATGTGCAGGTTAGGTGGATTGGCCGTGTTAAATTGTCCCTTAGTGTCCAAAGATGTGCAGGTTAGGTGGATTGGCCGTGCTAAATTGTCCCTTAGTGTCCAAAGATGTGCAGGTTAGGTGGATTGGCCGTGCTAAATTGTCCCTTAGTGTCCAAAGATGTGCAGGTTAGGTGGATTGGCCGTGTTAAATTGTCCCTTAGTGTCCAAAGATGTGCAGGTTAGGTGGATTGGCCGTGCTAAATTGCCCCTTAGTGTCCAAAGATGTGCAGGTTAGGTGGATTGGCCGTGCTAAATTGTCCCTTAGTGTCCAAAGATGTGCAGGTTGGGTGGATCGGCCGTGCTAAATTGTCCCTTAGTGACCAAAGATGTGCAGGTTAGGTGGATTGGCCATGCTAAATTGCCCCTTAGTGACCAAAGATGTGCAGGTTAGGTGGATTGGCCATGCTAAATTGCCCCTTAGTGACCAAAGATGTGCAGGTTAGGTGGATTGGCCATGCTAAATTGTCCCTTAGTGTCCAAAGATGTACAGGTTAGGTGGATTGGCCGTGCTAAATTGACCCTTAGTGTCCAAAGATATGCAGGTTAGGTGGATTGGCCGTGCTAAATTGTCCCTTAGTGTCCAAAGATGTGCGGGTTAGGTGGAATGGCCGTGCTAAATTGCCCCTTAGTGTCCAAAGATGTGCAGGTTAGGTGGATTGGCCGTGCTAAATTGCCCCTTAGTGTCCAAAGATGTGCAGGTTAGGTGGATTGGCCGTGCTAAATTGTCCCTTAGTGTCCAAAGATGTGCAGGTTGGGTGGATCGGCCGTGCTAAATTGTCCCTTAGTGACCAAAGATGTGCAGGTTAGGTGGATTGGCCATGCTAAATTGCCCCTTAGTGACCAAAGATGTGCAGGTTAGGTGGATTGGCCATGCTAAATTGCCCCTTAGTGACCAAAGATGTGCAGGTTAGGTGGATTGGCCATGCTAAATTGTCCCTTAGTGTCCAAAGATGTACAGGTTAGGTGGATTGGCCGTGCTAAATTGTCCCTTAGTGTCCAAGGATGTGCGGGTTGGGTGGATTGGCTGTGCTAAATTGTCCCTTAGTGTCCAAAGATGTGCAGGTTAGGTGGATTGGCCGTGCTAAATTGTCCCTTAGTGTCCAAAGATGTGCAGGTTAGGTGGATTGGCCGTGCTAAATTGTCCCTTAGTGTCCAAAGATGTGCAGGTTAGGTGGATTGGCCGTGTTAAATTGTCCCTTAGTGTCCAAAGATGTGCAGGTTAGGTGGATTGGCCGTGCTAAATTGCCCCTTAGTGTCCAAAGATGTGCAGGTTAGGTGGATTGGCCGTGCTAAATTGTCCCTTAGTGTCCAAAGATGTGCAGGTTGGGTGGATCGGCCGTGCTAAATTGTCCCTTAGTGACCAAAGATGTGCAGGTTAGGTGGATTGGCCATGCTAAATTGCCCCTTAGTGACCAAAGATGTGCAGGTTAGGTGGATTGGCCATGCTAAATTGCCCCTTAGTGACCAAAGATGTGCAGGTTAGGTGGATTGGCCATGCTAAATTGTCCCTTAGTGTCCAAAGATGTACAGGTTAGGTGGATTGGCCGTGCTAAATTGACCCTTAGTGTCCAAAGATATGCAGGTTAGGTGGATTGGCCGTGCTAAATTGTCCCTTAGTGTCCAAAGATGTGCGGGTTAGGTGGATTGGCCGTGCTAAATTGCCCCTTAGTGTCCAAAGATGTGCAGGTTAGGTGGATTGGCCGTGCTAAATTGCCCCTTAGTGTCCAAAGATGTGCAGGTTAGGTGGATTGGCCGTGCTAAATTGTCCCTTAGTGTCCAAAGATGTGCAGGTTGGGTGGATCGGCCGTGCTAAATTGTCCCTTAGTGACCAAAGATGTGCAGGTTAGGTGGATTGGCCATGCTAAATTGCCCCTTAGTGACCAAAGATGTGCAGGTTAGGTGGATTGGCCATGCTAAATTGCCCCTTAGTGACCAAAGATGTGCAGGTTAGGTGGATTGGCCATGCTAAATTGTCCCTTAGTGTCCAAAGATGTACAGGTTAGGTGGATTGGCCGTGCTAAATTGTCCCTTAGTGTCCAAAGATGTGCGGGTTAGGTGGATTGGCCGTGCTAAATTGTCCCTTAGTGTCCAAAGATGTGCAGGTTAGGTGGATTGGCCGTGCTAAATTGCCCCTTAGTGACCAAAGATGTGCAGGTTAGGTGGATTGGCCGTGCTAAATTGCCCCTTAGTGACCAAAGATGTGCAGGTTAGGTGGATTGGCCGTGCTAAATTGTCCCTTAGTGTCCAAAGATGTACAGGTTAGGTGGATTGGCCGTGCTAAATTGTCCCTTAGTGTCCAAAGATGTGCGGGTTAGGTGGATTGGCCGTGCTAAATTGTCCCTTAGTGTCCAAAGATGTGCGGGTTAGGTGGATTGGCCGTGCTAAATTGTCCCTTAGTGTCCAAAGATGTGCAGGTTAGGAGGATTGACCGTGCTAAATTGCCCCTTAGTGTCCAAAGATGTGCAGGTTAGGTGGGATTCCGGGGATAGGTGGTCAGTGGAGGTCAACGGGAGCGATTCTGTTCAGTTCCTGACCAGACGTCTCTGCTCGTTACGTACAGGTGCGACTTCTCGGTGTCGTCTCCAAGGGACAGCCCACCCTGGTCATCATGGAGCTGATGGTTCGAGGAGATCTGAAGAGCCATCTTCGCTTGCTGCGCCTGGGTTCTGAGGTACCGGCTCCATCAAACATCTGGCAGTATAACCCCTGTCCCGAGGGTAAAAGGGTAACCTGTTGGTTCACGGGGGTTCAGCCATCCAAACCCGGCGAGGTCAGGTTGTGACGATAATTCGCGGCCTCAGTGTAATACAGATAGAACTCGCATGTCAAGTTCTCCCTCTGTACTGACCCTCCCACAGTGCGGCACTCCCTCAGTACTGACCCTCCGACAGTGCGGCACTCCCTCAGTACTGACCCTCCCACAGCGCGGCACTCCCTCAGTACTGACCCTCCCACAGCGCGGCGCTCCCTCAGTACTGACCCTCTGACAGTGCGGCACTCCCTCAGTACTGACCCTCCCACAGTGCGGCACTCCCTCAGTACTGACCCTCCCACAGTGCGGCGCTCCCTCAGTACTGACCCTCCGACAGTGCGGCACTCCCTCAGTACTGACCCTCTGACAGTGAGGAGCTCCCTCAGTACTGACCCTCTGACAGTGCGGCGCTCCCTCAGTACTGACCCTCCGACAGTGCGGCACTCCCTCAGTACTGACCCTCTGACAGTGCGGCACTCCCTCAGCACTGACCCTCCCACAGTGCGGCACTCCCTCAGTACTGACCCTCCCACAGTGCGGAGCTCCCTCAGTACTGACCCTCCCACAGTGCGGAGCTCCCTCAGTACTGACCCTCTGACAGTGCGGCGCTCCCTCAGTACTGACCCTCTGACAGTGCGGCACTCCCTCAGTACTGACCCTCTGACAGTGCGGCACTCCCTCATTACTGACCCTCCCACAGTGCGGCACTCCCTCAGTACTGACCCTCTGACAGTGCGGCACTCCCTCAGTACTGACCCTCCCACAGTGCGGAGCTCCCTCAGTACTGACCCTCCCACAGTGTGGCGCTCCCTCAGTACTGACCCTCTGACAGTGCGGCGCTCCCTCAGTACTGACCCTCCCACAGTGCGGCGCTCCCTCAGTACTGACCCTCCCACAGTGCGGCGCACCCTCAGTACTGACCCTCTGACAGTGCGGCGCTCCCTCAGTACTGACCCTCCCACAGTGCGGCGCTCCCTCAGTACTGACCCTCCCACAGTGCGGCGCTCCCTCAGTACTGACCCTCAGAACTGCACACAATACTCCAACTGTGGCCTAACCAATGTTTTAAACAGTTCCAGCAAAACCTTCCTGCTGTTAAACTCTATGCCTGGGCTAATAAAGGTAAGTATACCATAGGCCTTCTCAACCACTGTGTCCACCTGCTGTGCTACCTGAAGGGACGGGTGTACGTGCTCACCGAGGTCCCTCTGATCCTCCCCAGCGGCCTGCCGTTTATCCTGTATTCCCCTTGCCTTGTTTGTCCTGCCCAAGTGCATCACCTCACACTTATCCCCATTGAACTGCATTTGCCACTGATCAGCCCGTCTATCCGCCTGTAATCGCCCGCGCACTGAGGGTGAACGCCATGGGCGGACTTTCTGATGTACCGTTTCGCGTTACCTTGTCGCCACTTTGCCCATCCCGAATTGCCCCCCCCCCCCCTCGAGAAGGTGGTGGGCGAGCTGCCTTGTTGAACCCGCTGCGGTTCATGCGGCGTAGGTACAACCGCCGTGCTGTTAGGGAGGGAGCCATTTTGTTTTTCAGAAAATATTTTATTGAGGCCGTTATAATTTTGACAATTCAGACAAAGAGATCCAACACAGACACACAAAAAACCCCACAATAACACCCCCCTCCCCCAAGCACAGACCCTAACCACCCATACATTAGATTCCCTACCCTTATTCGTGCCCCCTCCCCGCCCCCTGCTGATGGCCAATTTTCCCTGAAGAAGTCGCCTCCGAGCGAACCCCTGTACCGAACCCCTAAAGGCGAACTTAATTTTCTCTAGCCTAAGAAACCCTGCCATGTCACTGACCCGAACCCCCGACTTTGGGAGCTCCGAGTCCCTCCAGCCCAGCAAAATCCATCTCCGGGCCACCAGGGAGGTAAAGGCCAGAATGTCGGCCTCTCTCCCCACACCCCCCCCCACTGGGCTCCCGGATCTTCCGACACCCCGAATATCGCCACCTCCGGACTCGGAGTCGCCGTCCCTCCCAGGATCTCTGACATGGCGTCTGAAAATCCCTGGCAAAATCCCCTCAGCTTCGGACACGCCCAAAACATACGGACACGATTGGCAGGTCTCCCCCCCGCACCGCCCACACCTGCCCCCCACCTCCTCATAGACCTACTCATCCGGGCCACAGTCATACGAGCCCAGTGGACCACCTTGAGCTGGATCAGGCCGAGCCTGGCACACGACGGGGATGCCTTCTCCCATAATCCGACTTCCAACTCCCCTCCCAGCTCTTCCTCCCGCTTCCTCTTCACCTCCCCCATTGGGACCGCTCCCCACTCCATCAGCTCCTTATACATTTCCCAGACCCTCCCCGCCCCAACCCCTGCTTTAGACATCGGCTTATCCTGTAGCCCCCTGAGAGGGAGGCGAGGGAAGCTGGGAATCTGCCTCCGAGCAAAATCCCGCAGGCACCGGAGCTCGTCCCCACCCGGCAACTAAAACTCCTCCTCTAACTCCGCCAAACTTGGAAAGCCCTCCTCAATAAAATGATGCCGATGATTGTCACAGATCGGGGACCACACCGGCCCCCCCCTCCAACACCGTGTGCTGCCTCCACTGCCCCCACACCCTCGGAACTGCCACTACACCGGGCTTGTGGAGTACCGAGCCGGCGAGAACGGCGGGGGACGCCGTTAACACAGCCCTCAGACTCGTGCCCTTGCAAGAAGCTACCTCCACTCGCTCCCACACCGACCCCTCCCTGTAGAAGCCAGGTATTTCTAATACAACTAATATAGGTAAAAGATAGCTGTTCAAGCATAAATATTAAGCATTTCTAATACAACTAATATAGTGTGGTATTATCAGGTATTGCGGTACCCAAGAGGCTGATGAATATAAGAACATAAGAACTAGGAGCAGGAGTGCGCCATTCGGCCCCTCGAGCCTGCTCCGCCATTCAATGAGATCATGGCTGATCTTTTGTGGACTCAGCTCCGCTTTCCGGCCCGAACACCATAACCCTTAATCCCTTTATTCTTCAAAAAACTATCTATCTTTATCTTAGAAACATTTAATGAAGGAGCCTCGACTGCTTCACTGGGCAAGGAATTCCATAGATTCACAACCCTTTGGGTGAAGAAGTTCCTCCTAAACTCAGTCCTAAATCTACTTCCCCTTATTTTGAGGCTATGCCCCCTGGTTCTGCTTTCACCCGCCAGTGGAAACAACCTGCCCGCATCTATCCTATCTATTCCCTTCATAATCTTATATGTTTCTATAACCCCCCTCATCCTTCTAAATTCCAACGAGTACAGTCCCAGTCTACTCAACCTCTCCTCGTAATCCAACCCCTTCAGCTCTGGGATTAACCTAGTGAATCTCCTCTGCACACCCTCCAGTGCCAGTACGTCCTTTCTCAAGTAAGGAGACCAAAACTGAACACAATACTCCAGGTGTGGCCTCACTAACACCTTATACAATTGCAGCATAACTTCCCTAGTCTTAAACTCCATCCCTCTAGCAATGAAGAACAAAATTCCATTTGCCTTCTTAGTCACCTGTTGCACCTGTAAACCAACTTTTTGCGACTCATGCACTAGCACACCCAGGTCTCTCTGCACAGCAGCATGTTTTAATATTTTATCATTTAAATAATAATCCCTTTTGCTGTTATTCCTACCAAAATGGATAACCTCACATTTGTCAACATTGTATTCCATCTGCCAGACCCTAGCCCATTCACTTAGCCTATCCAAATCCCTCTGCAGACTTCCAATATCTTCTGCACTTTTTGCTTTACCACTTATCTTAGTGTCGTCTGCAAACTTGGACACATTGCCCTTGGTCCCCAACTCCAAATCATCTATGTAAATTGTGAACAGTTGTGGGCACAACACTGATCCCTGAGGGACACCACTAGCTACTGATTGCCAACCAGAGAAACACCCATTAATCCCCACTCTTTGCTTTCTGTTAGTTAACCAATCCTCTATCCATGCTACTACTTTCCCCTTAATGCCATGCATCTTTATCTTATGCAGCAACCTTTTGTGTGGCACCTTGTCAAAGGCTTTCTGGAAATCCAGATATACCACATCCATTGGCTCCCCGTTATCTACCGCACTGGTAATGTCCTCAAAAAATTCCACTAAATTAGTTAGGCACGACCTGCCCTTTATGAACCCATGCTGCCTCTGCCCAATGGGACAATTTCCATCCAGATGCCTCGCTATTTCTTCCTTGATGATAGATTCTAGCATCTTCCCTATTACAGAAGTTAAGCTCACTGGCCTATAATTACCCGCTTTCTGCCTACCTCCTTTTTTAAACAGTGGTGTCACGTTTGCTAATTTCCAATCCTCTGGGACCACCCCAGAGTCTAGTGAATTTTGGTAAATTATCACTAGTGCATTTGCAATTTCCCTAGCCATCTCTTTTAGCACTCTGGGATGCATTCATTCAGGTCCAGGAGACTTGTCTACCTTTAGCCCCATTAGCTTGCCCATCACTACCTCCTTGGTGATAACAATCCTCTCAAGGTCCTCACCTGTCATAGCCTCATTTCCATCAGTCACTGGCATGTTATTTGTGTCTTCCACTGTGAAGACCGACCCAAAAAACCTGTTCACTTCCTCAGCCATTTCCTCATCTCCCATTATTAAATCTCCCTTCTCATCCTCTAAAGGACCAATATTTACCTTAGCCACTCTTTTTTGTTTTATGTATTTGTAGAAACTTTTACTGTCTGTTTTTATATTCTGAGCAAGTTTACTCTCATAATCTATCTTACTCTTCTTTATAGCTTTTTTAGTAGCTTTCTGTTGCCCCCTAAAGATTTCCCAGTCCTCTAGTCTCCCACTAATCTTTGCTACTTTGTATGCTTTTTCCTTCAATTTGATATTCTCCCTTATTTCCTTAGATATCCACGGTCGATTTTCCCTCTTTCTACCATCCTTCCTTTTTGTTGGTATAAACCTTTGCTGAGCACTGTGAAAAATCACTTGGAAGGTTCTCCACTGTTCCTCAACTGTTTCACCATAAAGTCTTTGCTCCCAGTCTACCTTAGCTAGTTCTTCTCTCATCCCATTGTAATCTCCTTTGTTTAAGCACAAAACACTAGTGCTTGATTTTACCTTCTCACCCTCCATCTGTATTTTAAATTCCACCATATTGTGATCGCTCCTTCGGAGAGGATCCCTAACTATGAGATCCTGAATCAATCCTGTCTCATTACACAGGACCAGATCTAGGACCGCTTGTTTCCTTGTAGGTTCCATTACATTCTGTTCTAGGAAACTATCGCAGATACATTCTATAAACTCCTCCTCAAGGCTGCCTTGACCGACCTGGTTAAACCAATCGACATGTAGATTAAAATCCCCCATGATAACTGCTGCACCATTTCTACATGCATCAGTTTATTGCCTGCCCCACCATAATGTTACTATTTGGTGGCCTATAGACTACTCCTATCAGTGACTCTTTCAACTTACTATTCCTGATTTAAACCCAAATAGATTCAACCTTATCCTCCATAGCACCGATGTCATCCCTTACTATTGCCCCGATGTCATCCTTAATTAACAGAGCTACACCACCTCCCTTACCATCCACTCTGTCCTTCCGAAAGGTTTGATACCCTCGGATATTTAACTCCCAGTCGTGACCATCCTTTAACCATGTTTCAGTAATGGCCACTAAATCATAGTCATTCACGATGATTTGTGCCATCAACTCATTTACCTTATTCCGAATACTACGAGCATTCAGGTAAAGTACACTTATGTTGGCTTTTTTACCTCTGTTCAGAATCTTAACACCTCGATCAGTAACCTCTCCTAAGTTATATTTCCTCTTAACCTTTCTCCTAATTTTCCTTGTCGTTGAACCCATATCTTAATGTAACAACCTGCCGCATCGCTTACCATTAATGTTTTTACTTCCCGTTTTATTTCTTTTAGTATTCCTGGTCCTATTCACTGAGCTCCCCTCAGTCACTGTACCTTGTACTGTCGACCTTTTTGATTTTTGACTGTGGCTTCTCTGCCTTACACTTTTCCCCTTACTGCCTTTTGTTTCTGTCCCTGTTTTACTACCTTCCAACTTCCTGCATCGGTTCCCATCCCCCTGCCACGTTAGTTTAAACTCTCCCCAACAGCTCAAGCAAACACCCCCGCCCCCCCCAGGACATCGGTTCCAGTCCTGCCCAGGTGCAGACCGTCCGGTTTGTACTGGTCCCACCTCCCCCAGAACCGGTTCCAATGCCCCAGGAATTTGAATCCCTCCCTCTTGCACCATCTCTCGAGCCACGCATTCATCCGATCTATCCTGCCATTCCTACTCTGACTAGCTCGTGGCACTGGTAGCAATCCTGAGATTACTACCTTTGAGGTCCTACTTTTTAGATTAACTCCTAACTCCCTGAATTCAGCTTGTAGGACCCCGTCCCGTTTTTTTACCTATATCGTTGCTGCCTACGTGCACCACGACAGCTGGCTGTTCACCCTCCCCCCCCAGAATGTCCTGCAGCCGCTCCGAGACATCCTTGACCCTTGCACCAGGGAGGCAACATACCATCCTGGAGTCTCGATTGCGTCCGCAGAACCGCCTGTCTATTCCCCTTACAATTGAGTCCCCTATCACTATAGCCCTGCCATTCTTCTTCCTGCCCAGCTGTGCAGCAGAGCCAGCCACGGTGCCATGAACCTGGCTGCTGCTGCCTTCCCCTGGTGAGCCATCTCCCTCAACAGTATCCAAACCGGTATATCTGTTTTGCAGGGAGATGACCGCAGAGGACACCTGCACTGCCTTCCTACTCTTGCTCTGTCTTTTGGTCACCCATTTTCTATCTCCCTCAGTACCTTTCACCTGCGGTGTGACCAACTCGCTAAACGTGCTATCCACGACGTCCTCAGCATTGCGGACGCTCCAAAGTGAGTCCATCCGCAGCCCCAGAGCCGTCAAGCGGTCTAACAGGAGCAGCAACTGGACACACCTCTTGCACGTGAAGGAGTCAGGGACACTGGACATGTCCCTGAGCTCCCACATCGCACACAAGGAGCATGACACGGGTCTGAGACCTCCTGCCATGTCTTAAACCTTCGGTTAACTTCAACAATTTCAATTTCCCCCAAAAAATAAATAAATAAACAATGAAGAAAAACAAAAAATAACTGTACCAATGAAAAGAAAAAGAAAATAGAAAAACTACTTACCAGGGATAAAAAGCACTTCCTCCCCACCCAGCTTCGAATTCCCACCTAGATTCAAATTCCCAAACTCACTCTTGGTTCTGTCTCACTCTGGCTGTGTCTTCGCTGGCTCTCTGGGAGAACTCACTGGGAGTGAGTTTACAAGTGGCTCTTTTTAAACTGTCCTGAATTGACTCCCCTCCCCCACCTGCTTTTAGATCAAGGTAGATTTAAGGGACTGACACTTAACTGCCAACCAGTTATGTGAGTGGGCGGGGCAGCCCTTGTTAACCTACACTGTACAATTCTAGCTTAATTTAAATTAATTTAAACTCCTGAAATTTAAAAGGAGCTGCCTTACTGATTTGATTCAATTCCCACCTAGATTCAAATTCCCAAACTCACTCTTGGTTCTGTCTCACTCTGGCTGTGTCTTCTCTGGCTCACTGGGAGAACCATGGTTATGACCATTGGTTAAACCTAGGAATTTACCATTGGCTGTTGATACGTAGCTCCGCCCTGACAGGCGGAGTATAAGAACCAGTGCCGTCCCAGCAGCCTTCACTTTCTGTACCGAAGCTGCTGGGGAATAAGTTCTAGTCGATTAAAGCCTTCAGTTATGAAATCACTTTGTCTTGAGTGTAATTGATCATCCATCATATAGGTAAAAGATGGCTGTTTAAGCATAAATATTAGTTGTATTAGAAATACCAGGCGTCTACACTCCCCCACTAGGAGTTCCAGGATTTTGACCCAGCGTCAGTGAAGGAACGGCCGATATATTTACAAGTCGGGGGATGGTGAGAGTGTGAGGTCCGTGACGTGTGATGCATGTCTGAATTTCGGATATACTGTGTGATATGGATTTGGCGCAGTCAGGGTTAACAGTCTGGGTTAGTGTGTGTGGGACTGCTGCGGTCATGTTTATAAAAGAATCCTGGTTTGCAAGGCAGCTAGGGTTTTGGTGCCAGAGGTGCAATTAAAGCGACGTAAAAGTTTGGGCGGATGGACGTTTATTTAGATTCAGCCGGTTCCCTGCGGAGCAGATAATTAGAAATGTTGGGCGGGATTCTCCGTTCCCCGACTCCGATTCCATAATCGGCCGGAGAATCCCAAATCAGGGCGGGGCCTGTTTTCGGATGCTCCGCCCCTCCAAAACGGCGTCATCGAGGAGCACGCCGTTGGGACAGCCTCAAGACGTCACCCAAAGGCCCTCCCCCGATGGGCCGAGTTCCCGACCGCGCGGTTGACGTCGCGTGCTCATGCGCGCGGCCACGGACCCGGCAATTCTCCGGCCGTTTGTGTCGGGAAAGGCCGTGCGTTTTACGTGGTGCGGCTGCTAGCCCCTCATCAGTCGGAGGATCGGTGCGGGGGCTTCCATCGTAAAACCTCTGGACATAGCCCCAGAATTGGCGAATCCAGCCCATTGTGTTCAGTTTAGCAATATGATGGAGTTAATGGGAAATGTCATGTGAGAGTACCTTTAAGAAATGAGTGTTTAAGAAATGTACCTTTAAGAAATGGATGTTTATCAGTGATGTCAAAGCGTGGGTGGAGCTGGGCTGTCTGTCAGCTTTGCTGCAGGGTGCCTTTTAGTTTCGTTATCAGTGTTGGAGCTGAAGCCAGACAGAGCGGGTGTACTGTTGATCTCTCTGCCGTGAAAAGACTATCTCTTGATCATTTGGTGAATTCAGAATTATAAATGTTCTCAGTAGTGAATGTAAACCTGATGTGCTTCTGTTAAAAGGTGTTTCTTCTGTCTTCCGGATGTTGTTTGGGAAGTTATTAAGCATTACTTAGTGTTGTATTCTTTGGGGGTTGTATCTGAATTGATGGTTGCTAAGATGTTCACTGTATGTTTTAAAAAGGTTAACTTGAGTTCATAGAATAAACATTGTTTTGCTTTAAAAAATACTTTTCCATTTCTGCTGTCCCACACCTGTAGAGTGGGCCGTGTGCTCCCCATACCACAATCTATGAAGGGTTGTGGGTCAGGTGAACTCCATGATACACTTTGGGGTTCTCTAAACCCTGGCCCATAACAGAGGGTCCAGGTGAAGCAGTCAGCTGTTCAGGTTTTCCTCTGAAGAAATTGAGACAGAGATTCTGCAATATTCTGACGGGGGGTCGGGTCCATGCCTGCAAAGCATCTCAAAAAATCTCCCCTTCTCCAAGTGTAGTAACCAAGGCATGTCTGTACAGCAAGTATTCCTGAGTGCTAACTGTATTTAACAGTGGATTGAGGGCTGAGATGCTTTTATTGTTTGAATGGGAGTAAAGATAGCAGTTAATGGTTATTGTGTCACGTTTAAGGGGTAATTGTAAGCTTTTTCTTGTGTGATGTTAAAGATATTTTAATACGGGGCAACAGGATGGCGTAGTGTGTTAGCCTCACGGTGCTGAGGTCCCAGGTTCGATCCCGGCTCTGGGTCACTGTCCGTGTTGAGTTTGCACATTCTCCCCGTGCTTGCGTGGGTTTCGCCCCCACAACCCAAAGGTGTGCAGGCTGGGTGGATTGGCCGCGCTAATTTGCCCCTTAATTGGAAAAAATGAATTGGGTACCTCTAAATTTATTTTAAAGAAATAAAGATATTTTAATACTGGGTTAGTAATAAAGTTTGTTTTAATAAACCATATCCCTATTTTTTTCAGGAAATCACTCCTGGAGCGAGGTCCCCTTTCCGCACACTCTTACAAAATTAAAATAAAATATTGGGATTTCTGTCCAGTATCCGAGCAACTGTTGGGGGCTCGTCCGAGATCAGAATAAACGTTTATTTGAGCATTGCCGAAGTGCAGATATGATTTTCTCTCTCTCTCTCTCTCTCTCTCTCCTTCAGAATAACCAAGTCCTTCCCCCACCCACTCTGAAGGACATGATGCAGATGGCGGGACAGATTGCCGATGGCATGGCTTATCTTAACGCAAAGAAGTTTGTGCATCGAGACCTAGCAGCACGGAACTGCATGGTATCAGAGGACCTGACCGTCAAAATAGGAGGTCGGCCTTCACTCTGACTGACTGACTAGGTTAGAACGGCCAACGAGGCCTGACCAGGCCCTGACTGTGATAGAACGGCCAACGAGGCCTGACCAGGCTGTGACTGCGTTAGAACGGCCAACGAGGCCTGACCAGGCCCTGACTGGGATAGAACGGCCAACAAGGCCTGACCAGTCCCTGACTGGGATAGAACGGCCATCGAGGCCTGACCAGGCCGTGACTGGGATAGAACGGCCAACGAGGCCTGACCAGGCCCTGACTGGGTTAGAACGGCCAACGAGTCCTGACCAGGCCCTGACTGGGATGGAATGGCCAACAAGGCCTGACCAGGCCCTGAATGGGAAAGAACGGCCAACAAGGCCTAACCAAGCCCTGACTGGGGTAGAACGGCCAACGAGGCCTGACCAGGCCGTGACTGGGTTAGAACGGCCAACGAGGCCTGACCAGGCCCTGACTGGGATAGAACGGCCAACGAGGCCTGACCAGGCTGTGACTGCGTTAGAACGGCCATCGAGGCCTGACCAGGCCCTGACTGGGATAGAACGATAGCCAGGCCTGACCAGGCCCTGACTAGGATAGAACGGCCATCGAGGCCTGACCAGGCCCTGACTGGGATAGAACGATAGCCAGGCCTGACCAGGCCCTGACTGGGATAGAACGGCCATCGAGGCCTGACCAGGCCCTGACTGGGATAGAACGATAGCCAGGCCTGACCAGGCCCTGACTGGGATAGAACGGCCAACGAGGCCTGACCAGGCCATGACTGTGATAGAATGGCCAACGAGGCCTGACCAGGCTGTGACTGCGTTAGAACGGCCATCGAGGCCTGACCAGGCCCAGACTGGGATAGAACGATAGCCAGGCCTGACCAGGCCCTGACTGGGATAGAACGGCCAACGAGGCCTGACCAGGACGTGACTGGGTTAGAACGGCCAACAAAGCCTGACCAGGCCATGACTGGGATAGAATGGCCAACAAGGCCTGACCAGGCCCTGACTTTGGTAGAATGGCCAACAAGGCCTGGCCAGGCCGTGACTGGGTTAGAACGACCAACGAGGACTGACCAGGCCATGACTGGGATAGAACAGCCAGCCAGGTCTGACCAGGCTGTGACTGGGTTAGAACGGCCAACGAGGCCTGACCAGGCCCTGACTGGGGATAGAACGTCCAACCAGGCCTGACCAGGCTGTGACTGGGGATGAACGTCCAACAAGGTCTGGCCAGGCCCTGACTGGGTTGGCATGACTAATTAGGCCTGACCAGGCCGGGAACTCTTTTCACTCGGGGGAGGGGGGGGGGGGGGGGTCTGGGAGG
Source organism: Scyliorhinus torazame (assembly GCF_047496885.1). NCBI lineage: Eukaryota > Metazoa > Chordata > Chondrichthyes > Carcharhiniformes > Scyliorhinidae > Scyliorhinus > Scyliorhinus torazame. The sequence goes on along the minus strand of NC_092732.1, from coordinate 32,563,846 downwards.
GTGACGGAAGGTCTGACGGATTCTGAAAGGGTCTTCAAAAGGGTTGGTGTTTCTCAAAGATGTTTCTATGTGTGTGTATGTCTGTGTGTGTGGCCGGGGGGGGGGGCGGGGGGGGGGGGGGGGGGGGGAGGGGGAGAGGAGCCATGAATGTGCGATAGAGAGTGGGGGAGAATGTGGGACTCGCTCCCACGGGGAGTGGGGAGAATGTGGGACTCGATCCCACGGGGAGTGGGGGGAGAATGTCGGACACGCTCCCACGGGGGAGTGGGGGAGAATGTGGGACTCGATCCCACGGGGAGTGGGGAGAATGTGGGACTCGATCCCAGGGGGAGTGGGGAGAATGTGGGACTCGCTCCCACAGGGAGTGGGGGAGAATGTGGGACTCGATCCGACGGGACTGGGGAGAATGTGGGGCTCGCTCCCACGGGGAGTGGGGGAGAATGTGGGACTCGCTCCCACGGGGAGTGGGGGAGAATGTGGGACTCGCTCCCACGGGGAGTGGGGGGAGAATGTGGGACTCGCTCCCACGGGGAGTGGGGAGAATGTGGGACTCACTCCCACAGGGATTGGGGAGAATGTGGGACTCGCTCCCACGGGGAGTGGGGAGAATGTGGGACTCGCTCCCACGGGGACTGGGGGAGAATGTGGGACTCGCTCCCACAGGGAGTGGGGGAGAATGTGGGACTCACTCCCACGGGGAGTGGGGGAGAATGTGGGACTCGCTCCCACGGGGAGTGGGGGAGAATGTGGGACTCGCTCCCACGGGGAGTGGGGGAGAATGTGGGACTCGCTCCCACGGGGAGTGGGGGAGAATGTGGGACTCGCTCCCATGGGGAGTGGGGGGAGAGTGTGGGACTCGCTCCCACGGGGAGTGGGGGGAGAATGTGGGACTCACTCCCACAGGGAGTGTGGGAGAATGTGGGACTCGCTCCCACGGGGAGTGGGGGGAGAATGTGGGACTCGCTCCCACGGGGAGTGGGGGGAGAATGTGGGACTCGCTCCCACGGGGAGTGGGGAGAATGTGGGACTCACTCCCACAGGGATTGGGGAGAATGTGGGACTCGCTCCCACGAGGAGTGGGGAGAATGTGGGACTCGCTCCCACGGGGACTGGGGGAGAATGTGGGACTCGCTCCCACAGGGAGTGGGGGAGAATGTGGGACTCACTCCCACGGGGAGTGGGGGAGAATGTGGGACTCGCTCCCACGGGGAGTGGGGGAGAATGTGGGACTCGCTCCCACGGGGAGTGGGGGAGAATGTGGGACTCGCTCCCACGGGGAGTGGGGGAGAATGTGGGACTCGCTCCCACGGGGAGTGGGGGAGAATGTGGGACTCGCTCCCACGGGGAGTGGGGGAGAATGTGGGACTCGCTCCCATGGGGAGTGGGGAGAATGTGGGACTCGCTCCCACGGGGAGTGGGGGAGAATGTGGGACTCACTCCCACAGGGAGTGGGGAGAATGTGGGACTCGCTCCCACGCGGAGTGGGGAGAATGTGGGACTCGCTCCCACGGGGAGTGGGGAGAGTGTGGGACTCGCTCCCATGGGGAGTGGGGGGAGAGTGTGGGACTCGCTCCCACGGGGAGTGGGGGGAGAATGTGGGACTCACTCCCACAGGGAGTGGGGGAGAATGTGGGACTCGCTCCCACGGGGAGTGGGGAGAATGTGGGACTCGCTCCCACGGGGAGTGGGGGAGAATGTGGGACTCGCTCCCACGGGGAGTGGGGGGAGTGTGTGGGACTCGCTCCCACGGGGAGTAGGGGGAGAATGTGGGACTCGCTCCCACGGGGAGTGGGGGAGAATGTGGGACTCGCTCCCACGTTGAGTTGGGGAGAATGTGGGACTCGCTCCCACAGTGAGTGGGGGAGAATGTGGGACTCACTCCCACAGGGAGTGGGGAGAATGTGGGACTCGCTCCCACGGGGAGTGGGGGGAGAATGTGGGCGGGCCGATTGACATGAATAATCTGCATTTAGAAAGTGAGTTTCACAAAGCAAAGGTTTCTGAGGTACTTCACAGGAGAGGTATCAGGCACGGTAGCACAGTGGTTAGCACCGCTGCCTCACAGCGCCAGGGTCCCAGGTTCGATTCTGGTCTTGGGCGACTGTCTGTGCGGAGTCTGCACGTCCTCCCCGTGTGTGCGTGGGTTTCCTCCGGGTGCTCCGGTTTCCTCCCACAGTCCAAAGATGTGCAGGTTAGGTAGATTGGCCGTGCTATCATTGTAGGGGACTCCGAGGTCAGCACGGTGGCGCAGTGGTTAGCACAGCTGCCTCACGGCGCCGAAGGCCCAGTTTCGATCCCAGCTCTGGGTCACTGTCCGTGTGGAGTTTGCACATTCTCCTCGTGTTTGCGTGGATTTCGCTCCCAACCCAAAGATGTGCGGGCTAGGTGATTGGACACGCTAAATTGCCCCTTAATTGGAGAAATGAATTGGGCACTATAAATTTAAAAAATAAAAAAAATTGTAATCTCCTCCAGCCCCCTACACCCCCTCCCTATCTCTGTAACCTCCTCCAGCCCCTACACCCCCTCCCTACCTCTGTAACCTCCTGCAGCCCCCTACACCCCCTCCCTATCTCTGTAACCTCCTCCAGCCCCCCACACCCCCTCCCGATCTCTGTAACCTCCTCCATCCCCTACACCCCCTCCCTATCTCTGTAACCTCCTCCATCCACTACACCCCCTCCCTATCGCTGTAATCCCCTCCAGCCCCTACACCCCCTCCCTATCTCTGTAACCTCCTCCAGCCCCTACACCCCCTCCCTATCTCTGTAACCTCCTCCATCCACTACACCCCCTCCCTATCGCTGTAATCCCCTCCAGCCCCTACACCCCCTCCCTATCTCTGTAACCTCCTCCAGCCCCTACACCCCCTCCCTATCTCTGTAACCTCCTCCAGCCCCTACACCCCCTCCCTATCTCTGTAACCTCCTCCAGCCCCTACACCCCCTCCCTATCTCTGTAACCTCCTCCAGCCCCTACACCCCCTCCCTATCTCTGTAACCTCCTCCATCCCCTACACCCCCTCCCTATCTCTGTAACCTCCTCCAGCCCCTACACCCCCTCCCTATCTCTGTAACCTCCTCCAGTCCCTACACCCTCTCCCTATATCTGTAACCTCCTCCAGCCCCTATACCCCCTCCCTATCTCTGTAACCTCCTCCAGCCCCTACACCCCCTCCCTATCTCTGTAACCTCCTCCATCCCCTACACCCCCTCCCTATCTCTGTAACCTCCTCCAGCCCCTACACCCCCTCCCTATCTCTGTAACCTCCTCCAGTCCCTACACCCTCTCCCTATCTCTGTAACCTCCTCCAGCTCCTACACCCCCTCCCTATCTCTGCAACCTCCTCCAGCCCCCTACACCCCCTCCCTATCTCTGTAACCTCCTCCAGCCCCTACACTCCCTCCGTATCCCTGTAACCTCCACCAGCCCCTACACCCCCTCCCTATCTCTGTAACCTCCTCGAGCCCCTACACCCCCTCCCTATCTCTGTAACCTCGTCCAGCCCCTACACCCCCTCCCTATCTGTAAGCTCATCCTTCAAAGCCTGAGGTGAAGGAGTTTCGCAGTTAGATACAGGAATGTATTGAGGTTCCCCAGGAGATCCTCAGTCACCATCTGAAATGCCTTACAGATTTTGGGATGACGAGGGATATATACGAGACGGATTACTATCGCAAAGGAGGGAAAGGCTTGCTCCCAGTCCGCTGGATGGCTCCGGAGTCGCTGAAGGATGGAATATTCAGCCCTCATACTGATGTCTGGCAAGTCTTGCAATTCCTGATCAGTGTGTGGGAGCGCTGGAATCATCCTAAAAATATACTGGAAGAGGGGCTGAAATCACCAGCCATCACGGACAATCCCAATGGATCAAACCCCTTCCCGTTCACTCCCATTGTACACAATCCCAATGGATCAAACCCCTTCCCGTTCACTCCCATTGTACACAATCCCAATGGATCAAACCCCTTCCCGTTCACTCCCATTGTACACAATCCCAATGGATCAAACCCCTTCCCGTTCACTCCCATTGTACACAATCCCAATGGATCAAACCCCTTCCTGTTCATTCCCACTGGACACAATCCCAATGGATCAAACCCTTCCCGTTCACTCCCATTGTACACAATCCCAATGGATCAAACCCCTTCCCGTTCACTCCCATTGTACACAATCCCAATGGATCAAACCCTTCCCGTTCACTCCCATTGTACACAATCCCAATGGATCAAACCCCTTCCCGTTCACTCCCATTGTACACAATCCCAATGGATCAAATCCCTTCCCATTCACTCCCATTGTACACAATCCCAATGGACCCAAACCCCTTCCTGTTCACTCCCATTGTACACAATCCCAATGAATCAAACCCCTTCCTGTTCACTCCCATTGTACACAATCTCAATGGACCCAAAACCCTTCCCATTCACTCCCATTGTACACAATCCCAATGGACCCAAACCCCTTCCCGTTCACTCCCATTGTACACAATCCTAATGGATCAAACCCCTTCCCGTTCACTCCCATTGTACACAATCCCAATGGATCAAACACCTTCTCGTTCACTCCCATTGTACACAATCCCAGTGGATCAAACCCCTTCCCGTTCACTCCCATTGTACACAATCCCAATGGATCAGACCCCTTCCCGTTCACTCCCATTATACACAGTCCCAATGGACCCAAACCCCTTCCTGTTCACTCCCATTGTCCACAATCCCAATGGACCCAAACCCCTTCCCGTTCACTCCAATTGTATACAATCCCAATGGACCCAAACCCCTTCCCGTTCACTCCCATTATACACAATCCCAATGGATCAGACCCCTTCCCATTCACTCCCACTGTACACAATCCCAATGGATCAAACCCCTTCCCGTTGACTCCCATTGTACACAATCCCAATGGGTCAAACCCCTTCCCGTTCACTCCCATTGTACACAATCCCAATGGATCAAATCCCTTCCCATTCACTCCCATTGTACACAATCCCAATGGATCAAACCCCTTCCCGTTCACTCCCATTATACACAGTCCCAATGGACCCAAACCCCTTCCCGTTCACTCCCACTGTGCACAATCCCAATGGATCAAACCCCTTCCCATTCACTCCCATTGTACACAATCCCAATGGATCAAACCCTTTCCCGTTCACTCCCACTCTGCACAATCCCAATGGATCAAACCCCTTCCCGTTCACTCCCATTGTACACAATCCCAATGGATCAAACCCCTTCCCGTTCACTCCCATTGTACACAATCCCAATGGACCCAAACCCCTTCCCGTTCACTCCCATTGTACACAATCCCAATGGATCAAACCCCTTCCCGTTCACTCCCACTGTACACAATCCCAATGGACCCAAACCCCTTCCCGTTCACTCCCATTGTACACAATCCCAATGGACCCAAACCCCTTCCCGTTCACTCCCACTGTGCACAATCCCAATGGACCCAAACCCCTTCCCGTTCACTCCCACTCTACACAATCCCAATGGATCAAACACCTTCCCGTTCACTCCCACTCTACACAATCCCAATGGATCAAACCCCTTCCCATTCACTCCCATTGTACACAATCCCAATGGATCCAAACCCCTTCCCGTTCACTCCCATTGTACACAATCCCAATGGATCAAATCACTTCCTTTTCACTCCCATTGTACACAATCCCAATGCACCCAAACCCCTTCCCGTTCACTCCCATTGTACACAATCCCAATGGATCAAACCCCTTCCCATTGACTACCACTCTGCACAATCCCAATGGTAAAACCCCTTCCCATTCACTCCCATTGTACACAATCCCAATGGACCCAAACCCCTTCCCGTTCACTCCCATTGTACACAATCCCAATGGACCCAAACCCCTTCCCGTTCACTCCCATTGTACACAATCCCAATGGATCAAATCCCTTCCCATTCACTCCCATTGTACACAATCCCAATGGATCAAACCCCTTCCCATTCACTCCCATTGTCCACAATCCCAATGGATCCAAACCCCTTCCCATTCACTCCCATTGTACACAATCCCAATGGATCAAACCCTTTCCCATTCACTCCCATTGCACACAATCCCAATGGATCCATACCCTTCCCGTTCACTCCCATTGCACACAATCCCAATGGATCCAAACCCCTTCCCGTTCACTCCCATTGTACACAATCCCAATGGATCAAACCCTTTCCCGTTCACTCCCATTGTACATAATCCCAATGGATCAAACCCTTTCCCATTCACTCCCATTGTACACAATCCCAATGGATCAAACCTTTTTCCATTCACTCCCATTGCCCACAATCCCAATGGATCAAACCCTTTCCCATTCACTCCCATTGTACACAATCCCAATGGATCAAACCCTTTCCCATTCACTCCCATTGTATACAATCCCAATGGATCAAACCCTTTCCCATTCACTCCCATTGTCCACAATCCCAATGGATCCAAACCCCTTCCCATTCACTCTCATTGTACACAATCCCAATGGATCAAACCCTTTCCCATTCACTCCCATTGCACACAATCCCAATGGATCCAAACCCCTTCCCGTTCACTCCCATTGTACACAATCCCAATGGATCAAACCCTTTCCCGTTCACTCCCATTGTACACAATCCCAATGGATCCAAACCCCTTCCCATTCACTCCCATTGTACACAATCCCAATGGATCAAACCCTTTCCCATTCACTCCCATTGCACACAATCCCAATGGATCCAAACCCCTTCCCGTTCACTCCCATTGTACACAATCCCAATGGATCAAACCCTTTCCCGTTCACTCCCATTGTACACAATCCCAATGGATCCAAACCCCTTCCCGTTCACTCCCATTGTACACAATCCCAATGGATCAAACCCTTTCCCATTCACTCCCATTGTACACAATCCCAATGGATCAAACCCCTTCCCATTCACTCCCATTGTACACAATCCCAATGGATCAAACCCTTTCCCATTCACTCCCATTGTACACAATCCCAATGGATCAAACCCCTTCCCATTCACTCCCATTGTACACAATCCCAATGGATCAAACCCTTTCCCATTCACTCCCATTGTACACAATCCCAATGGATCAAACCCCTTCCCGTTCACTCCCATTGTACACAATCCCAATGGATCAAACCCTTTCCCGTTCACTCCCATTGTACACAATCCAATGTATCCAAACCCCTTCCCGTTCACTCCCATTGTACACAATCCCAATGGACCAAACCCCTTCCCATTCACTCCCATTGTACACAATCCCAATGGATCAAACCCCTTCCCGTTCACTCCCATTGTACACAATCCCAATGGGCCCAAACCCCTTCCCGCTCACTCCCACTGTACACAATCCCAATGGATCAAACCCCTTCCCATTCACTCCCATTGCACACAATCCCAATGGACCCAAACCCCTTCCCGTTCACTCCCATTGTCCACAATCCCAATGGACCCAAACCCCTTCCCATTCACTCCCATTGTACACAATCCCAATGGATCAAACCCCTTCCCATTCACTCCCATTGTACACAATCCCAATGGACCAAACCCCTTCCCATTCACTCCCATTGTACACAATCCCAATGGATCAAACCCTTTCCCATTCACTCTCATTGTACACAATCCCAATGGATCAAACCCCTTCCCGTTCACTCCCATTGTACACAATCCCAATGGATCAAACCCTTTCCCATTCACTCCCATTGTACACAATCCCAATGGATCAAACCCCTTCCCGTTCACTCCCATTGTACACAATCCCAATGGATCAAACCTCTTCCCGTTCACTCCCATTGTACACAATCCCAATGGATCAAACCCCTTCCCATTCACTCCCATTGTACACAATCCCAATGGATCATACCCCTTCCCGTTCACTCCCATTGTACACAATCCCAATGGATCAAATCCCTTCCCGTTCACTCCCATTGTACACAATCCCAATGGATCAAACCCCTTCCCGTTCACTCCCACTGTGCACAATCCCAATGGACCCAAACCCCTTCCCATTCACTCCCATTGGACACAATCCCAATGGATCAAAACCCTCCCGTTCACTCCCATTGTACACAATCCCAATGGATCAAACCCCTTCCCGTTCACTCCCATTGTACACAATCCCAATGGATCAAACCCCTTCCCGTTCACTCCCATTGTACACAATCCCAATGGATCAAACCCCTTCCCGTTCACTCCCATTGTACACAATCCCAATGGATCAAACCCTTTCCCATTCACTCCCATTGTACACAATCCCAATGGATCATACCCCTTCCCGTTCACTCCCATTGTACACAATCCCAATGGATCAAATCCCTTCCCGTTCACTCCCATTGTACACAATCCCAATGGATCAAACCCCTTCCCGTTCACTCCCACTGTGCACAATCCCAATGGACCCAAACCCCTTCCCATTCACTCCCATTGGACACAATCCCAATGGATCAAAACCCTCCCGTTCACTCCCATTGTACACAATCCCAATGGATCAAACCCCTTCCCGTTCACTCCCATTGTACACAATCCCAATGGATCAAACCCTTTCCCATTCACTCCCATTGTACACAATCCCAATGGATCAAACCCCTTCCCGTTCACTCCCATTGTACACAATCCCAATGGATCAAACCCCTTCCCGTTCACTCCCATTGTACACAATCCCAATGGATCAAACCCTTTCCCATTCACTCCCATTGTACACAATCCCAATGGATCAAACCCCTTCCCGTTCACTCCCATTGTACACAATCCCAATGGATCAAATCCCTTCCCGTTCACTCCCATTGTACACAATCCCAATGGACACAAACCCCTTCCCGTTGACTCCCATTGTACACAATCCCAATGGGTCAAACCCCTTCCCGTTCACTCCCATTGTACACAATCCCAATGGATCAAATCCCTTCCCATTCACTCCCATTGTACACAATCCCAATGGATCAAACCCCTTCCCGTTCACTCCCATTATACACAGTCCCAATGGACCCAAACCCCTTCCCGTTCACTCCCACTGTGCACAATCCCAATGGATCAAACCCCTTCCCATTCACTCCCATTGTACACAATCCCAATGGATCAAACCCTTTCCCGTTCACTCCCACTCTGCACAATCCCAATGGATCAAACCCCTTCCCGTTCACTCCCATTGTACACAATCCCAATGGATCAAACCCCTTCCCGTTCACTCCCATTGTACACAATCCCAATGGACCCAAACCCCTTCCCGTTCACTCCCATTGTACACAATCCCAATGGATCAAACCCCTTCCCGTTCACTCCCACTGTACACAATCCCAATGGACCCAAACCCCTTCCCGTTCACTCCCATTGTACACAATCCCAATGGACCCAAACCCCTTCCCGTTCACTCCCACTGTGCACAATCCCAATGGACCCAAACCCCTTCCCGTTCACTCCCACTCTACACAATCCCAATGGATCAAACACCTTCCCGTTCACTCCCACTCTACACAATCCCAATGGATCAAACCCCTTCCCATTCACTCCCATTGTACACAATCCCAATGGATCCAAACCCCTTCCCGTTCACTCCCATTGTACACAATCCCAATGGATCAAATCACTTCCTTTTCACTCCCATTGTACACAATCCCAATGCACCCAAACCCCTTCCCGTTCACTCCCATTGTACACAATCCCAATGGATCAAACCCCTTCCCATTGACTACCACTCTGCACAATCCCAATGGTAAAACCCCTTCCCATTCACTCCCATTGTACACAATCCCAATGGACCCAAACCCCTTCCCGTTCACTCCCATTGTACACAATCCCAATGGACCCAAACCCCTTCCCGTTCACTCCCATTGTACACAATCCCAATGGATCAAATCCCTTCCCATTCACTCCCATTGTACACAATCCCAATGGATCAAACCCCTTCCCATTCACTCCCATTGTCCACAATCCCAATGGATCCAAACCCCTTCCCATTCACTCCCATTGTACACAATCCCAATGGATCAAACCCTTTCCCATTCACTCCCATTGCACACAATCCCAATGGATCCAAACCCTTCCCGTTCACTCCCATTGCACACAATCCCAATGGATCCAAACCCCTTCCCGTTCACTCCCATTGTACACAATCCCAATGGATCAAACCCTTTCCCGTTCACTCCCATTGTACATAATCCCAATGGATCAAACCCTTTCCCATTCACTCCCATTGTACACAATCCCAATGGATCAAACCTTTTTCCATTCACTCCCATTGCCCACAATCCCAATGGATCAAACCCTTTCCCATTCACTCCCATTGTACACAATCCCAATGGATCAAACCCTTTCCCATTCACTCCCATTGTATACAATCCCAATGGATCAAACCCTTTCCCATTCACTCCCATTGTCCACAATCCCAATGGATCCAAACCCCTTCCCATTCACTCTCATTGTACACAATCCCAATGGATCAAACCCTTTCCCATTCACTCCCATTGCACACAATCCCAATGGATCCAAACCCCTTCCCGTTCACTCCCATTGTACACAATCCCAATGGATCAAACCCTTTCCCGTTCACTCCCATTGTACACAATCCCAATGGATCCAAACCCCTTCCCATTCACTCCCATTGTACACAATCCCAATGGATCAAACCCTTTCCCATTCACTCCCATTGCACACAATCCCAATGGATCCAAACCCCTTCCCGTTCACTCCCATTGTACACAATCCCAATGGATCAAACCCTTTCCCGTTCACTCCCATTGTACACAATCCCAATGGATCCAAACCCCTTCCCGTTCACTCCCATTGTACACAATCCCAATGGATCAAACCCTTTCCCATTCACTCCCATTGTACACAATCCCAATGGATCAAACCCCTTCCCATTCACTCCCATTGTACACAATCCCAATGGATCAAACCCTTTCCCATTCACTCCCATTGTACACAATCCCAATGGATCAAACCCCTTCCCATTCACTCCCATTGTACACAATCCCAATGGATCAAACCCTTTCCCATTCACTCCCATTGTACACAATCCCAATGGATCAAACCCCTTCCCGTTCACTCCCATTGTACACAATCCCAATGGATCAAACCCTTTCCCGTTCACTCCCATTGTACACAATCCAATGTATCCAAACCCCTTCCCGTTCACTCCCATTGTACACAATCCCAATGGACCAAACCCCTTCCCATTCACTCCCATTGTACACAATCCCAATGGATCAAACCCCTTCCCGTTCACTCCCATTGTACACAATCCCAATGGGCCCAAACCCCTTCCCGCTCACTCCCACTGTACACAATCCCAATGGATCAAACCCCTTCCCATTCACTCCCATTGCACACAATCCCAATGGACCCAAACCCCTTCCCGTTCACTCCCATTGTCCACAATCCCAATGGACCCAAACCCCTTCCCATTCACTCCCATTGTACACAATCCCAATGGATCAAACCCCTTCCCATTCACTCCCATTGTACACAATCCCAATGGACCAAACCCCTTCCCATTCACTCCCATTGTACACAATCCCAATGGATCAAACCCTTTCCCATTCACTCTCATTGTACACAATCCCAATGGATCAAACCCCTTCCCGTTCACTCCCATTGTACACAATCCCAATGGATCAAACCCTTTCCCATTCACTCCCATTGTACACAATCCCAATGGATCAAACCCCTTCCCGTTCACTCCCATTGTACACAATCCCAATGGATCAAACCTCTTCCCGTTCACTCCCATTGTACACAATCCCAATGGATCAAACCCCTTCCCATTCACTCCCATTGTACACAATCCCAATGGATCATACCCCTTCCCGTTCACTCCCATTGTACACAATCCCAATGGATCAAATCCCTTCCCGTTCACTCCCATTGTACACAATCCCAATGGATCAAACCCCTTCCCGTTCACTCCCACTGTGCACAATCCCAATGGACCCAAACCCCTTCCCGTTCACTCCCATTGTACACAATCCCAATGGACCCAAACCCCTTCCCGTTCACTCCCATTGTACACAATCCCAATGGATCAAACCCCTTCCCGTTCACTCCCATTGTACACAATCCCAATGGATCAAACCCCTTCCCGTTCACTCCCATTGTACACAATCCCAATGGATCAAACCCCTTCCCGTTCACTCCCATTGTACACAATCCCAATGGATCAAACCCTTTCCCATTCACTCCCATTGTACACAATCCCAATGGATCATACCCCTTCCCGTTCACTCCCATTGTACACAATCCCAATGGATCAAATCCCTTCCCGTTCACTCCCATTGTACACAATCCCAATGGATCAAACCCCTTCCCGTTCACTCCCACTGTGCACAATCCCAATGGACCCAAACCCCTTCCCATTCACTCCCATTGGACACAATCCCAATGGATCAAAACCCTCCCGTTCACTCCCATTGTACACAATCCCAATGGATCAAACCCCTTCCCGTTCACTCCCATTGTACACAATCCCAATGGATCAAACCCTTTCCCATTCACTCCCATTGTACACAATCCCAATGGATCAAACCCCTTCCCGTTCACTCCCATTGTACACAATCCCAATGGATCAAACCCCTTCCCGTTCACTCCCATTGTACACAATCCCAATGGATCAAACCCTTTCCCATTCACTCCCATTGTACACAATCCCAATGGATCAAACCCCTTCCCGTTCACTCCCATTGTACACAATCCCAATGGATCAAATCCCTTCCCGTTCACTCCCATTGTACACAATCCCAATGGACACAAACCCCTTCCCGTTCACTCCCATTGTACACACTCCCAATGGATCAAACCCTTTCCCATTCACTCCCATTGCACACAATCCCAATGGATCAAATGCAAACTGAATCCTGAAGGACACACTCTGACTTTGGCTCTGTGTTGCATCGATATTGGTCCAATGAGAGTTTCCTGGGTCCGGGGGAGTTCAGAGTGAACACTCGGAGCTGTTCTTATTGTGGGGAGGAGAGGGATGAGGGACAGAGGGATGAGGAATGAGGGACAGAGGGATGAGGGACAGAGGGATGAGGGACAGAGGGACGAGGGACAGAGGGACGAGGGACAGAGGGACGAGGGACAGAGGGACGATGGACAGAGGGATGATGGACAGAGGGATGAGGGACAGAGGGACAGAGGGATGAGAGAGAGAGGGATGAGGGATGAGGGAGAGAGGGATGAGGAATGAGGGAGAGAGGGATGAGGAAGGAGGGAGAGAGGGATGAGGGACGGGATTGAGGGACTGAGGGATGAGGGACAGAGGGATGAGGAATGAGGGACAGTGGGATGAGGGATGAGGGACAGGGGGATGAGGGACAGGGGGATGAGGGACAGGGGGATGAGGGACAGGGGGATGAGGAATGAGGGACAGTGGGATGAGGGATGAGGGACAGGGGGATGAGGGACAGTGGGATGAGGGATGAGGGACAGTGGGATGAGGGACAGGGGGATGAGGGACAGTGGGATGAGGGACAGGGGGATGAGGGACTGTGGGATGAGGGACGGGGGGATGAGGAACAGTGGGATGAGGGACGAGGGACAGTGGGACGAGGGACAGTGGGATGAAGGACAGAGGGATGAGGGACAGAGGGATGAGGGACAGAGGGATGAGGGACAGAGGGATGAGGGACAGAGGGATGTGGGATAGAGGGATGTGGGACAGAGGGATGAGGGAGAGAGGGATGAGGGACTGAGGGACTGAGGGATGAGGGACAGGGGGAAGAGGGATGAGGGACAGGGGGAAGAGGGATGAGGGACAGGAGGATGATGGATGAGGGACAGGGGGATGAGGGATGAGGGACAGGGGGATGAGGGATGAGGGACTGAGGGATGAGGGACAGGGGGGTGAGGGATGAGGGACAGGGGGATGAGGGATGAGGGACAGGAGGATGAGGGACATGGGGATGAGGGACTGTGGGATGAGGGACAGGGTGATGAGGAATGAGGGATAGTGGGATGAGGGACAGTGGGATGAGGGACGAGGGACAGTGGGATGAGGGACAGTGGGATGAGGGACAGTGGGATGAGGGACAGTGGGATGAGGGACAGAGGGATGAGGGATGAGGGACAGGGGGAAGAGGGATGAGGGACAGGGGGAAGAGGGATGAGGGACAGGAGGATGAGGGATGAGGGACAGGGGGATGAGGGATGAGGGACTGAGGGATGAGGGACAGGGGGGTGAGGGATGAGGGACAGGGGGATGAGGGATGAGGGACAGGAGGATGAGGGACAGGGGGATGAGGGACTGTGGGATGAGGGACAGGGGGATGAGGAATGAGGGACAGTGGGATGAGGGACAGTGGGATGAGGGACGAGGGACAGTGGGATGAGGGACAGTGGGATGAGGGACAGTGGGATGAGGGACAGTGGGATGAGGGACAGAGGGATGAGGGATGAGGGACAGAGGGATGAGGGACAGAGGGATGAGGGACAGAGGGATGAGGGACAGAGGGATGAGGGACAGTGGGATGAGGGACAGTGGGATGAGGGACAGAGGGACAGAGGGATGAGGGACAGAGGGATGAGGGACAGAGGGATGAGGGACAGAGGGATGGAGGGATGAGGGACAGGGGAAGAGGGATGAGGGGATGAGGGACAGGGGGATGAGGGATGAGGGACAGGAGGATGAGGGACAGGGGGATGAGGGATGAGGGACAGGGGGATGAGGGACAGGGGGATGAGGGATGAGGGACAGGGGGATGAGGGATGAGGGACATGAGGGATGAGGGACAGGTGGGTGAGGGATGAGGGACAGGGGGTGAGGGATGAGGGACAGGGGGATGAGGGACAGGGGGATGAGGGACAATGGGATGAGGGACAATGGGATGAGGGACAGGGGGATGAGGGGTGAGGGACAGGGGGATGAGGGATGAGGGACAGGGGGATGAGGGATGAGGGACAGGGAGATGAGGGATGAGGGACAGGGGGATGAGGGACAGGGGATGAGGGATGAGGGACAGGGGGATGAGGGATGAGGGACAGGGGGATGAGGGATGAGGGACAGTGGGATGAGGGACAGGGGGGTGAGGAATGAGGGACAGTGGGAAGAAGGATGAGGGACAGGGGGATGAGGAATGAGGGACAGTGGGATGAGGGATGAGGGACAGTGTGATGAGGGATGAGGGACGGGGGATGAGGGACAGAGGGGTGAGGGACAGTGGGATGAGGAATGAGGGATAGTGGGATGAGGGACAGGGGGAAGAGGGATGAGGGACAGAGGGATGAGGGATGAGGGACAGGGGGATGAGGGATGAGGGACAGGAGGATGAGGGATGAGGGACAGGAGGATGAGGGATGAGGGACAGGGGGATGAGGGATGAGGGGCAGGGTGATGAGGGATGAGGGACAGGGGGATGAGGGATGAGGGACAGGGGGATGAGGGATGAGGGACAGGGTGGTGAGGGACAGGGGGATGAGGGACAGGGGGATGAGGGACAGGGGAATGAGGGGCAGGGGGGTGAGGGACAGGGGGATGAGGGACAGGGGGATGAGGGACAGGGGGATGAGGAGTGAGGGACAGGGGGATGAGGGGTGAGGGACAGGGGGATGAGGGATGAGGGACAGGGGGATGAGGGATGAGGGACAGGGGGATGAGGGATGAGGGACAGGGGGATGAGGGACAGGGGGATGAGGGATGAGGGACAGGGGGATGAGGGACAGGGGGATAAGGGATGAGGGACAGGGGGATGAGGGATGAGGGACAGGGGGATGAGGGACAGGGGGATGAGGGATGAGGGACAGGGGGATGAGGGACAGGGGGATAAGGGATGAGGGACAGGGGGATCAGGGACAGGGGGATGAGGGATGAGGGACAGGGGGATGAGGGACAGGGGGATGAGGGACAGGGGGATGAGGGACAGGGGGATGAGGGACAGGGGGGTGAGGGACAGGGGGGTGAGGGACAGGGGGGTGAGGGACAGGGGGGTGAGGGACAGGGGGGTGAGGGACAGGGGGATGAGGGGCAGGGGGGTGAGGGACAGGGGGATGAGGGACAGGGGGATGAGGGGCAGGGGGATGAGGGGCAGGGGGATGAGGGGCAGGGGGATGAGGGGCAGGGGGATGAGGGGCAGGGGGATGAGGGGCAGGGGGATGAGGGGCAGGGGGATGAGGGACAGGGGGATGAGGGGCAGGGGGATGAGGGGCAGGGGGATGAGGGACAGGGGGATGAGGGACAGGGGGATGAGGGGTGAGGGACAGGGGGATGAGGGACGGGGGGATGAGGGACGGGGGGATGAGGGACGGGGGGATGAGGGGTGAGGGACAGGGGGATGAGGGACGGGGGGATGAGGGACGGGGGGATGAGGGACGGGGGGATGAGGGACGGGGGGATGAGGGACGGGGGGATGAGGGACAGAGGGGTGAGGGACAGGGGGATGAGGAATGAGGGACAGTGGGATGAAGGACAGGGGGAAGAGGGATGAGGGACAGAGGGACGTGGGATGAGGGACAGGGGGATGAGGGATGAGGGACAGGAGGATGAGGGATGAGGGACAGGAGGATGAGGGATGAGGGACAGAAGGGTGAGGGATGAGGGACAGGGGGATGAGGGACAGGGGGATGAGGGACAGGGGGATGAGGGACAGGGGGATGAGGGACAGGGGGATGAGGGGTGAGGGACAGGGGGATGAGGGATGAGGGACAGGGGGATGAGGGGATGAGGGACAGGGTGATGAGGGACAGGGGGATGAGGGATGAGGGACAGGGGGGTGAGGGACAGGGGGATGAGGGATGAGGGGACAGGGGGATGAGGATGAGGGACTGGGGGATGAGGGACAGGGGGATGAGGGATGAGGGACAGGGGATGAGGGACAGGGGGATGAGGGATGAGGGGACGGGGGATGAGGGACAGGGGGATGAGGGACAGGGGGATGAGGGACAGGGGGATGAGGGACAGGGGGATGAGGGGACAGGGGATGAGGGATGAGGGACAGGGGGGTGAGGGACAGGGGGATGAGGGATGAGGACAGGGGGATGAGGGATGAGGGACAGGGGGATGAGGGACAGGAGGATGAGGGATGAGGGACAGGGGATGAGGGACAGGGGGATGAGGGATGAGGGACGGGGGGATGAGGGACAGGGGGATGAGGGGTGAGGGACAGGGGCATGAGGGACAGAGGGATGAGGGACAGGGGGATGAGGGACAGGGGATGAGGGGTGAGGGACAGGGGGATGAGGGACGGGGGGATCAGGGACGGGGGGATGAGGGACGGGGGGATGAGGGACGGGGGGATGAGGGACCGGGGGATGAGGGATGGGGGGATGAGGGACGGGGGGATGAGGGACGGGGGGATGAGGGACAGGGGGGGTGAGGGACAGGGGGGTGAGGGGACAGGGGGGTGAGGGACAGGGGGATGAGGGGCAGGGGGGTGAGGGACAGGGGGATGAGGGACAGGGGGATGAGGGGCAGGGGGATGAGGGGCAGGGGGATGAGGGGCAGGGGGATGAGGGGCAGGGGATGAGGGGCAGGGGGATGAGGGGCAGGGGGATGAGGGGCAGGGGGATGAGGGACAGGGGGATGAGGGGCAGGGGGATGAGGGGCAGGGGGATGAGGGGCAGGGGGATGAGGGACAGGGGGATGAGGGACAGGGGGATGAGGGGGTGAGGGACAGGGGGATGAGGGACGGGGGGATGAGGGACGGGGGATGAGGGACGGGGGGATGAGGGGTGAGGGACGGGGGGATGAGGGACGGGGGGATGAGGGACGGGGGGATGAGGGACGGGGGGATGAGGGACGGGGGGATGAGGGACGGGGGGATGAGGGACAGAGGGGTGAGGGACAGGGGGATGAGGAATGAGGGACAGTGGGATGAAGGACAGGGGGAAGAGGGATGAGGGACAGAGGGACGTGGGATGAGGGACAGGGGGATGAGGGATGAGGGACAGGAGGATGAGGGATGAGGGACAGGAGGATGAGGGATGAGGGACAGAAGGGTGAGGGATGAGGGACAGGGGGATGAGGGACAGGGGATGAGGGACAGGGGGATGAGGGACAGGGGGATGAGGGACAGGGGGATGAGGGATGAGGGACAGGGGGATGAGGGATGAGGGACAGGGTGATGAGGGACAGGGGATGAGGGATGAGGGACAGGGGGGTGAGGGACAGGGGGATGAGGGATGAGGGGACAGGGGGATGAGGGATGAGGGACAGGGGGATGAGGGACAGGGGGATGAGGGATGAGGGACAGGGGATGAGGGACAGGGGGATGAGGGATGAGGGACGGGGGGATGAGGGACAGGGGGATGAGGGACAGGGGGATGAGGGACAGGGGGATGAGGGACAGGGGATGAGGGATGAGGGACAGGGGGGGTGAGGGACAGGGGGATGAGGATGAGGGACAGGGGGATGAGGATGAGGGACAGGGGGATGAGGGACAGGAGGATGAGGGATGAGGGACAGGGGATGAGGGACAGGGGGATGAGGGATGAGGGACGGGGGGATGAGGGACAGGGGGATGAGGGGTGAGGGACAGGGGCATGAGGGACAGAGGGATGAGGGACAGGGGGATGAGGGACAGGGGGATGAGGGGTGAGGGACAGGGGGATGAGGGACGGGGGGATCAGGGACGGGGGGATGAGGGACGGGGGGGATGAGGGACCGGGGGATGAGGGACGGGGGGATGAGGGACGGGGGGATGAGGGACGGGGGGATGAGGGACGGGGGGATGAGGGACAGGGGGATGAGGGACAGGGGGATGAGGGACAGGGGGATGAGGGACAGGGGGATGAGGGATGAGGGGGATGAGGGATGAGGGGGATGAGGGATGAGGGACAGGGGGATGAGGGATGAGGGACTAGGGGATGAGAGATGAGGGACAGGGGATGAGGGATGAGGGACGGGGGATGAGGGACAGGGGGATGAGGGATGAGGGACAGGGGGATGAGGGACAGGGGGATGAGGGACAGGGGGATGAGGGACAGGGGGATGAGGGACAGGGGGATGAGGGACAGGGGGATGAGGGACAGGGGATGAGGGACAGGGGGATGAGGGACGGGGGGGATGAGGGACGGGGGGATGAGGGATGAGGGACAGGGGGATGAGGGATGAGGGACAGGGGGATGAGGGACAGGAGGATGAGGGACAGGGGGATGAGGGACAGGGGGATGAGGGACAGGGGGATGAGGGATGAGGGACAAGGGGATGAGAGATGAGGGACAGGGGATGAGGGATGAGGGACGGGGGATGAGGGACAGGGGGATGAGGGATGAGGGACAGGGGGATGAGGGACAGGGGGATGAGGGACAGGGGGATGAGGGACAGGGGGATGAGGGACAGGGGGATGAGGGACAGGGGATGAGGGAAGAGGGATGGGGGGATGAGGATGAGGGACAGGGGAATGACGGATGAGGGACAGGGGGATGAGGGACAGAGGGACGGGGGGATGAGGGATGAGGGACAGGGGGATGAGGGATGAGGGACAGGGGGATGAGGGACGGGGGGATGAGGGATGAGGGACAGGGGGATGAGGGACAGGGGGATGAGGGACAGGGGGGATGAGGGACAGGGGGATGAGGGACAGGGGGGATGAGGGACAGAGGGATGAGGGACAGAGGGATGAAGGACAGAGGGATGAGGGACAGGGGGATGAGGGACAGGGGGATGAGGGACAGGGGGATGAGGGACAGGGGGATGAGGGACAGGGGGATGAGGGACAGGGGGATGAGGGACAGAGGGATGAGGGATGAGGGACAGGGGAATGAGGGATAAGGGACAGGGGATGAGGGACAGGGGGATGAGGGATGAGGGACAGGGGGATGAGGGATGAGGGACAGGGGGATGAGGGACAGGGGGATGAGGGACAGAGGGATGAGGGACAGAGGTATGAGGGACAGGGGGATGAGGGATGAGGGACAGGGGGATGAGGGATGAGGGACAGGGGGATGAGGGATGAGGGACGGGGGATGAGGGATGAGGGACAGGGGGATGAGGGACAGGGGGATGAGGGACAGGGGGATGAGGGACAGGGGGATGAGCGACAGGGGGATGAGGGACAGGGGGATGAGGGACAGAGGGACAGGGGGATGAGGGACGGGGGGATGAGGGACGGGGGGATGAGGGACAGGGAGATGAGGGACAGGGAGATGAGGGACAGGGGGATGAGGGACAGGGGGATGAGGGACAGGGGGATGAGGGACAGGGGGATGAGGGACAGGGGGATGACGGATGAGGGACGGGGGATGACGGATGAGGGACAGGGGGATGAGGGATGAGGGACAGGGGGATGAGGGACAGGGGGATGAGGGACAGGGGGATGAGGGACAGGGGGATGAGGGACAGGAGGATGAGGGACAGGGGGATGAGGGATGATGGACAGGGTGATGAGGGATGAGGGATGAGGGACAGGGGGGATGAGGGGTGAGGGACAGGGGGATGAGGGATGAGGGACAGGGGGATGAGGGATGAGGGATGAGGGACAGGGGGAAGAGGGACAGGGGGATGAGGGTGAGGGGGATGAGGGATGAGAGGGATGAGTATTAGGGACAGAGGGATGACGGATGAGGGACAGGGGGATGAGGGATGAGGGACAGGGGGATGAGGGACAGGGGATGAGGGACAGGGGGATGAGGGACAGGGGGAAGAGGGACGGGGGGATGAGAGATGAGGGACAGGGGGATGAGGGATGAGGGACAAAGGGATGAGGGACGAGGGACAGGGGGGATGAGGGACAGAGGGATGAGGGAAGAGGGACGGGGAGATGAGGGACAGGGGGATGAGGGATGAGGGACAAGGGGATGAGGGATGAGGGACTGAGGGATGAGGGACAGGGGGATGAGGGATGAGGGACAGGGGGATGAGGGATGAGGGACGGGGGGGATGAGGGATGAGGGACGGGGGGATGAGGGATGAGGGACAGAGGGATGACGGATGAGGGACAGGGGGGTGAGGGACAGAAGGGTGAGGGATGAGGGACAGGGGGATGAGGGACAGGGGGATGAGGGACAGGGGGATGAGGGACAGGGGGATGAGGGATAGGGGGATGAGGGACAGGGGGATGAGGGACAGGGGGATGAGGGACAGGGGGATGAGGGACAGGGGGATGAGGGACAGGGGGATGAGGGACGGGGGGATGAGGGATGAGGGACAGGGGGATGAGGGACAGGGGGATGAGGGATGAGGGACAGAGGGATGAGGGACAGGGGGATGATGGATGAGGGACAGTGGGATGAGGGACAGAGGGATGAGGGATGAGGGACAGGGGGATGAGGGATGAGGGACAGGGGGATGAGGGACAGGGGGATGAGGGACAGGGGGATGAGGGACAGGGGGATGAGGGATGAGGGACAGGGGGATGAGGGACAGTGGAATGACGGATGAGGGACAGTGGAATGACGGATGAGGGACAGCGGGATGAGGGACAGAGGGATGAGGGACAGAGGGATGAGGGAAGAGGGACAGGGGGATGATGAATGAGGGACAGGGGGATGAGGGACGGGGGGATGAGGGATGAGGGACAGGGGGATGAGGGACAGGGGATGAGGGACAGGGGCATGAGGGACAGGGGGAAGAGGGACGGGGGGATGAGAGATGAGGGACAGGGGGATGAGGGATGAGGGACAAAGGGATGAGGGACGAGGGACAGGGGGGATGAGGGACAGAGGGATGAGGGAAGAGGGACGGGGAGATGAGGGACAGGGGGATGAGGGATGAGGGACAAGGGGATGAGGGATGAGGGACTGAGGGATGAGGGACAGGGGGATGAGGGATGAGGGACAGGGGGATGAGGGATGAGGGACGGGGGGGATGAGGGATGAGGGACGGGGGGATGAGGGATGAGGGACAGAGGGATGACGGATGAGGGACAGGGGGGTGAGGGACAGAAGGGTGAGGGATGAGGGACAGGGGGATGAGGGACAGGGGGATGAGGGACAGGGGGATGAGGGACAGGGGGATGAGGGATAGGGGGATGAGGGACAGGGGGATGAGGGACAGGGGGATGAGGGACAGGGGGATGAGGGACAGGGGGATGAGGGACAGGGGGATGAGGGACGGGGGGATGAGGGATGAGGGACAGGGGGATGAGGGACAGGGGGATGAGGGATGAGGGACAGAGGGATGAGGGACAGGGGGATGATGGATGAGGGACAGTGGGATGAGGGACAGAGGGATGAGGGATGAGGGACAGGGGGATGAGGGATGAGGGACAGGGGGATGAGGGACAGGGGGATGAGGGACAGGGGGATGAGGGACAGGGGGATGAGGGATGAGGGACAGGGGGATGAGGGACAGTGGAATGACGGATGAGGGACAGTGGAATGACGGATGAGGGACAGCGGGATGAGGGACAGAGGGATGAGGGACAGAGGGATGAGGGAAGAGGGACAGGGGGATGATGAATGAGGGACAGGGGGATGAGGGACGGGGGGATGAGGGATGAGGGACAGGGGGATGAGGGACAGGTGGATGAGGGACAGGGGCATGAGGGACAGGGGGATGAGGGACAGGGGATGAGGGACAGGGGGATGAGGGACAGGGGGATGAGGGACAGGGGGATGAGGGACAGGGGGATGAGGGACAGGGGGATGAGGGACAGGGGGATGAGGGACAGGGGGATGAGGGACAGGGGGATGACGGATGAGGGACGGGGGGATGAGGGACAGAGGGATGAGGGGCAAAGGGATGAGGGACAGGGGGATGACGGATGAGGGACGGGGGATGACGGATGAGGGACAGGGGGATGAGGGATGAGTGACAGGGGGATGAGGGATGAGGGACATGGGGGTGAGGGACAGGGGGATGAGGGATGAGGGACAGGGGGATGAGGGATGAGGGACAGGGGGGTGAGGGACGGGGGGATGAGGGGTGAGGGACAGGGGATGAGGGATGAGGGACAGGGGGATGAGGGATGAGGGACAGGGGGATGAGGGATGAGGGACATGGGGGTGAGGGACAGGGGGATGAGGGATGAGGGACAGGGGGATGAGGGATGAGGGACAGTGGGATGAGGGACAGGGGGATGAGGGGTGAGGGACTGGGGGATGAGGGATGAGGGATGAGGGACGGGGATGACGGATGAGGGACGGGGGATGACGGATGAGGGACAGGGGGATGAGGGATGAGGGACAGGGGGATGAGGGATGAGGGACAGGGGGGTGAGGGACAGGGGGGGTGAGGGGTGAGGGACAGGGGATGAAGGATGAGGGACAGGGGGATGAGGGATGAGGGACAGGGGGATGAGGGATGAGGGACATGGGGGTGAGGGACAGGGGGATGAGGGATGAGGGACAGGGGGATGAGGGATGAGGGACAGGGGGGTGAGGGACGGGGGGATGAGGGGTGAGGGACAGGGGATGAGGGATGAGGGACAGGGGGATGAGGGATGAGGGACAGGGGGATGAGGGATGAGGGACATGGGGGTGAGGGACAGGGGGATGAGGGATGAGGGACAGGGGGATGAGGGATGAGGGACAGTGGGATGAGGGACAGGGGGATGAGGGGTGAGGGACTGGGGGATGAGGGATGAGGGATGAGGGACAGGGGGATGAGGGATGAGGGACAGGGGGATGAGGGATGAGGGATGAGGGACAGGGGGATGAGGGATGAGGGACAGGGGGATGAGGGGTGAGGGACTGGGGGATGAGGGACCGAGGCTCCGACACTGACTCTCTCTCTCTGATTGGCTGTTTTCCAGGTCCTTTGGTGTGGTGCTCTGGGAGATTGCCAGCCTCGCTGAACAGCCCTACCAGGGAATGTCCAATGAGCAGGTTCTGCGCTTCGTCATGAACAACGGAATCCTGCAGAAACCGGACAACTGTCCGGACAAATTGTAAGACCCCCGCCCCCCCCCCCCCCCCCACCCCCCACCCCCCCCCCACCCCTCCCCCACACCTCCCCCACCCCTCAGCCTGCAACCCATCCAAACTCCATCTCCCATCCGCCATCCTCCAAACCGTCAGATCCTCAATCTCCCCTTTACTCTGTATCTAACCCCGTGCTGTACCTGTCCTGGGAGTGTTTGATGGGGACAGTGTAGAGGGAGCTTTACTCTGTATCTAACCCCGTGCTGTACCTGTCCTGGGAGTGTTTGATGGGGACAGTGTAGAGGGAGCTTTACTCTGTATCTAACCCCGTGCTGTACCTGTCCTGGGAGTGTTTGATGGGGTCAGTGTAGAGGGAGCTTTACTCTGTATCTAACCCCGTGCTGTACCTGTCCTGGGAGTGTTTGATGGGGACAGTGTAGAGGGAGCTTTACTCTGTATCTAACCCCGTGCTGTACCTGTCCTGGGAGTGTTTGATGGGGACAGTGTAGAGGGAGCTTTACTCTGTATCTAACCCCGTGCTGTACCTGTCCTGGGAGTGTTTGATGGGGACAGTGTAGAGGGAGCTTTACTCTGTATCTAACCCTGTGCTGTACCTGTCCTGGGAGTGTTTGATGGGGACAGTGTAGAGGGAGCTTTAGTCTGTATCTAACCCTGTGCTGTATCTGTCCTGGGAGTGTTTGATGGGGACAGTGTAGAGGGAGCTTTACTCTGTATCTAACCCCGTGCTGTACCTGTCCTGGGAGTGTTTGATGGGGACAGTGTAGAGGGAGCTTTACTCTGTATCTAACCCGTACTGTACCTGTCCTGGGAGTGTTTGATGGAGGCAGTGTAGAGGGAGCTTTACTCTGTATCTAACCCCTTGCTGTACCTGTCCTGGGAGTGTTTGATGGGGACAGTCTAGAGGGAGCTTTACTCTGTATCTAACCCCTTGCTGTACCTGTCCTGGGAGTGTTTGATGGGGACAGTGGAGAGGGAGCTTTACTCAGTATCTAACCCCTTGCTGTACCTGACCTGGGAGTGTTTGATGGGGACAGTGTAGAGGGTGCTTTACTCTGTATCTAACCCCGTGCTGTACCAGTCCTGGGAGTGTCTGATGGGGACAAAGTAGAGGGTGCTTTACTCTGTATCTAACCCCGTGCTGTACCTGTCCTGGGCGTGTTTGATGGGGACAGTCTAGAGGGAGCTTTACTCTGTATCTAACCCCTTGCTGTACCTGTCCAGGGAGTGTTTGATGGGGACAGTGTAGAGGGAGCTTTACTCTGTATCTAACCCCTTGCTGTACCTGACCTGGGAGTGTTTGATGGGGACAGTGTAGAGGGAGCTTTACTCTGTATCTAACCCCGTGCAGTACCTGACCTGGGAGTGTTTGATGGGGACAGTGTAGAGGGAGCTTTACTCTGTATCTAACCCCGTGCTGTACCTGTCCTGGGAGTGTTTGATGGGGACAGTGTAGAGGGAGCTTTACTCTGTATCTAACCCTGTGCAGTACCTGTCCTGGGAGTGTTTGATGGGGACAGTGTAGAGGGAGCTTTACTCTGTATCTAACCCCGTGCTGTACCTGTTCTGGGAGTGTTTGATGCGGACAGTGTAGAGGGAGCTTTACTCTGTATCTAACCCCGTGCTGTGCCTGTCCTGGGAGTGTTTGATGGGGACAGTGTAGAGGGACCTTTACTCTGTATCTAACCCCGTGCTGTACCTGTCCTGGGAGAGTTTGATGGAGACAGTGTAGAGGGAGCTTTACTCTGTATCTAACCCCGGGCTATACCTGTCCTGGGGGTGTTTGATGGGGACAGTCTAGAGGGAGCTTTGCTCTGTATCTAACCCCCTGCTGTACCAGTCCTGGGAGTGTTTGATGGGGACAGTCTAGAGGGAGCTTTACTCTGTATCTAACCCCTTGCTGTACCTGTCCAGGGAGTGTTTGATGGGGACAGTGTAGAGGGAGCTTTACTCTGTATCTAACCCTTTGCTGTACCTGACCTGGGAGTGTTTGATGGGGACAGTGTAGAGGGAGCTTTACTCTGTATCTAACCCCGTGCAGTACCTGACCTGGGAGTGTTTGATGGGGACAGTGTAGAGGGAGCTTTACTCTGTATCTAACCCCGTGCTGTACCTGTACTGGGAGTGTTTGATGGGGACAGTGTAGAGGGAGCTTTACTCTGTATCTAACCCCGTGCTGTACCTGTTCTGGGAGTGTTTGATGCGGACAGTGTAGAGGGAGCTTTACTCTGTATCTAACCCCGTGCTGTGCCTGTCCTGGGAGTGTTTGATGGGGACAGTGTAGAGGGACCTTTACTCTGTATCTAACCCCGTGCTGTACCTGTCCTAGGAGTGTTTGATGGGGACAGTGTAGAGGGAGCTTTACTCTGTATCTAACCCCGTGCTGTACCTGTCCTGGGAGTGTTTGATGGCGAGAGTGTAGAGGGAGCTTTACTATGTACCTAACCCCGTGCTGTACCTGTACTGGGTGTGTTTGATGGGGACAGTGTAGAGGGAGCTTTACTCTGTATCTAACCCCTTGCTGTACCTGTCCTGGGAGTGTTTGATGGGGACAGTGTAGAGGGAGCTTAACTCTGTATCTAACCCCGTGCTGTACCTGTCCTGGGAGTGTTCGATGGGGACAGTGTAGAGGGAGCTTTACTCTGCATCAAACCCGTACTGTACCTCTCCGGGGAGTGTTTGATGGCGACAGTGTAGAGGGAGCTTTACTCTGTATCTAACCCGTACTGTACCTGTCCTGCGAGTGTTTGATGGGGACAGTGTAGAGGGAGCTTTACTCTGTATCTAACCCCGTGCTGTACCTGTCCTGGGAGTGTTTGATGGGGACAGTGTAGAGGGAGCTTTACTCTGTATCTAACCCCTTGCTGTACCTGACCTGGGAGTGTTTGATGGGGACAGTGTAGAGGGAGCTTTACTCTGTATCTAACCCCGGGCTATACCTGTCCTGGGGGTGTTTGATGGGGACAGTCTAGAGGGAGCTTTATGCTGTATCTAATTCCGTGCTGTACCTGTCCTGGGACTGTTTGATGGGGCCAGTGTAGAGGGAGCTTTACTCTGTATCTAACCCGTACTGTACCTGTCCTCGGAGTGTTTGATGGAGGCAGTGTAGAGGGAGCTTTACTCTGTATCTAACCCCCTGCTGTACCAGTCCTGGGAGTGTTTGATGGGGAAAGTGTAGAGGGTGCTTTACTCTGTATCTAACCCCGTGCTGTACCAGTCCTGGGAGTGTCTGATGGGGACAAAGTAGAGGGTGCTTTACTCTGTATCTAACCCCGTGCTGTACCTGTCCTGGGAGTGTTTGATGGGGACAGTGTGGAGGGAGCTTAACTCTGTATCTAACCCCGTGCTGTACCTGTCCTGGGAGTGTTTGATGGGGACAGTGTAGAGGGAGCTTTACTCTGCATCTAACCCGTACTTTACCTGTCCGGGGAGTCTTTGATGGGGACAGTGTAGAGGGAGCTTTACTCTGTATCTAACCCTGTGCTGTACCTGTCCTGGGAATGTTTGATGGAGGCAGTGTAGAGGGAGCTTTACTCTGTATCTAACCCCGTGCTGTACCTGTCCTGGGAGAGTACGATGGAGACAGTGTAGAGGGAGCTTTACTCTGTATCTAACCCCGGGCTATACCTGTCCTGGGGGTGTTTGATGGGGACAGTCTAGAGGGAGCTTTACGCTGTATCTAATTCCGTCCTGTACCTGTCCTGGGACTGTTTGATGGGGACAGTGTAGAGGGAGCTTTACTCTGTATCTAACCCCGTGCTGTACCTGTCCTGGGAGTGTTTGATGGGGTCAGTGTAGAGGGAGCTTTACTCTGTATCTAACCCGTACTGTACCTGTCCTGGGAGTGTTTGATGGGGACAGTGTAGAGGGAGCTTTACTCTGTATCTAACCCGTACTGTACCTGTCCTGGGAGTGTTTGATGGGGACAGTGTAGAGGGAGCTTTACTCTGTATCTAACCCTGTGCTGTATCTGTCCTGGGATTGTTTGATGGGAACAGTGTAGAGGGAGCTTTACTCTGTATCTAACCCGTACTGTACCTGTCCTGGGAGTGTTTGATGGAGGCAGTGTAGAGGGGGCTTTACTCTGTATCTAACCCCGTGCTGTACCAGTCCTGGGAGTGTTTGATGGGGACAGTGTAGAGGGTGCTTTACTCTGTATCTAACCCCGTGCTGTACCAGTCCTGGGAGTGTTTGATGGGGACAGTGTAGAGGGTGCTTTACTCTGTATCTACCCCCGTGCTGTACCTGTCCTGGGAGTGTTTGATGGGGACAGTGCAGAGGGAGCTTTACTCTGTATCTAACCCCGTGCTGTACCTGTCCTGGGCGTGTTTGGTTGGGACAGTCTAGAGGGAGCTTTACTCTGTATCTAACCCCTTGCTGTACCTGTCCTGGGAGTGTTTGATGGGGGCAGTGTAGAGAGAGCTTTACTCTGTATCTAACCCCGTGCTGTACCTGTCCTGGGAGTGTTTGATGGGGACAGTGTAGAGGGAGCTTTACTCTGTATCTAACCCCGTGCTGTACCTTTTCTGGGAGTGTTGGATGCGGACAGTGTAGAGGGAGCTTTACTCTGTATCTAACCCCGTGCTGTGCCTGTCCTGGGAGTGTTTGATGGGGACAGTGTAGAGGGACCTTTACTCTGTATCTAACCCCGTGCTGTACCTGTCCTAGGAGTGTTTGATGGGGACAGTGTAGAGGGAGCTTTACTCTGTATCTAACCCCGTGCTGTACCTGTCCTGGGAGTGTTTGATGGGGAGAGTGTAGAGGGAGCTTTACTATGTACCTAACCCCGTGCTGTACCTGTACTGGGTGTGTTTGATGGGGACGGTGTAGAGGGAGCTTTACTCTGTATCTAACCCCTTGCTGTACCTGTCCTGGGAGTGTTTGATGGGGACAGTGTAGAGGGAGCTTAACTCTGTATCTAACCCCGTGCTGTACCTGTCCTGGGAGTGTTTGATGGGGACAGTGTAGAGGGAGCTTTACTCTGCATCAAACCCGTACTGTACCTGTCCGGGGAGTGTTTGATGGCGACAGTGTAGAGGGAGCTTTACTCTGTATCTAACCCGTACTGTACCTGTCCTGCGAGTGTTTGATGGGGACAGTGTAGAGGGAGCTTTACTCTGTATGTAACCCCGTGCTGTACCTGTCCTGGGAGTGTTTGATGGGGACAGTGTAGAGAGAGCTTTACTCTGTATATAACCCCGTGCTGTACCTGTCCTGGGAATGTTTGATGGGGACAGTGTAGAGGGAGCTTTACTCTGTATCTAACCCTGTGCTGTACCTGTCCTGGGAATGTTTGATGGAGGCAGTGTAGAGGGAGCTTTACTCTGTATCTAACCCCGTGCTGTACCTGTCCTGGGAGAGTTTGATGGAGACAGTGTAGAGGGAGCTTTACTCTGTATCTAACCCCGGGCTATACCTGTCCTGGGGTGTTTCATGGGGACAGTCTAGAGGGAGCTTTATGCTGTATCTAATTCCGTGCTGTACCTGTCCTGGGACTGTTTGATGGGGCCAGTGTAGAGGGAGCTTTACTCTGTATCTAACCCTGTGCTGTATCTGTCCTGGGAGTGTTTGATGGGGACAGTGTAGAGGGAGCTTTACTCTGTATCTAACCCGTACTGTACCTGTCCTGGGAGTGTTTGATGGAGGCAGTGTAGAGGGAGCTTTACTCTGTATCTAACCCCCTGCTGTACCAGTCCTGGGAGTGTTTGATGGGGAAAGTGTAGAGGGTGCTTTACTCTGTATCTAACCCCGTGCTGTACCAGTCCTGGGAGTGTCTGATGGGGACAAAGTAGAGGGTGCTTTACTCTGTATCCAACCCCGTGCTGTACCTGTCCTGGGAGTGTTTGATGGGGACAGTCTAGAGGGAGCTTTACTCTGTATCTAACCCCTTGCTGTACCTGTCCTGGGATTGTTTGATGGGGACAGTGTAGAGGGAGCGTTACTCTGTATCTAACCCCTTGCTGTACCTGACCTGGGAGTGTTTGATGGGGACAGTGTAGAGGGAGCTTTACTCTGTATCTAACCCCGTGCAGTACCTGACCTGGGAGTGTTTGATGGGGACAGTGTAGAGGGAGCTTTACTCTGTATCTAACCCCGTGCTGTACCTGTCCTGGGAGTGTTTGATGGGGACAAAGTAGAGGGTGCTTTACTCTGTATCTAACCCCGTGCTGTACCTGTCCTGGGAGTGTTTGATGGGGACAGTGTAGAGGGAGCTTTACTCTGTATCTAACCCCGTGCTGTACCTGTCCTGGGAGTGTTTGATGGAGAGAGTGTAGAGGGAGCTTTACTATGTACCTAACCCCGTGCTGTACCTGTACTGGGTGTGTTTGATGGGGACGGTGTAGAGGGAGTTTTACTCTGTATCTAACCCCTTGCTGTACCTGTCCTGGGAGTGTTTGATGGGGACAGTGTAGAGGGAGCTTAACTCTGTATCTAACCCCGTGCTGTACCTGTCCTGGGAGTGTTTGATGGGGACAGTGTAGAGGGAGCTTTACTCTGCATCTAACCCGTACTGTACCTGTCCGGGGAGTGTTTGATGGGGACAGTGTAGAGGGAGCTTTACTCTGTATCTAACCCTGTGCTGTACCTGTCCTGGGAATGTTTGATGGAGGCAGTGTAGAGGGAGCTTTACTCTGTATCTAACCCCGTGCTGTACCTGTCCTGGGAGAGTTTGATGGAGACAGTGTAGAGGGAGCTTTACTCTGTATCTAACCCCGGGCTATACCTGTCCTGGGGGTGTTTGATGGGGACAGTCTAGAGGGAGCTTTACGCTGTATCTAATTCCGTGCTGTACCTGTCGTGGGACTGTTTGATGGGGACAGTGTAGAGGGAGCTTTACTCTGTATCTAACCCCGTGCTGTACCTGTCCTGGGAGTGTTTGATGGGGTCAGTGTAGAGGTTGCTTTACTCTGTATCTAACCCGTACTGTACCTGTCCTGGGAGTGTTTGATGGGGACAGTGTAGAGGGAGCTTTACTCTGTATCTAACCCGTACTGTACCTGTCCTGGGAGTGTTTGATGGGGACAGTGTAGAGGGAACTTTACTCTGTATCTAACCCTGTGCTGTATCTGTCCTGGGAGTGTTTGATGGGGACAGTGTAGAGGGAGCTTTACTCTGTATCTAACCCGTACTGTACCTGTCCTGGGAGTGTTTGATGGAGGCAGTGTAGAGGGGGCTTTACTCTGTATCTAACCCGTGCTGTACCAGTCCTGGGAGTGTTTGATGGGGACAGTGTAGAGGGTGCTTTACTCTGTATCTAACCCCGTGCTGTACCAGTCCTGGGAGTGTCTGATGGGGACAAAGTGGAGGGTGCTTTACTCTGTATCTAAGCCCGTGCTGTACCTGTCCTGGGAGTGTTTGATGGGGACAGTCTAGAGGGAGCTTTACTCTGTATCTAACCCTGTGCTGTACCTGTCCTGGGAGTGTTTGATGGGGACAGTGTAGAGGGAGCTTTACTCTGTATCTAACCCCGTGCTGTACCTGTCCTGGGAGTGTTTGATGGGGACGGTGTAGAGGGAGCTTTACTCTGTATCTAACCCCGTGCTGTACCTGTCCTGGGAGTGTTTGATGGGGACAGTGTAGAGGGAGCTTTACTCTGTATCTAACCTCGTGCTGTACCTGTCCTGGGAGTGTTTGATGGGGTCAGTGTAGAGGGAGCTTTACTCTGTATCTAACCCCGTGCTGTACCTGTCCTGGGAGTGTTTGATGGGGACAGTGCAGAGGGAGCTTTACTCTGTATCTAACCCCGTGCTGTACCTGTCCTGGGCGTGTTTGATTGGGACAGTCTAGAGGGAGCTTTACTCTGTATCTAACCCCTTGCTGTACCTGTCCTGGGAGTGTTTGATGGGGGCAGTGTAGAGGGAGCTTTACTCTGTATCTAACCCCGTGCTGTACCTGTCCTGGGAGTGTTTGATGGGGACAGTGTAGAGGGAGCTTTACTCTGTATCTAACCCTGTGCTGTATCTGTCCTGGGAGTGTTTGATGGGGACAGTGTAGGGGGAGCTTTACTCTGTATCTAACCCGTACTGTACCTGTCCTCGGAGTGTTTGATGGAGGCAGTGTAGAGGGAGCTTTACTCTGTATCTAACCCCATGCTGTACCAGTCCTGGGAGTGTTTGATGGGGACAGTGTAGAGGGTGCTTTACTCTGTATCTAACCCCGTGCTGTACCAGTCCTGGGAGTGTCTGATGGGGACAAAGTAGAGGGTGCTTTACTCTGTATCTAACCCCGTGCTGTACCTGTCCTGGGAGTGTTTGATGGGGGCAGTCTAGAGGGAGCTTTACTCTGTATCTAACCCCGTGCTGTACCTGACCTGGGAGTGTTTGATGGGGACAGTGTAGAGGGAGCTTTACTCTGTATCTAACCCCGTGCTGTACCTGTCCTGGGAGTGTTTGATGGGGACAGTGTAGAGGGAGCTTTACTCTGTATCTAACCCCGTGCTGTACCTGTCCTGGGAGTGTTTGATGGGGACGGTGTAGAGGGAGCTTTACTCTGTATCTAACCCCGTGCTGTACCTGTCCTGGGAGTGTTTGATGGGGACAGTGTAGAGGGAGCTTTACTCTGTATCTAACCCCGTGCTGTACCTGTCCTGGGAGTGTTTGATGGGGACAGTGTAGAGGGAGCTTTACTCTGTATCTAACCCCGTGCTGTACCTGTCCTGGGAGTGTTTGATGGGGACAGTGTAGAGGGAGCTTTATTCTGTATCTAACCCTGTGCTGTATCTGTCCTGGGAGTGTTTGATGGGGACAGTGTAGAGGGAGCTTTACTCTGTATCTAACCCGTACTCTACCTGTCCTGGGAGTGTTTGATGGAGGCAGTGTAGAGGGAGCTTTACTCTGTATCTAACCCCGTGCTGTACCAGTCCTGGGAGTGTTTGGTGGGGAAAGTGTAGAGGGTGCTTTACTCTGTATCTAACCCCGTGCTGTACCAGTCCTGGGAGTGTCTGATGGGGACAAAGTAGAGGGTGCTTTACTCTGTATCTAACCCCGTGCTGTACCTGTCCTGGGAGTGTTTGATGGGGACAGTCTAGAGGGAGCTTTACTCTGTATCTAACCCCTTGCTGTACCTGTCCTGGGATTGTTTGATGGGGACAGTGTAGAGGGAGCGTTACTCTGTATCTAACCCCTTGCTGTACCTGACCTGGGAGTGTTTGATGGGGACAGTGTAGAGGGAACTTTACTCTGTATCTCACCCCGTGCTGTACCTGTCCTGGGAGTGTTTGATGGGGACAGTGTAGAGGGAGCATTACTCTGTATCTAACCCCGTGCTGTACCTGTCCTGGGATTGTTTGATGGGGACAGTGTAGAGGGAGCGTTACTCTGTATCTCACCCCGTGCTGTACCTGTCCTGGGAGTGTTTGATGGGGACAGTGTAGAGGGAACTTTACTCTGTATCTCACCCCGTGCTGTACCTGTCCTGGGAGTGTTTGATGGGGACAGTGTAGAGGGAGCTTTACACTGTATCTAACCCCGTGCTGTACCTGTCCTGGGATTGTTTGATGGGGACAGTGTAGAGGGAGCGTTACTCTGTGTCTAACCCTGTGCTGTACCTGTCCTGGGAGTGTTTGATGGGGACAGTGTAGAGGGAGCTTTACTCTGTATCTAACCCCGTGCTGTACCTGTCCTGGGAGTGTTTGACGATGACCGTTTCCGCCTCTTTTCCAGCCACGATCTGATGCACCTCTGCTGGCTTCCGACCCCGAAGTCTCGGCCTAGCTTCATGCAGATCCTTGAGCAGTTGACCGACGCCCTGCGCCCGAGCTTCCGCGATGTCTCCTTCTTCCACAGCCAGGAGGCTCAGCTGCTGGATTCGGGAGCCTCAGCCGGCTCTCCCCAGGCAGCCTCGTCGCCGTCCTCCGGACACCGGACTCCCCGTAGCGGGCCCAAGCCTTACTCCCAGCGTGGCCAGGACGACATGCCGGGGTACTGCCACCTGAACGGTTCTGTAGGGGGCCCGGGGACATGGGCGGCACCCTTGGCCGAGGATAGTCTGTAGAGAGGGCCCAATTCCGTTCGGAACCCTCCGCCCCCCCTCTCCGCCCCCCCCTCTCCGCCCCCCCCTCTCCGCCCCCCCCTCTCCGCCAGCCCTCCCTCCGTCGGCCAAGCAGACATCGGCAGAGTGATATTGTTTTCAGAAATCGAAATCGGCCGAAAGATGTGAACATAGAACCGGAACCGACGTCATGTTTCAACTTTGTTATGTATCCGAAATAAATCTTTCTCTATCTCACTGAGGCCGAATGTTTTCTCGACCGCCTGTGACAGGGGAGGCCGACAAGGGGCTCAGCGATTTCCAGTCATGGTCAAATTCCGGATCGGGAAAGATGATTTACTCGCTGAGTAACCCCCACACTAGAGACCTGACCCCTTAATCCAGGGTCAGGGAGTCCCGCATTGTCAGAGGGTCAGTACTGAGGGAGCGCCGCACTGTCAGAGGGTCAGTACTGAGGGAGTGCCGCACTGTCAGAGGGTCAGTACTGAGGGAGCGCCGCACTGTCAGAGGGTCAGTACTGAGGGAGTGCCGCACTGTCAGAGGGTCAGTACTGAGGGAGCGCCGCACTGTCAGAGGCTCAGTACTGAGGTAGTGCCGCACTGTGGGAGGGTCAGTACTAAGGGAGCTCCGCACTCTCAGAGGGTCAGTACTGAGGGAGCTCCGCACTGTCAGAGGGTCAGTACTGAGGGAGTGCCGCACTGTCAGAGGGTCAGTACTGAGGGAGTGCCGCACTGTCAGAGGGTCAGTACTGAGGGAGCGCCGCACTGTCAGAGGGTCAGTACTGAGGGAGCGCCGCACTGTGGGGGGGTCAGTACTGAGGGAGTGCCGTACTGTCAGAGGATCAGTACTGAGGGAGTGCCGCACTGTCAGAGGGTCAGTACTGAGGGAGTGCCGCACTGTCAGAGGCTCAGTACTGAGGGAGCGCCGCACTGTCAGAGGGTCAGTACTGAGGGAGCGCCGCACTGTGGGAGGGTCAGTACTGAGGGAGTGCCGCACTGTCAGAGGGTCAGTACTGAGGGAGCGCCGCACTGTGGGAGGGTCAGTACTGAGGGAGCGCCGCACTGTGGGAGGGTCAGTACTGAGGGAGCGCCGCACTGTCGGAGGGTCAGTACTGAGGGAGCGCAGCGCTGTCAGAGGGTCAGTACTGAGGGAGCGCCGCACTGTCAGAGGGTCAGTACTGAGGGAGTGCCGCACTGTCGGAGGGTCAGTGCTGAGGGAGTGCCGCACTGTCGGAGGGTCAGTGCTGAGGGAGCGCCGCCCTGTGGGAGGGTCAGTACTGAGGGAGTGCCGCACTGTCAGAGGGTCAGTACTGAGGGAGTGCCGCACTGACGGAGGGTCAGTGCTGAGGGAGCGACGCCCTGTGGGAGGGTCAGTACTGAGGGAGCTGATACACTGGACTGAGAGCCCCGCTGATCTATCGAGTGGACAAGGAGCCCTGGTCACTGCGCTGTACAGCAGGCTCCATCTCCCAGCAATGCGATGAAGCATTTCTGCCTCGGTTAAAACCAAATAATTTCACTGCCGATTTTGGACTCTTGCTGTACGTACATGGGGTTCATTCACCCCTACATCAGTGAGTGTGCTTCAGGGGCAGTTGATTCGCAGTGACGTGTTCCCCAGTGTCCTGCGACTGTGGACGGCGTCACATCAATGCCAGAATGAATTGGAGGAGGTTCCCCGAGATGTACCTGAGGGGCCTGTCCACCGGATGGCAGTGTCCACCATGGAAAGCGCAGAATTCAGGGGGGCCAAGGCATCAGGGAACGTCAGGCTTCTATACAGCAGCGAGGGTTTCAGAGGCCGGGGTGGGGGTTCGGGGTACAGGTCTGTGGGCGCGGCTGCCAGGAGGAGGCGCTGGTACCCACCCCCCTCCCTATCTCTGTAACCTCCTCCAGCACCTACACCCCCTCCCTATCTCTGTAACCTCCTCCAGCCCCTACACCCCCTCCCTATCTCTGTAACCTCCTCCAGCCCCTACACCCCCTCCCTATCTCTGTAACCTCCTCCAGCCCCTACACACCCTCCCTATCTCTGTTACCTCCTCCAGCCCCTACACCCCCTCCCTATCTCTGTAACCTCCTCCAGCCCCTACACCCCCTCCCTATCTCTGTAACCTCCTCCAGCCCCTAGACCCCCTCCCTATCTCTGTAACCTCCTCCAGCCCCTACACCCCCTCCCTATCTCTGTAACCTCCTCCAGCCCCTACACACCCTCCCTATCTCTGTTACCTCCTCCAGCCCCTACACCCCCTCCCTATCTCTGTAACCTCCTCCAGCCCCTACACCCCCTCCCTATCTCTGTAACCTCCTCCAGCCCCTACACCCCCTCCCTATCTCTGTAACCTCCTCCAGCCCCAACACCCCCTCCCTATCTCTGTCACCTCCTCCAGCCCCCTACACCCCCTCCCTATCTCTGTAACCTCCTCCAGCCCCGACACCCCCTCCCTATCTCTGTAACCTCCTCCAGCCCCTACACCCCCTCCCTATCTCTGTAACCTCCTCCAGCCCCTACATCCCCTCCCTATCTCTGTAACCTCCTCCAGCCCCTACACCTCCTCCCTATCTCTGTAACCTCCTCCAGCCCCTACACCCCCTCCCTATCTCTGTAACATCCTCCAGCCTCTACACCCCCTCCCTATCTCTGTAACCTCCTCCAGCCCCTACATCCCCTCCCTATCTCTGTAACCTCCTCCAGCCCCTACACCCCCTCCCTATCTCTGTAACCTCCTCCAGCCTCTACACCCCCTCCCTATCTCTGTAACCTCCTCCAGCCCCTACACCCCCTCCCTATCCCTGTAACCTCCTCCAGCCCCTACACCACCTCCCTATCTCTGTAACCTCTCCAGCCCCTACACCCCCTCCCTATCTCTGTAACCTCCTCCAGCCCCTACACCCCCTCCCTATCTCTGTAACCTCTCCAGCCCCTACACCCCCTCCCTATCTCTGTAACCTCCTCCAGCCCCTACACCCCCTCCCTATCTCTGTAACCTCCTCCAGCCCCTACACTCCCTCCCTATCTCTGTAACCTCCTCCAGCCCCTACACCCCCTCCCTATCTCTGTAACCTCCTCCAGCCCCTGCACCCCCTCCCAATCTCTGTAACCTCCTCCAGTCCCTACACCCCCTCCCTATCACTGTAACCTCCTCCAGCCCCTACAAGCCCCTCCCTATCTCTGTAACCTCCTCCAGCCCCTACACCCCCTCCCTATCTCTGTAACCTCCTCCAGCCCCTACACCCCCTCCCAATCTCTGTAACCTCCTCCAGTCCCTACACCCCCTCCCTATCACTGTAACCTCCTCCAGCCCCTACAAGCCCCTCCCTATCTCTGTAACCTCCTCCAGCCCCTACACCCCCTCCCTATCTCTGTAACCTCCTCCAGCCCCTACACCCCCTCCCTATCTCTGTAACCTCCTCCAGCCTCTACACCCCCTCCCTATCTCTGTAACCTCCTCCAGCCCCGACACCCCCTCCCTATCTCTGTAACCTCCTCCAGCCCCTACACCCCCTCCCTATCTCTGTAACCTCCTCCAGCCCCTACACCCCCTCCCTATCTCTGTAACCTCCTCCAGTCCCTACACCCCCTCCCTATCTCTGTAACCTCCTCCAGCCCCTACACCCCCTCCCTATCTCTGTAACCTCCTCCAACCCCTACACCCCCTCCCTAACTCTGTAACCTCCTCCAGCCCCTACACCCCCTCCCTATCTCAGTAACCCCCTCCAGCCTCTACACCCCTTCCCTATCTCTGTAACCTCCTCCAGCCCCTACACCCCTTCCCTATCTCTGTAACCTCCTCCAGCTCCCTACACCCCCTCCCTATCTCTGTAACCTCCTCCAACCCCTACACCCCCTCCCTATCTCTGTAACCTCCGCCAGCTCCCTACACCCCCCTCCCTATCTCTGTAACCTCCTCCAGCTCCCTACACCCCCCTCCCTATCTCTGTTACCTCCTCCAACCCCTACACCCCCTCCCTATCTCTGTAACCTCCTCCAACCCCTACATCCCCTCCCTATCTCTGTAACCTCCTCCAGCTCCCCACACCCCCTCCCTATCTCAGTAACCTCCTCCAGCCCCCTACACCCCCTCCCTATCTCTGTAACCTCCTCCAGCCCCTACACACCCTCCCTATCTCTGTAACCTCCTCCAGCCCTGCACCCCCTCCCTATCTCTGTAACCTCCTCCAACCCCTACACCCCCCTCCCTATCTCTGTAACCTCCTCCAGCCCCTACACCCCCTCCCTATCTCAGTAACCTCTTCCAACCCTACACCCCCTCCATATCCCTGTAACCTCCTCCAGCCCCTACAATCCTCCCTCTCTCTGTAAACTCCACCAGCCCATACACCCCCCTCCCTACCTCTGTAACCTCCTCCAGCCCCTACAACCCTCCCTATCTCTGTAACCTCCTCCAACCCCTACACCCCCTCCCTATCTCTGTAACCTCCTCCATCCCCTACAACCCTCCCTATCTCTGTAACCTCCTCCAGCCCCTACACCCCCTCCCTATCTCTGTAACCTCCTCCAGCCGGACACCCCCATCCCTATCTCTGTAACCTCCTCCAGCCCCTACACCCCCTCCCTATCTCTGTAACCTGATCCAGTCCCTACACCCCCTCCCTCTCTCTGTAACCTCCTCCAGCCCCTACACCCCCTCCCTATCTCTGTAACCTCCTCCAGCCCCTACACTCCCTCCCTATCTCTGTAACCTCCTCCAGCCCCTACACCCCCTCCCTAACTCTGTAACCTCCTCCAGCCCCTACACCCCCTCCCTATCTCTGTAACCTCCTCCAGCCCCTAC
Source organism: Scyliorhinus torazame (assembly GCF_047496885.1). Classification (NCBI taxonomy): domain Eukaryota; kingdom Metazoa; phylum Chordata; class Chondrichthyes; order Carcharhiniformes; family Scyliorhinidae; genus Scyliorhinus; species Scyliorhinus torazame. The sequence continues at coordinate 32,525,319 of NC_092732.1, read as the reverse complement.
ACCACCTCCCTATCTCTGTAACCTCCTCCAGCCCCTACACCCCCTCCCTATCTCTGTAACCTCCTCCAGCCCCTACACCACCTCCATATCCCTGTAACCTCCTCCAGCCCCTACAATTCTCCGTCTCTCTGTAACCTCCTCCAGCCCCTACAACCCTCCCTATCTCTGTAACCTCCTCCAGCCCCTACACCCCCTCCCTATCTCTGTAACCTCCTCCAGCTCCCTACACCCCCTCCCTATCTCTGTAACCTCCTCCAACCCCTACACCCCCTCCCTATCTCTGTAACCTCCGCCAGCTCCCTACACCCCCCTCCCTATCTCTGTAACCTCCTCCAGCTCCCTACACCCCCCTCCCTATCTCTGTTACCTCCTCCAACCCTACACCCCCTCCCTATCTCTGTAACCTCCTCCAACCCCTACATCCCCTCCCTATCTCTGTAACCTCCTCCAGCTCCCCACACCCCCTCCCTATCTCAGTAACCTCCTCCAGCCCCCTACACCCCCTCCCTATCTCTGTAACCTCCTCCAGCCCCTACACACCCTCCCTATCTCTGTAACCTCCTCCAGCCCTGCACCCCCTCCCTATCTCTGTAACCTCCTCCAACCCCTACACCCCCCTCCCTATCTCTGTAACCTCCTCCAGCCCCTACACCCCCTCCCTATCTCAGTAACCTCTTCCAACCCTACACCCCCTCCATATCCCTGTAACCTCCTCCAGCCCCTACAATCCTCCCTCTCTCTGTAAACTCCACCAGCCCATACACCCCCCTCCCTACCTCTGTAACCTCCTCCAGCCCCTACAACCCTCCCTATCTCTGTAACCTCCTCCAACCCCTACACCCCCTCCCTATCTCTGTAACCTCCTCCATCCCCTACAACCCTCCCTATCTCTGTAACCTCCTCCAGCCCCTACACCCCCTCCCTATCTCTGTAACCTCCTCCAGCCGGACACCCCCATCCCTATCTCTGTAACCTCCTCCAGCCCCTACACCCCCTCCCTATCTCTGTAACCTGATCCAGTCCCTACACCCCCTCCCTCTCTCTGTAACCTCCTCCAGCCCCTACACCCCCTCCCTATCTCTGTAACCTCCTCCAGCCCCTACACTCCCTCCCTATCTCTGTAACCTCCTCCAGCCCCTACACCCCCTCCCTAACTCTGTAACCTCCTCCAGCCCCTACACCCCCTCCCTATCTCTGTAACCTCCTCCAGCCCCTACACCACCTCCCTATCTCTGTAACCTCCTCCAGCCCCTCCACCCCCTCCCTATCTCTGTAACCTCCTCCAGCCCCTACACCACCTCCATATCCCTGTAACCTCCTCCAGCCCCTACAATTCTCCGTCTCTCTGTAACCTCCTCCAGCCCCTACAACCCTCCCTATCTCTGTAACCTCCTCCAGCCCCTACACCCCCTCCCTATCTCTGTAACCTCCTCCATCCCCTACAACCCTCCCTATCTCTGTAACCTCCTCCAGCCCCTACACCCCCTCCCTATCTCTGTAACCTCCTCCAGCCGGACACCCCCCTCCCTATCTCTGTAACCTGCTCCAGTCCCTACACCCCCTCCCTATCTCTGTAACCTCCTCCAGCCCCTACACTCCCTCCCTATCTCTGTAACCTCCTCGAGCCCCTACACCCCCTCCCTAACTCTGTAACCTCCTCCAGCCCCGACACCCCCTCCCTATCTCTGTAACCTCCTCCAGCCCCTACACCACCTCCCGATCTCTGTAACCTCCTCCAGCCCCTACACCCCCTCCCTATCTCTGTCACCTTCTCCAGCCCCTACACCCCCTCCCTATCTCTAACCTCCTCCAGCCCCTACAATTCTCCCTCTCTCTGTAACCTCCTCCAGCCCCTACAACCCTCCCTATCTCTGTAACCTCCTCCAGCCCCTCCAACCCTCCCTATCTCTGTAACCTCCTCCAGCCCCTACACCCCCTCCCTATCTCTGTAACCTCCTCCAGCCCCTACACCACCTCCCTAACTCTGTAACCTGCTCCAGCCCCTACACCCCCTCCCTATCTCAGTAACCTCCTCCAGCCCCTACACCCCCTCCCTATCTCTGTAACCTCCAGCCCGTACACCCCCCTCCCTATCTCTGTAACCCCCTCCAGCCTCTACACCCCTTCCCTATCTCTGTAACCTCCTCCAGCCCCTACACCCCCTCCCTATCTCTGTAACCTCCTCCAGCTCCCTACACCCCCTCCCTATCTCTGTAACCTCCTCCAACCCCTACACCCCCTCCCTATCTCTGTAACCTCCGCCAGCTCCCTACACCCCCCTCCCTATCTCTGTAACCTCCTCCAGCTCCCTACACCCCCCTCCCTATCTCTGTTACCTCCTCCAACCCCTACACCCCCTCCCTATCTCTGTAACCTCCTCCAACCCCTACATCCCCTCCCTATCTCTGTAACCTCCTCCAGCTCCCCACACCCCCTCCCTATCTCAGTAACCTCCTCCAGCCCCCTACACCCCCTCCCTATCTCTGTAACCTCCTCCAGCCCCTACACACCCTCCCTATCTCTGTAACCTCCTCCAGCCCTACACCCCCTCCCTATCTCTGTAACCTCCTCCAACCCCTACACCCCCCTCCCTATCTCTGTAACCTCCTCCAGCCCCTACACCCCCTCCCTATCTCAGTAACCTCTTCCAACCCTACACCCCCTCCATATCCCTGTAACCTCCTCCAGCCCCTACAATCCTCCCTCTCTCTGTAAACTCCACCAGCCCATACACCCCCCTCCCTACCTCTGTAACCTCCTCCAGCCCCTACAACCCTCCCTATCTCTGTAACCTCCTCCAACCCCTACACCCCCTCCCTATCTCTGTAACCTCCTCCATCCCCTACAACCCTCCCTATCTCTGTAACCTCCTCCAGCCCCTACACCCCCTCCCTATCTCTGTAACCTCCTCCAGCCCCTACACCCCCTCCCTATCTCTGTAACCTCCTCCATCCCCTACAACCCTCCCTATCTCTGTAACCTCCTCCAGCCCCTACACCCCCTCCCTATCTCTGTAACCTCCTCCAGCCGGACACCCCCCTCCCTATCTCTGTAACCTCCTCCAGCCCCTACACCCCCTCCCTATCTCTGTAACCTGCTCCAGTCCCTACACCCCCTCCCTATCTCTGTAACCTCCTCCAGCCCCTACACCCCCTCCCTATCTCTGTAACCTCCTCCAGCCCCTACACTCCCTCCCTATCTCTGTAACCTCCTCGAGCCCCTACACCCCCTCCCTAACTCTGTAACCTCCTCCAGCCCCGACACCCCCTCCCTATCTCTGTAACCTCCTCCAGCCCCTACACCACCTCCCGATCTCTGTAACCTCCTCCAGCCCCTACACCCCCTCCCTATCTCTGTCACCTCCTCCAGCCCCTACACCCCCTCCCTATCTCTAACCTCCTCCAGCCCCTACAATTCTCCCTCTCTCTGTAACCTCCTCCAGCCCCTACAACCCTCCCTATCTCTGTAACCTCCTCCAGCCCCTCCAACCCTCCCTATCTCTGTAACCTCCTCCAGCCCCTACACCCCCTCCCTATCTCTGTAACCTCCTCCAGCCCCTACACCACCTCCCTAACTCTGTAACCTGCTCCAGTCCCTACACTCCCTCCCTATCTCTGTAACCTCCTCCAGCCCCTACACCCCCTCCCTATCTCTGTAACCTCCTCCAGCCCCTACACTCCCTCCCTATCTCTGTAACCTCCTCCAGTCCCCTACACCCCGTCCATATCTCTGTAACCTCCTCCAGCCCCGACACCCCCTCCCTATCTCTGTAACCTCCTCCAGCCCCTACACCCCCTCCCTATCTCTGTAACCTCCAGCCCCTACACCCCCTCCCTATCTCTGTAGCCTCCTCCAGCCCCTACACCCCCTCCCTATCTCTGTAACCTCCTCCAGCCCCTACACCCCCTCCCTATCTCTGTAACCTGCTCCAGTCCCTACACCCCCTCCCTATCTCTGTAACCTCCTCCAGTCCCCTACACCCCCTCCCTATCTCTGTAACCTCCTCCAGCCCCGACAACCCCTCCCTATCTCTGTAACCTCCTGCAGCCCCTACACCCCCTCCCTATCTCTGTAACCTCCAGCCCCTACACCCCCTCCCTATCTCTGTAGCCTCCTCCAGCCCCTACACCCCCTCCCTATCTCTGTAACCTCCTCCAGACCCTACACCCCCTCCCTATCTCTGTAACCTCCTCCAGACCCTACACCCCCTCCCTATCACTGTAACCTCCTCCAGCCCCTACACCCCCTCCCTATCTCTGTAACCTCCTCCGGCCCCTACACCCCCTCCCTATCTCTGTAACCTCCTCCAGCCCCTACACCCCCTCCCTATCTCTGTAACCTCCTCCAGCCCCCTACACCCCCTCCCTATCTCTGTAACCTCCTCCGGCCCGTACACCCCCTCCCTACCTCTGTAACCTCCTCCAGCCCCTCCACCCCCTTCCTATCTCTGTAACCTCCTCCAGCCCCTACACCCCCTCCCTATCTCTGTAACCTCCTCCAGCACCTACACCCCCTCCCTATCTCTGTAACCTCCTCCAGCCCCTACACCCCCTCCCTATCTCTGTAACCTCCTCCAGCCCCATACAGCCCCTCCCTATCTCTGTAACCTCCTCCAGCCCCTACACCCCCTTCCTATCTCTGTAACCTCCCCCAGCCCCTACACCTCCTCCCTATCTCTGTAACCTCCTCCAGCCCCTACACCCCCTCCCTATCTCTGTAACCTCCTCCAGCCCCTACACCCCCTCCCTATCTCTGTAACCTCCTCCAGCCCCTGCACCCCCTCCCAATCTCTGTAACCTCCTCCAGTCCCTACACCCCCTCCCTATCACTGTAACCTCCTCCAGCCCCTACAAGCCCCTCCCTATCTCTGTAACCTCCTCCAGCCCCTACACCCCCTCCCTATCTCTGTAACCTCCTCCAGCCCCTACACCCCCTCCCTATCTCTGTAACCTCCTCCAGCCTCGACACCCCCTCCCTATCTCTGTAACCTCTTCCAGCCCCTACACCCCCTCCCTATCTCTGTAACCTCCTCCAGCCCCGACACCCCCTCCCTATCTCTGTAACCTCCTCCAGCCCCTACACCCCCTCCCTATCTCTGTAACCTCCTCCAGCCCCTACACCCCCTCCCTATCTCTGTAACCTCCTCCAGTCCCTACACCCCCTCCCTATCTCTGTAACCTCCTCCAGCCCCTACACCCCCTCCCTATCTCTGTAACCTCCTCCAACCGCTACACCCCCTCCCTAACTCTGTAACCTCCTCCAGCCCCTACACCCCCTCCCTATCTCAGTAACCTCCTCCAGCCCCTACACCCCCTCCCTATCTCTGTAACCTCCAGCCCGTACACCCCCCTCCCTAGCTCTGTAACCCCCTCCAGCCTCTACACCCCTTCCCTATCTCTGTAACCTCCTCCAGCCCCTACACCCCCTCCCTATCTCTGTAACCTCCTCCAGCTCCCTACACCCCCTCCCTATCTCTGTAACCTCCTCCAACCCCTACACCCCCTCCCTATCTCTGTAACCTCCGCCAGCTCCCTACACCCCCCTCCCTATCTCTGTCACCTCCTCCAGCTCCCTACACCCCCCTCCCTATCTCTGTTACCTCCTCCAACCCCTACACCCCCTCCCTATCTCTGTAACCTCCTCCAACCCCTACATCCCCTCCCTATCTCTGTAACCTCCTCCAGCTCCCCACACCCCCTCCCTATCTCAGTAACCTCCTCCAGCCCCCTACACCCCCTCCCTATCTCTGTAACCTCCTCCAGCCCCTACACACCCTCCCTATCTCTGTAACCTCCTCCAGCCCTACACCCCCTCCCTATCTCTGTAACCTCCTCCAACCCCTACACCCCCCTCCCTATCTCTGTAACCTCCTCCAGCCCCTACACCCCCTCCCTATCTCAGTAACCTCTTCCAACCCTACACCCCCTCCATATCCCTGTAACCTCCTCCAGCCCCTACAATCCTCCCTCTCTCTGTAAACTCCACCAGCCCATACACCCCCCTCCCTACCTCTGTAACCTCCTCCAGCCCCTACAACCCTCCCTATCTCTGTAACCTCCTCCAACCCCTACACCCCCTCCCTATCTCTGTAACCTCCTCCATCCCCTACAACCCTCCCTATCTCTGTAACCTACTCCAGCCCCTACACCCCCTCCCTATCTCTGTAACCTCCTCCAGCCGGACACCCCCTCCCTATCTCTGTAACCTCCTCCAGCCCCTACACTCCCTCCCTATCTCTGTAACCTCCTCCAGCCCCTACACCCCCTCCCTAACTCTGTAACCTCCTCCAGCCCCTACACCCCCTCCCTATCTCTGTAACCTCCTCCAGCCCCTACACCACCTCCCTATCTCTGTAACCTCCTCCAGCCCCTACACCCCCTCCCTATCTCTGTAACCTCCTCCAGCCCCTACACCACCTCCATATCCCTGTAACCTCCTCCAGCCCCTACAATTCTCCGTCTCTCTGTAACCTCCTCCAGCCCCTACAACCCTCCCTATCTCTGTAACCTCCTCCAGCCCCTACACCCCCTCCCTATCTCTGTAACCTCCTCCATCCCCTACAACCCTCCCTATCTCTGTAACCTCCTCCAGCCCCTACACCCCCTCCCTATCTCTGTAACCTCCTCCAGCCGGACACCCCCCTCCCTATCTCTGTAACCTCCTCCAGCCCCTACACCCCCTCCCTATCTCTGTAACCTGCTCCAGTCCCTACACCCCCTCCCTATCTCTGTAACCTCCTCCAGCCCCTACACTCCCTCCCTATCTCTGTAACCTCCTCCAGCCCCTACACCCCCTCCCTAACTCTGTAACCTCCTCCAACCCCGACACCCCCTCCCTATCTCTGTAACCTCCTCCAGCCCCTACACCACCTCCCGATCTCTGTAACCTCCTCCAGCCCCTACACCCCCTCCCTATCTCTGTCACCTCCTCCAGCCCCTACACCCCCTCCCTATCTCTGTAACCTCCTCCAGCCCCTACAATTCTCCCTCTCTCTGTAACCTCCTCCAGCCCCTACAACCCTCCCTATCTCTGTAACCTCCTCCAGCCCCTCCAACCCTCCCTATCTCTGTAACCTCCTCCAGCCCCTACACCCCCTCCCTATCTCTGTAACCTCCTCCAGCCCCTACACCACCTCCCTAACTCTGTAACCTGCTCCAGTCCCTACACTCCCTCCCTATCTCTGTAACCTCCTCCAGCCCCTACACCCCCTCCCTATCTCTGTAACCTCCTCCAGCCCCTACACTCCCTCCCTATCTCTGTAACCTCCTCCAGTCCCCTACACCCCCTCCATATCTCTGTAACCTCCTCCAGCCCCGACACCCCCTCCCTATCTCTGTAACCTCCTCCAGCCCCTACACCCCCTCCCTATCTCTGTAACCTCCAGCCCCTACACCCCCTCCCTATCTCTGTAACCTCCTCCAGCCCCGACACCCCCTCCCTATCTCTGTAACCTCCTCCAGCCCCTACACCCCCTCCCTATCTCTGTAACCTCCTCCAGCCCCTACACCCCCTCCCTATCTCTGTAACCTCCTCCAGTCCCTACACCCCCTCCCTATCTCTGTAACCTCCTCCAGCCCCTACACCCCCTCCCTATCTCTGTAACCTCCTCCAACCCCTACACCCCCTCCCGAACTCTGTAACCTCCTCCAGCCCCTACACCCCCTCCCTATCTCAGTAACCTCCTCCAGCCCCTACACCCCCTCCCTATCTCTGTAACCTCCAGCCCGTACACCCCCCTCCCTAGCTCTGTAACCCCCTCCAGCCTCTACGCCCCTTCCCTATCTCTGTAACCTCCTCCAGCCCCTACACCCCCTCCCTATCTCTGTAACCTCCTCCAGCTCCCTACACCCCCTCCCTATCTCTGTAACCTCCTCCAACCCCTACACCCCCTCCCTATTTCTGTAACCTCCGCCAGCTCCCTACACCCCCCTCCCTATCTCTGTCACCTCCTCCAGCTCCCTACACCCCCCTCCCTATCTCTGTTACCTCCTCCAACCCCTACACCCCCTCCCTATCTCTGTAACCTCCTCCAACCCCTACATCCCCTCCCTATCTCTGTAACCTCCTCCAGCTCCCCACACCCCCTCCCTATCTCAGTAACCTCCTCCAGCCCCCTACACCCCCTCCCTATCTCTGTAACCTCCTCCAGCCCCTACACACCCTCCCTATCTCTGTAACCTCCTCCAGCCCTACACCCCCTCCCTATCTCTGTAACCTCCTCCAACCCCTACACCCCCCTCCCTATCTCTGTAACCTCCTCCAGCCCCTACACCCCCTCCCTATCTCAGTAACCTCTTCCAACCCTACACCCCCTCCATATCCCTGTAACCTCCTCCAGCCCCTACAATCCTCCCTCTCTCTGTAAACTCCACCAGCCCATACACCCCCCTCCCTACCTCTGTAACCTCCTCCAGCCCCTACAACCCTCCCTATCTCTGTAACCTCCTCCAACCCCTACACCCCCTCCCTATCTCTGTAACCTCCTCCATCCCCTACAACCCTCCCTATCTCTGTAACCTCCTCCAGCCCCTACACCCCCTCCCTATCTCTGTAACCTCCTCCAGCCGGACACCCCCATCCCTATCTCTGTAACCTCCTCCAGCCCCTACACCCCCTCCCTATCTCTGTAACCTGATCCAGTCCCTACACCCCCTCCCTCTCTCTGTAACCTCCTCCAGCCCCTACACCCCCTCCCTATCTCTGTAACCTCCTCCAGCCCCTACACTCCCTCCCTATCTCTGTAACCTCCTCCAGCCCCTACACCCCCTCCCTAACTCTGTAACCTCCTCCAGCCCCTACACCCCCTCCCTATCTCTGTAACCTCCTCCAGCCCCTACACCACCTCCCTATCTCTGTAACCTCCTCCAGCCCCTACACCCCCTCCCTATCTCTGTAACCTCCTCCAGCCCCTACACCACCTCCATATCCCTGTAACCTCCTCCAGCCCCTACAATTCTCCGTGTCTCTGTAACCTCCTCCAGCCCCTACAACCCTCCCTATCTCTGTAACCTCCTCCAGCCCCTACACCCCCTCCCTATCTCTGTAACCTCCTCCATCCCCTACAACCCTCCCTATCTCTGTAACCTCCTCCAGCCCCTACACCCCCTCCCTATCTCTGTAACCTCCTCCAGCCGGACACCCCCCTCCCTATCTCTGTAACCTCCTCCAGCCCCTACACCCCCTCCCTATCTCTGTAACCTGCTCCAGTCCCTACACCCCCTCCCTATCTCTGTAACCTCCTCCAGCCCCTACACTCCCTCCCTATCTCTGTAACCTCCTCCAGCCCCTACACCCCCTCCCTAACTCTGTAACCTCCTCCAGCCCCGACACCCCCTCCCTATCTCTGTAACCTCCTCCAGCCCCTACACCACCTCCCGATCTCTGTAACCTCCTCCAGCCCCTACACCCCCTCCCTATCTCTGTCACCTCCTCCAGCCCCTACACCCCCTCCCTATCTCTGTAACCTCCTCCAGCCCCTACAATTCTCCCTCTCTCTGTAACCTCCTCCAGCCCCTACAACCCTCCCTATCTCTGTAACCTCCTCCAGCCCCTCCAACCCTCCCTATCTCTGTAACCTCCTCCAGCCCCTACACCCCCTCCCTATCTCTGTAACCTCCTCCAGCCCCTACACCACCTCCCTAACTCTGTAACCTGCTCCAGTCCCTACACTCCCTCCCTATCTCTGTAACCTCCTCCAGCCCCTACACCCCCTCCCTATCTCTGTAACCTCCTCCAGCCCCTACACTCCCTCCCTATCTCTGTAACCTCCTCCAGTCCCCTACACCCCCTCCATATCTCTGTAACCTCCTCCAGCCCCGACACCCCCTCCCTATCTCTGTAACCTCCTCCAGCCCCTACACCCCCTCCCTATCTCTGTAACCTCCAGCCCCTACACCCCCTCCCTATCTCTGTAGCCTCCTCCAGCCCCTACACCCCCTCCCTATCTCTGTAACCTCCTCCAGCCCCTACACCCCCTCCC
>NC_092732.1:32474562-32484562 GCF_047496885.1 Scyliorhinus torazame | reverse complement strand
GAGGGAGATTGGGGACGAGGGAGCGAGGAGGACAGAGAGCGAGGGAGATTGGGGATGAGGGAGCGAGGAGGACAGAGAGCGAGGGAGATTGGGGACGAGGGAGCGAGGAGGACTGAGAGCGAGGGAGATTGGGGACGAGCGAGATTGGGGACGAGGGAGCGAGGAGGACAGAGAGCGAGGGAGATTGGGGATGAGGGAGCGAGGAGGACAGAGAGCGAGGGAGATTGGGGATGAGGGAGTGAGGAGGACAGAGAGCGAGGGAGATTGGGGACGAGCGAGCGAGGAGGACAGAGAGCGAGGGAGTTTGGTGAGTGAGGGAGTGAGGAGGACAGAGAGCAAGGGAGATTGGGGATGAGGGAGCGAGGAGGACTGAGAGCGAGGGAGATTGGGGACGAGGGAGCGAGGAGGACAGAGAGCGAGGGAGATTGGGGATGAGGGAGCGAGGAGGACAGAGAGTGAGGGAGATTGGGGATGAGGGAGCGAGGAGGACAGAGAGCGAGGGAGATTGGGGACGAGGGAGCGAGGAGGACAGAGAGCGAGGGAGATTGGGGACGAGGGAGCGAGGAGGACAGAGAGCGAGGGAGATTGGGGATGAGGGAGCGAGGAGGACAGAGAGTGAGGGAGATTGGGGACGAGGGAGCGAGGAGGACAGAGAGCGAGGGAGATTGGGGATGAGGGAGATTGGGGACGAGGGAGATTGGGGACGAGGGAGCGAGGAGGACAGAGAGCGAGGGAGATTGGGGACGAGGGAGCGAGGAGGACAGAAAGCGAGGGAGATTGGGGACGAGGGAGCGAGGAGGACAGAGAGCGAGGGAGATTGGTGATGAGGGAGCGAGGAGGACAGCGAGTGAGGGAGATTGGGGACGAGGGAGCGAGGAGGACAGAGAGCGAGGGAGATTGGGGACGAGGGAGCGAGGAGGACAGAGAGCGAGGGAGATAGGGGATGAGGGAGCGAGGAGGACAGAGAGCGAGGGAGATTGGGGACGAGGGAGCGAGGAGGACAGAGAGCGAGGGAGATTGGGGATGAGGGAGCGAGGAGGACAGAGAGCGAGGGAGATTGGGGACGAGGGAGCGAGGAGGACAGAGAGTGAGGGAGATTGGGGATGAGGGAGCGAGGAGGACAGAGAGCGAGGGAGATTGGGGATGAGGGAGCGAGGAGGACAGAGAGCGAGGGAGATTGGGAGTGAGTGAGCGAGGAGGACAGAGAGCGAGGGAGATTGGTGATGAGGGAGCGAGGAGGACAGAGAGCGAGGGAGATTGGGGATGAGGGAGCGAGGAGGACAGAGAGCGAGGGAGATTGGGAGTGAGGGAGCGAGGAGGACAGAGAGCGAGGGAGATTGGGAATGAGGGAGCGAGGAGGACAGAGAGCGAGGGAGATTGGGGATGAGGGAGCGAGGAGGACAGAGAGCAAGGGAGATTGGGGACGAGGGAGCGAGGAGGACAGAGAGCGAGGGAGATTGGGGATGAGGGAGCGAGGAGGACAGAGAGCGAGGGAGATTGGGGACGAGGGAGCGAGGAGGACAGAGAGCGAGGGAGATTGGGGATGAGGGAGATTGGGGACGAGGGAGATTGGGGACGAGGGAGCGAGGAGGACAGAGAGCGAGGGAGATTGGGGACGAGGGAGCGAGGAGGACAGAGAGCGAGGGAGATTGGGGATGAGGGAGATTGGGGACGAGGGAGATTGGGGACGAGGGAGCGAGGAGGACAGAGAGCGAGGGAGATTGGGGACGAGGGAGCGAGGAGGACAGAGAGTGAGGGAGATTGGGGACGAGGGAGCGAGGAGGACAGAGAGTGAGGGAGATTGGGGACGAGGGAGCGAGGAGGACAGAGAGCGAGGGAGATTGGGGATGAGGGAGATTGGGGACGAGGGAGATTGGGGACGAGGGAGCGAGGAGGACAGAGAGCGAGGGAGATTGGGGACGAGGGAGCGAGGAGGACAGAGAGTGAGGGAGATTGGGGACGAGGGAGCGAGGAGGACAGAGAGTGATGGAGATTGGGGACGAGGGAGCGAGGAGGACAGAGAGCGAGGGAGATTGGGGACGAGGGAGCGAGGAGGACTGAGAGCGAGGGAGATTGGGGATGAGGGAGCGTGGGGATGAGGGAGATTGGGGACGAGGGAGATTGGGGACGAGGGAGCGAGGAGGACAGAGAGCGAGGGAGATTGGGGATGAGGGAGCGAGGAGGATAGAGAGCGAGGGAGATTGGGGATGAGGGAGTGAGGAGGACAGAGAGCGAGGGAGATTGGGGACGAGCGAGCGAGGAGGACAGAGAGCGAGGGAGTTTGGTGAGTGAGGGAGTGAGGAGGACAGAGAGCGAGGGAGATTGGGGATGAGGGAGCGAGGAGGACTGAGAGCGAGGGAGATTGGGGACGAGGGAGCGAGGAGGACAGAGAGCGAGGGAGATTGGGGATGAGGGAGCGAGGAGGACAGAGAGTGAGGGAGATTGGGGATGAGGGAGCGAGGAGGACAGAGAGCGAGGGAGATTGGGGACGAGGGAGCGAGGAGGACAGAGAGCGACGGAAATTGGGGACGAGGGAGCGAGGAGGACAGAGAGCGAGGGAGATTGGGGATGAGGGAGATTGGGGACGAGGGAGATTGGGGACGAGGGAGCGAGGAGGACAGAGAGCGAGGGAGATTGGGGACGAGGGAGCGAGGAGGACAGAGAGCGAGGGAGATTGGGGACGAGGGAGCGAGGAGGACAGAGAGCGAGGGAGATTGGTGAAGAGGGAGCGAGGAGGACAGCGAGTGAGGGAGATTGGGGACGAGGGAGCGAGGAGGACAGAGAGCGAGGGAGATTGGGGACGAGGGAGCGAGGAGGACAGAGAGCGAGGGAGATAGGGGATGAGGGAGCGAGGAGGACAGAGAGCGAGGGAGATTGGGGACGAGGGAGCGAGGAGGACAGAGAGTGAGGGAGATTGGGGATGAGGGAGCGAGGAGGACAGAGAGCGAGGGAGATTGGGGATGAGGGAGCGAGGAGGACAGAGAGCGAGGGAGATTGGGAGTGAGTGAGCGAGGAGGACAGAGAGCGAGGGAGCGAGGAGGACAGAGAGCGAGGGAGATTGGGAGTGAGGGAGCGAGGAGGACAGAGAGCGAGGGAGATTGGGAATGAGGGAGCGAGGAGGACAGAGAGCAAGGGAGATTGGGGACGAGGGAGTGAGGAGGACAGAGAGCGAGGGAGATTGGGGATGAGGGAGCGAGGAGGACAGAGAGCGAGGGAGATTGGGGACGAGGGAGCGAGGAGGACAGAGAGCGAGGGAGATTGGGGATGAGGGAGATTGGGGACGAGGGAGATTGGGGACGAGGGAGCGAGGAGGACAGAGAGCGAGGGAGATTGGGGACGAGGGAGCGAGGAGGACAGAGAGCGAGGGAGATTGGGGATGAGGGAGATTGGGGACGAGGGAGATTGGGGACGAGGGAGCGAGGAGGACAGAGAGCGAGGGAGATTGGGGACGAGGGAGCGAGGAGGACAGAGAGTGTGGGAGATTGGGGACGAGGGAGCGAGGAGGACAGAGAGGGAGGGAGATTGGGGACGAGGGAGCGAGGAGGACAGAGAGCGAGGGAGATTGGGGACGAGGGAGCGAGGAGGACAGAGAGTGAGGGAGATTGGGGACGAGGGAGCGAGGAGGACAGAGAGCGAGGGAGATTGGGGATGAGGGAGATTGGGGACGAGGGAGATTGGGGACGAGGGAGCGAGGAGGACAGAGAGCGAGGGAGATTGGGGACGAGGGAGCGAGGAGGACAGAGAGCGAGGGAGATTGGGGATGAGGGAGATTGGGGACGAGGGAGATTGGGGACGAGGGAGCGAGGAGGACAGAGAGCGAGGGAGATTGGGGACGAGGGAGCGAGGAGGACAGAGAGTGAGGGAGATTGGGGATGAGGGAGATTGGGGACGAGGGAGATTGGGGACGAGGGAGCGAGGAGGACAGAGAGCGAGGGAGATTGGGGACGAGGGAGCGAGGAGGACAGAGAGTGAGGGAGATTGGGGACGAGGGAGCGAGGAGGACAGAGAGTGAGGGAGATTGGGGACGAGGGAGCGAGGAGGACAGAGAGCGAGGGAGATTGGGGACGAGGGAGCGAGGAGGACAGAGAGCGAGGGAGATTGGGGACGAGGGATTGAGGAGGACAGAGAGCGAGGGAGATTGGGGATGAGGGAGCGAGGAGGACAGAGAGCGAGGGAGATTGGGAGTGAGGGAGCGAGGAGGACAGAGAGCGAGGGAGATTGGGGATGAGGGAGCGAGGAGGACAGAGAGCGAGGGAGATTGGGGATGAGGGAGCGAGGAGGACAGAGAGCGAGGGAGATTGGGGATGAGGGAGTGAGGAGGACTGAGAGCGAGGGAGATTGGGGACGAGGGAGCGAGGAGGACAGAGAGCGAGGGAGATTGGGGATGAGGGAGCGAGGAGGACAGAGAGCGAGGGAGATTGGGGACGAGGGAGCGAGGAGGACAGAGAGTGAGGGAGATTGGGAGTGAGGGAGCGAGGAGGCCAGAGAGCGAGGGAGATTGGGGTTGAGGGACCGAGGAGAACAGAGAGTGAGGGAGATTGGGGATGAGGGAGCGAGGAGGACAGAGAGCGAGGGAGATTGGGGATGAGGGAGTGAGGAGGACTGAGAGCGACGGAGATTGGGGACGAGGGAGCGAGGAGGACAGAGAGCGAGGGAGATTGGGGATGAGGGAGCGAGGAGGACAGAGAGCGAGGGAGATTGGGGACGAGGGAGCGAGGAGGACAGAGAGTGAGGGAGATTGGGAGTGAGGGAGCGAGGAGGCCAGAGAGCGAGGGAGATTGGGGTTGAGGGACCGAGGAGAACAGAGAGTGAGGGAGATTGGGGATGAGGGAGCGAGGAGGACAGAGAGTGAGGGAGATTGGGGACGAGGGAGTGAGGAGGACAGAGAGCGAGGGAGATAGGGGATGAGCGAGCGAGGAGGACAGAGAGTGAGGGAGATTGGGGTTGAGGGACCGAGGAGAACAGAGAGTGAGGGAGATTGGGGATGAGGGAGCGAGGAGGACAGAGAGTGAGGGAGATTGGGAGTGAGGGACCGAGGAGGCCAGAGAGCGAGGGAGATTGGGGTTGAGGGACCGAGGAGGACAGAGAGTGAGGGAGATTGGGAGTGAGGGAACAAGGAGGCCAGAGAGCGAGGGAGATTGGGGTTGAGGGACCGAGGAGAACAGAGAGTGAGGGAGATTGGGGATGAGGGAGCGAGGAGGACAGAGAGTGAGGGAGATTGGGGATGAGGGAGCGAGGAGGACAGAGAGCGAGGGAGATTGGGGATGAGGGAGCGAGGAGGACAGAGAGTGAGGGAGATTGGGAATGAGGGAACAAGGAGGCCAGAGAGCGAGGGAGATTGGGGTTGAGGGACCGAGGAGAACAGAGAGTGAGGGAGATTGGGGATGAGGGAGCGAGGAGGACAGAGAGTGAGGGAGATTGGGGATGAGGGAGCGAGGAGGACAGAGAGCGAGGGAGATTGGGGACGAGGAAGTGAGGAGGACAGAGAGCGTGGCAGATTGGGGACGAGGGAGCGAAGAGGACAGAGAGCGAGGGAGATTGGGAGTGAGGGAACAAGGAGGCCAGAGAGCGAGGGAGATTGGGGTTGAGGGACCGAGGAGAACAGAGAGTGAGGGAGATTGGGGATGAGGGAGCGAGGAGGACAGAGAGTGAGGGAGATTGGGGATGAGGGAGCGAGGAGGACAGAGAGCGAGGGAGATTGGGGACGAGGAAGTGAGGAGGACAGAGAGCGAGGCAGATTGGGGACGAGGGAGCGAAGAGGACAGAGAGCGAGGGAGATTGGGGACGAGGGAGATTGGGGACGAGGGAGCGAGGAGGACAGAGAGCGAGGGAGATTGGGGATGAGGGAGCGAGGAGGACAGAGAGTGAGGGAGATTGGGCACGAGGGAGCGAGGAGGACAGAGAGCGAGGGAGATTGGGGACGAGGGAGCGAGGAGGACAGAGAGCGAGGGAGATTGGGGATGAGCGAGCGAGGAGGACAGAGAGTGAGGGAGATTGGTGACGAGGGAGCGAGGAGGACAGAGAGCGAGGGAGATTGGGGACGAGGGAGTGAGGAGGACTGAGAGCGAGGGAGATTGGGGACGAGGGAGCGAGGAGGACAGAGAGCGAGGGAGATAGGGGATGAGGGAGCGAGGAGGACAGAGAGTGAGGGAGATTGGGGACGAGGGAGCGAGGAGGACAGAGAGCGAGGGAGATTGGGAGTGAGGGAGCGAGGAGGACAGAGAGCGAGGGAGATTGGGGACGAGGGAGCGAGGAGGACAGAGAGCGAGGGAGATTGGGGAAGAGCGGGCGAGGAGGACAGAGAGCGAGGGAGATTGGGAGTGAGGGAGCGAGGAGGACAGAGAGTGAGGGAGATTGGGGACGAGGGAGTGAGGAGGACAGAGAGCGAGAGAGATTGGGGATGAGGGAGCGAGGAGGACAGAGAGCGAGAGAGATTGGGGATGAGGGAGCGAGGAGGACAGAGAGCGAGGCAGATTGGGGACGAGGGAGCGAAGAGGACAGAGAGCGAGGGAGATTGGGAGTGAGGGAGCGAGGAGGACAGAGAGCGAGGGAGATTGGGGACGAGGGAGCGAGGAGGACAGAGAGCGAGGGAGATTGGGGATGAGGGAGCGAGGAGGACAGAGAGTGAGGGAGATTGGGGACGAGGGAGTGAGGAGGACAGAGAGCGAGGGAGATTGGTGACGAGGGAGCGAGGAGGACAGAGAGCGAGGGAGATTGGGGATGAGGGAGCGAGGCGGACAGAGAGCGAGGCAGATTGGGGACGAGGGAGCGAGGAGGACAGAGAGCGAGGGAAATTGGGGACGAGGGAGCGAGGAGGACAGAGAGCGAGGGAGACTGGGGATGAGGAAGCGAGAAGGACAGAGAGCGAGGGAGATAGGGGATGAGGGAGCGAGGAGGACAGAGAGCAAGGCAGATTGGGGACGAGGGAGTGAGGCGGACAGAGAGCGAGGGAGATTGGGGACGAGGGGGCGAGGAGGACAGAGAGCGAGGGAGATTGGGAGTGAGGGAGCGAGGAGGACAGAGAGTGAGGGAGATTGGGGACGAGGGAGTGAGGAGGACAGAGAGCGAGAGAGATTGGGGATGAGGGAGCGAGGAGGACAGAGAGCGAGAGAGATTGGGGATGAGGGAGCGAGGAGGACAGAGAGCGAGGCAGATTGGGGACGAGGGAGCGAAGAGGACAGAGAGCGAGGGAGATTGGGAGTGAGGGAGCGAGGAGGACAGAGAGCGAGGGAGATTGGGGACGAGGGAGCGAGGAGGACAGAGAGCGAGGGAGATTGGGGATGAGGGAGCGAGGAGGACAGAGAGTGAGGGAGATTGGGGACGAGGGAGTGAGGAGGACAGAGAGCGAGGGAGATTGGTGACGAGGGAGCGAGGAGGACAGAGAGCGAGGGAGATTGGGGATGAGGGAGCGAGGCGGACAGAGAGCGAGGCAGATTGGGGACGAGGGAGCGAGGACGACAGAGAGCGAGGGAAATTGGGGACGAGGGAGCGAGGAGGACAGAGAGCGAGGGAGACTGGGGATGAGGAAGCGAGAAGGACAGAGGGCGAGGGAGATTGGGGACGAGGGAGCGAGGAGGACAGAGAGCGAGGGAGATAGGGGATGAGGGAGCGAGGAGGACAGAGAGCAAGGCAGATTGGGGACGAGGGAGTGAGGCGGACAGAGAGCGAGGGAGATTGGGGATGAGGGAGCGAGGAGGACAGAGAGCGAGGGAGATTGGGGACGAGGGAGTGAGGAGGACAGAGAGCGAAGGAGATTGGGGATGAGGGAGTGAGGAGGACAGAGAGCGAGGGAGATTGGGGATGAGGAAGCGAGGAGGACAGAGAGCGAGGGAGATTGGGGACGAGGGAGCGAGGAGGACAGAGAGCGAGGGAGATAGGGGATGATGGAGCGAGGAGGACAGAGAGTGAGGGAGATTGGGGATGAGGGAGCGAGGAGGACAGAGAGCGAGGGAGATTGGGGACGAGGGAGCGAGGAGGACAGAGAGCGAGGGAGATAGGGGATGAGGGAGCGAGGAGGACAGAGAGTGAGGGAGTCTGCGGATGAGGGAGCGAGGAGGAGGAGGAGGGGGGTGTTTAAATATTTAATCAGAAGGCCCCTGGGGAGAAGGGGAGTATTGAGCAAGTGTATCCACTTAGAGCAGCAGCAACATCGCCCAGTATTCCCGGCTGCACGGATAATGGTTAGGGGAGACTGGGTCACTTTAATTAGCAATGGGCTATTTAGGAACTGACTGATGCAGCACTCCGATCCACATTTAAAAAGCAGCGTTCGCAATGAATAACTCCTCACAGCCGACCTCTATCCCATCCATCTCGCTGTGTGCCGTCAGATCCCTGCTCGGCACTCCGCTGGTCAAATCCCTGGCCCCTCCGTCTGTCTCTCGCACTGTCCCAGCATATCACACACACTCTCCCTCCCCACACACACACACTCTCCCTCCCCACACACACATTCTCCCTCCCCACACACACTCTCCCTCCCCACACACACTCTCCCTCCCCACACACACTCTCCCTCCCCACACACACACACACTCTCCCTCCCCATACACACACTCTTTTCCCCCCCCCACACACACACTCTCCCTCCCCACACACACACACTCTCCCTCCCCACACACACACACACTCTCCCTCCCCACACACACACTCTCCCTCCCCACACACACACTCTTCCCCCCCCACACACACACACTCTCCCTCCCCACACACACACACACTCTCCCTCCCCACACACACACACACTCTCCCTCCCCACACACACTCTCCCTCCCCACACACACACTCTTCCCCCCCCACACACACACACTCTCCCTCCCCACACACACACACACTCTCCCTCCCCACACACACACACACTCTCCCTCCCCACACACACACACTCCCCCCCACACACACACACTCTCCCTCCCCACACACACACACTCTCCCTCCGCACACACACACTCTCCCTCCCCACACGCACACACTCTCCCTCCCCACACGCACACACTCTCCCTCCCCACACACACACTCTCCCTCCCCACACACACACTCTCCCCCCCCACACACACACACTCTCCCCCCACACACACACACTCTCCCTCCCCACACACACACTCTCCCCCCCCCACACACACACACTCTCCCTCCCCACACACACATTCTCCCCCCCCACACACACTCTCCCCCCCCACACACACACTCTCCCCCCCCACACACACACACTCCCCCCCACACACACACACACTCTCCCCCCCACACACACACACTCTCCCCCCCCCACACACACACTCTCCCCCCACACACACTCTCCCTCCCCACACACACACTCTCCCCCCCCCACACACACACACTCTCCCTCCCCACACACACACACTCTCCCTCCCCACACACACACACTCTCCCCCCCCCACACACACTCTCCCCCCACACACACACACTCTCCCCCCACACACACACACTCTCCCCCCCACACACACACACTCTCCCCCCACACACACACACTCTCCCCCCCCCACACAGACACTCCCTCCCCACCCACACACACCCTCCCCCTCACACAGACACACTCTCCCCCTCACACAAACACACATCCCCCCCCACACACACACACTCCCCCCCCCCACACACTCTCCCCCTCACACACTCTCCCCCTCACACACACACACTCTCCCCCTCACACACACAGTCTCCCCCCACACACCCACACACACACTCCCCTCACACAGACACACACACTCTCCCACCACACACACACACACTCCCCCCCCACACACTCTCCCCCTCACACACACACACTCTCCCCCTCACACACACACTCTCCCCCCACACACACACTCCCCTCATACACACACACAGTCCCCCCCCCACACACTCTCCCCCTCACACACACACTCTCCCCCCACACACACACTCCCCTCATACACACACACACACACACAGTCCCCCCCCCACACACTCTCCCCCTCACACACACACACTCTCCCCCTCACACACACACACTCTCCCCCCCCCCCAC
>NC_092732.1:32457062-32469562 GCF_047496885.1 Scyliorhinus torazame | reverse complement strand
GAGTCTATCCAGCCTCTCCTCATCGCTAACACCCTCCAGACCCGGCAACGTCCTGGTGAACCTCCCCTGCACCCTCTCCAGAGCCTCCACCTCCTTCTGGTAGTGTGGCGACCAGAATTGCCCGCAACATTCCAAGTGGGGCCTAACCAAGGTTCTAGACAACTGCAGCATGTGTCGGGTGAGAGTACTTTTAAGACATGGATGTTTAAGCAGTGTACCTTTACGCAAACAGTGATGTCAGAGCGTGGGTGGGGCTGGGCTCTAGGTCAGCCATTTTGCAGGTTTTTAGTTTCAGCTTTGAAAAGGGCCTGGCTGGTTTGCGGTGAGCTGGTTACAAGGAGAAAGCCAGTTTGAAAAGGGCTTGGGGAGAGTCTGTGTTTTGCAGTGAGCTGGATCTCTGCAATGAAAGACTGTCCCGGGATCATTTGGGTGATTTAAAGTAAAGCCTTTAACTTGATGTGATTTTGTTTAAAGGTGTTAAGTCTCTTGGAAGTTTGAAGGAACATTTAAGGAAGTATTTACTGTTGCAATATTTTCTGAGTTATCTTTGAAGTAAGGGGTGTTAAGAGATCCAATGTTTATTTAAGAGGTAAAGTTGGGTTCATGGAATAAACAGTGTTTTGTGTTTAAAAACCCACCTGTCCGTAATTGTAATCCCACACCCGGGGGTGCTCGGAAAAGCAACAAATTCATTAAAGGGAGAGGTCGGTTGAACTCCATCATACATTTTGGGGTTCTGATAACGCCTCACCCATAACACATGATTTGCCAGTTTATATGCTCGATGCCCAGTGTTTGGAATGTGGGTATCGCTGGCTAGGCCGGGGTTATGCGGCCAACTCTCACCGGGTAAGGGGTGCTGAGCGCCTTCCTCAGCCTCCGCAGTTCGAGTCGCCGGGCAGGGTCCCGCGGTTCCGAGGGATTGACCGTGAAGGTAGGTACGCCCACCCTGCTGTCAGAGAGGGGCTTCCAGCACTGTGCAGCCGTGAATGGTGGCGGACAATCAAACAACTCACGGGAGGGGGGAGGCTCCTCAAATATCCCCGTCCTCAATGGTGGAGGAGCCCAGCACATCTGGGCGAGAGACGAGGCGGAGGCATTCGCAACAGTCTTCAGCCGGACGTGCCGAGTGGATGATCCGTCTCGGTCTCCTCCGGAGGTCCCCAGCGTCGCAGATGTCCGTCTTCAGCCAACACGATTCACCCCGCGTGACATCAAGGAACGGCTGAAGACACTGGATACCGCGAAGGCTCTGGGCCCTGACACTATCCCGGCAATGGTACTGAAGACTTGTGCTCCAGAACTTGCCGCACCCCTAGCCAAGCTGTTCCAGTACAGCTGCAACACTGGCATCGACCCGGCAATGGGGTAAATTGCCCAGGTCTGTCCCATACACGAGAAACAGGACAAATCCAACCCAGCCAATTACCCCCCTATCAGTCTACTCTCCATCATCAGCAAAGTTGTGGAAGGGGTCATCGACGGCGCGATCAAGCGGCACTTACTCAGCAATAACCTGCTCACGGACGCTCAGTTTGGGTTCCACCCAGGGTCACTCAGCTCCTGACCTCGTTACAGCCTTGGTTCCAACACGGACAAAAGAGCAGAATGCCAGAGGTGAGGTGAGAGTGACTGCCCTCGACATCAAGGCAGCATTTGACCGAGTGTGGCGTCAAGGAGCCCGAGCGAAACTGGAGTCAGTGGGAATCAGGGGGAAAACTCTCCGCTGGTTGGAGTCATACCCGGCACAAAGGAAGATGGTTGGAGGTCAATTATCTCAGCTCCAGGACATCACTGCAGGAGTTCCTCAGGGTCGTGTCCTCGGCCCCGACCATCTTCAGCTGCTTCATCAATGACCTTCCCTCCATCAGAAGGTCAGAAGTGGGGATGTTTGCGGACGACAATGTTCAGCGCCATTCGCGACTCCCCAGATACTGAAGCAGTCCCTGTCCAAATGCAGCAAGACCCGGACAATACCCAGGCTCGGGGCTGGCAAGGGGCAAGTTACATTCGCGCCACACAAGTGCCAGGCAATGACCATCTCCGACAAGAGAGGATCTAACCATCGCCCCGTGACATTCAATGGCATTACCGTCGCTGAATCCCCCACTATCAACATCCTGGGGTTACCATTGAGCAGAAACTGAGCTGGACCCAGCCGTATAAATACTGCGGGTACCAGAGCAGGTCAGAGGCTGGGAATCCTGCGGAGAGAAACTCACCTCCTGCCGCCCCCCCCCCCCCCCCCCCCCCCCCCCCCCCCCCCCCCCCCCCCAAAGCCTGTCCACCATCGACAAGGACACAAGTCCGGAGTGCGATGGGAGACTCTCCACTCGCCTGGATGAGCGCGGCTCCCAACAACACTCGAGAAGCTCGACACCATCCAGGACAAAGCAGCCCCGCTCGATCGACACGCTAACCGCCGACATTCACTCCCCCCCCCCCGCCCCCCCCCGACGCACAGCGACAGCCGTGTGCACCGTCTACAAGACGCACCGCGGCCACTCGCCTTCGACAGCACCTTCCAAACCCACCACCTCTACCGTCTAGAAGGACGAGGGGGGGGGGCAGCAGACACACGGGGAACACCCCCACCTGCAAGTTCCCCCCCTCCGAGCCGCTCGCCATCCCGACCCGGGAATATATCAGCCGTCCCTTCGCTGTGATGACCCGGCGACAGTGAAGGAACGGCCGATATATTCCCGAGTCGGGAGGGCGTGCACACGGTTGCCGCTGTGCGTCGGGGGGGGGGGGGAGTGAATGTCGGCGGTTAGCGTGTCGATCGAGCGGGGCTGCTTTGTCCTGGATGGTGTCGAGCTTCTCGAGTGTTGTAGGGAGCCGCGCTCGTCCAGGCGAGTGGAGACAGGCTGTGTTGGCTTTTGTTCCAATCCCCAATCAATAACAGAAAGCTCGTCAGATCGACTGTGATCATCATTCGCTAAATCAACTCTGTAAAAGTCAAAGTGAGAAGCAGTCACTGCCGATCAGTGAGTGAAAGATCACTGCCTGGGAACATTAATTGAGTTGCTAAATCTGAGCTCATCAGACGATACTGGGTCAGGTTTCAATACTGATTTAGCACAGCTCAACAAATCACTCGTGCATTCCTTCAATCTGTCCCATCGACTCGTCAAGGAGAAAGTGTGGCTTCCGTGCGAAGGAGAGAGAGAGAGAGAGTGAGAGAGCGAGAGAGAGAGGGAGAGGAGACAGAGAGAGGCAGAGAGAGACACAGAGAGAGACAGGCAGAGTGAGAGAGACAGACAGAGAGAGAGAGATTGACAGAGAAAGTGACAGAGAAAGAGAGAGGCAGACAAGAGAGAGAGAGAGAAAGACAGAACGATATAGCGAGAGAGAGAAAGGCAGACGACAGAGGCAGCTACAGACAGATCGAGTGAGAGGGAAGGAGACAGTGTGTGAGAGAGAGATAGACAAGCGAGAAGGAGAGATAGAGAGAGAGACAGGGACGGAGAGAAAGGGTGAGACAGAGAGAGAGAGGGAGGGGGAGACAGAGAGAGAGAGAGAGAGAGAGCAAGAGTGAGAGAGAGAGGGTGATAGAGAGAGAGAGGGGCAGACAGAGAGTGAGGGAGGGAGACAAAGAGAGAGAGAGACAGAGAGAGAGAGACAGAGACAGAGAGAGAGAGAGAGAGGCAGAGAGTAAAAAAGAAGAAAGCAGAGATAGAGATGCAGAGAGTGAGAGAGGGAGACACAGAGAGAGAGAGAGAGACAGAGAGAGAGAGAGAGAGACAGAGAGAGAGAGAGAGATAGACGAGTGTGTATGTGAGAGAGAGAGAGACAGAGATAAATAGGGAGAGGGAGCGAACGAGCGAGAGAGTGCGTGAGAGAGAGAGGGAGAGGCAGACAGATAGAGATAGAGACAGCGGGAGAGAGTGAGTGCAGCCCCATCACCATCGCTGAGTCAGGACAGGATGGATCGAAGAACGGAATGCGGGGGGACCATGCAGAAGGTGTGGCTGAAAACTGTTAAAGCAAACAATCCTGCTGCGGGAGAGCCGAGCCTGGGGGGGATGACTCCAAACGCTTCCCCAGCCAATCAGTCAATCTCTACCCTCATCCCCTCGAGCTGCCTTTTCCCCTCGCTCCCTCCATATCTCAGCGGAGAGCTCCTCAACTCTGTCTCATCCCTGTCCACTCCCCTGCATCTCGCAAACCCCAGTCAAACCCCGTCCCTCCACACGTCCCAAACCCCAGTAAATGCACGCCCCTGGGTTTGGCGGGCCTCCCTCCGGGAGTCCAGGCGGTGAGGGGAGAGGAGAGGGGAGGAGACAAAACGAGAGAGAATGGCGGGGGAGAGAGCGAGGGAGGGAGTGAGAAAAAGAACATGAAGAGAGGGAGACGGAGATGGTGAATGGGAGGTTGAAATAATGTGAGAGAGACAGAACGAGAGAGAGAGAGAAAGATGGGAAGAAAGGAAGTCCAGACGACATCGCAGCAACAAAGGCAAGCACCGTGTGCACAGGAAGATCCCAAAAACCGCAGTCCCGACGAGCATCTTGGCTCGTTAAAATTCATTGACGGGATCTGGGCCTAGTTGACCAGGCCCAATATTTATTACCCGTCCCTAATGGCCCCTCGAGGAGGTGGGTGGGTGAGCCGCCATCTTGAACCCGCCGCAGTCCCGTGTGGCGTAGGTACACCCACTGTGCTGTCAGGGAGGGAGTTCCGGGATTCTGACCCGGCCACAGTGAAGGAACGGCCGATGTATTCCCGAGTCGGGATGGCGAGCGGCTCGGAGGGGGGGGAACGTGCAGGTGGGGGGGGGTGTTCCCCGTGTGTCTGCTGCCCCCCATCCCTCGTCCTTCTAGACGGTGGAGGTGGCGGGTTTGGAAGGTGCTGTCGAAGGCGAGTGGCCGCGGTGCGTCTTGTAGACGGCGCACACGGCTGTCGCTGTGCGTTGGCTGGGGGGGGGGGGGGGGTGGAGTGAATGTTTGTGGTTAGCGTGTCGATCGAGCGGGGCTGCTTTGTCCTGGATGGTGTCATGACCTTCCACCCCCACAATGAAGACTCCCCGCTTTCAAACACTCCAAAGTGACGGTAAGCTTGGTTCTCCGCCCCCCCCCCCCCCCCCCCCCCCCCCGCGACCCTCTGTACTTCCCCGTCTCCTGTCCGCGCGCCCGGACCCACCGGGGCCCCCTCCTCCACGCACACTAACCTCGTTGTTGGAGAGTTGGTACCAGGGCTGTTTGCCGAAGGTAAAGATCTCCCACAGTACCACTCCGAAACTCCAGATGTCGCTCTCCGTGGTGAACTTCCTGTACATGATGCTCTCCGGCGGCATCCAGCGAATGGGGAGCATGGTGCGCCCTCCGACCTGGGGGGGGGGGGGGGGGGGGGGGGGGGAAGGGGCAGAGAGAGTTCACGAGGGAGGGATATGCGCATTTTGGGGGTTTTCGAAAAATATTATCATTCGCCGTTTTCAACGGAATATGAAGATGAATAAAACATCAAAGGGGGAATCGAAGAGCAACGAAAGACCGTCCTCATTGTCCCAACACCCCCCCCCTCCCAGCCCTTCCGACACCAACCCCGAACTAGCTCCTGCTTTCCTCTTTATTAACACCACCCCCCTCTCCGATAAACCGCACCCCCCGTTGACCCCTCAAGCCTCCTTGAAGAAATCGATGAACGGTTCGAAATGGGCATTTTGACAGATACGGGCGTCAGGAATTACGAGCCAGGAGCTGGCCACCCGGCCCCTCGAGCCTTCCTATCCCATTCAACGAGGTCGTGGCTGACGCGATTCTAACCTCAACCCCACATTCCCTGCCGACACCCCCTCCCACCCCCACCGATCACCTTTCACCCCCTCTCGTTAATCAAGATTCTCTCCAACTCTGCCTTCAAAATATTCAAACATTCTGCTCCCGCCGCCTTTTGGGGAAAAAGTTCCAGAGATCACCTCGTCGCCAATTTAAACGGGTAGAGGGAGCTTTACTCTGTATCTAACCCCGTGCTGTACCTGTCCTGGGAGTGTTTGATGGGGACAGTGTAGAGGGAGCTTTACTCTGTATCTAACCCCGTGCTGTACCTGTCCTGGGAGTGTTTGATGGGGACAGTGTAGAGGGAGCTTTACTCTGTATCTATCCCCGTGCTGTACCTGTCCTGGGAGTGTTTGATGGGGACAGTGTAGAGGGAGCTTTACTCTGTATCTAACCCCGTGCTGTACCTGTCCTGGGAGTGTTTGATGGGGACAGTGTAGAGGGAGCTTTACTCTGTATCTATCCCCGTGCTGTACCTGTCCTGGGAGTGTTTGATGGGGACAGTGTAGAGGGAGCTTTACTCTGTATCTAACCCCGTGCTGTACCTGTCCTGGGAGTGTTTGATGGGGACAGTGTAGAGGGAGCTTTACTCTGTATCTAACCCCGTGCTGTACCTGTCCTGGGAGTGTTTGATGGGGACAGTGTAGAGGGAGCTTTACTATGTATCTAACCCCGTGCTGTACCTGTCCTGGGAGTGTTTGATGGGGACAGTGTAGAGGGAGCTTTACTCTGTATCTAACCCCGTGCTGTACCTGTCCTGGGAGTGTTTGATGGGGACAGTGTAGAGGGAGCTTTACTCTGTATCTAACCCCGTGCTGTACCTGTCCTGGGAGTGTTTGATGGGGACAGTGTAAAGGGAGCTTTACTCTGTATCTAACCCCGTGCTGTACCTGTCCTGGGAGTGTTTGATGGGGACAGTGTAGAGGGAGCTTTACTATGTATCTAACGCCGTGCTGTACCTGTCCTGGGAGTGTTTGATGGGGACAGTGTAGAGGGAGCTTTACTATGTATCTAACCCCGTGCTGTACCTGTCCTGGGAGTGTTTGATGGGGACAGTGTAGAGGGAGCTTTACTCTGTATCTAACCCCGTGCTGTACCTGTCCTGGGAGTGTTTGATGGGGACAGTGTAGAGGGAGCTTTACTATGTATCTAACCCCGTGCTGTACCTGTCCTGGGAGTGTTTGATGGGGACAGTGTAGAGGGAGCTTTACTCTGTATCTAACCCCGTGATGTACCTGTCCTGGGAGTGTTTGATGGGGACAGTGCAGAGGGAGCTTTACTCAGTATCTAACCCCGTGCTGTACCTGTCCTGGGAGTGTTTGATGGGGACAGTGTAGAGGGAGCTTTAGTCTGTATATGACCCCGTGCTGTACCTGTCCTGGGAGTGTTTGATGGGGACAGTGTAGAGGGAGCTTTACTCTGTATCTAACCCCATGCTGTACCTGTCCTGGGAGTGTTTGATGGGGACAGTGTAGAGGGAGCTTTACTCTGTATCTAACCCCGTGCTGTACCTGTCCTGGGAGTGTTTGATGGGGGCAGTGTAGAGGGAGCTTTACTCTGTATCTAACCCGTACTGTACCTGTCCTGGGAGTGTTTGATGGGGACAGTGTAGAGGGAGCTTTACTCTGTATCTAACCCCGTGCTGTACCTGTCCTGGGAGTGTTTGATGGGGACAGTGTAGAGGGAGCTTTACTCTGTATCTAACCCCGTGCTGTACCTGTCCTGGGAGTGTTTGATGGGGACAGTGTAGAGGGAGCTTTACTCTGTATCTAACCCGTACTGTACCTGTCCTGGGAGTGTTTGATGGGGACAGTGTAGAGGGAGCTTTACTCTGTATCTAACCCCGTGCTGTACCTGTCCTGGGAGTGTTTGATGGGGACAGTGTAGAGGGAGCTTTACTCTGTATCTAACCCCGTGCTGTACCTGTCCTGGGAGTGTTTGATGGGGACAGTGTAGAGGGAGCTTTACTCTGTATCTAACCCCGTGCTGTACCTGTCCTGGGAGTGTTTGATGGGGACAGTGTAGAAGGAGATGTACAGTGTATAATCTCACACTAACATGGCTGCCTCTTGACGGGTACACACTGGAGATGGCGAAGGTGATGTTCGATGGTTACTCACCCTGTAGTAATCGGTGCTGTAGATGTCACGCGACATGCCAAAGTCTCCGATTTTCACCACCATGCCTTCGCCCACCAGGCAGTTCCTGGTGGCCAGGTCGCGGTGCACAAAGTGAAGCGAGGCCAGGTACACCATCCCCGAGGCGATCTGCTTGGCGATGTTCAGGAGCTGCGGCAGGTTGAGTTGTCCGAAGGGCTGCTCTCTGCTGCTGGCCAAGATGGTGGCGTCTGGGCCCTGGGAACTGCACCGGGCAGGGCAGACTGTTAGACAAGGCCTTGTCTGCCCTTTTACCCGCTGTGTAACTCTCTCGCTCTCTCTGGGGCCTCCACGCGCACACTTCGGCCCTGCCTCCAGGCTTCACACCGTCTGACTAGGCCTGATTGGGCTGGTGCGCAGGTGGTGACGGAGTTGGGTATGGGCATGAGGGACGGTTGGGGGACAGCGGGATTTGTGCCCCCGATAGAAACTTAGATGGTGCCCAAACAGGTCCCATTCAACGTCAGTGCCAATCTCGCAGTGCAAGCCCACACTCCCCTCCCAACTCGATAAAACACTCACCCTGACGTTCAAATCCCTCCATGGCTTCCTGAACTCCTCCCTATCTCTGTACCCTCCTCCAGCCCCGACTCCCCCTCCCTATCGCTGTAACCTCCTCCAGCCCCTACACCCCCTCCCTATCTCTGTACCCTCCTCCAGCCCCTACACCCCCTCCCTATCTCTGTAACCTCCTCCAGCCCCGACTCCCCCTCCCTATCTCTGTAACCTCCTCCAGCCCCTACACCCCCCTCCCTATCTCTGTACCCTCCTCCAGCCCCTACACCCCCTCCCTATCTCTGTAACCTCCTCCAACCCCTACACCCCCTCCCTATCTCTGTAACATCCTCCAGCCCCTACACCCCCTCCCTATCTCTGTAACCTCCTCCAGCCCAGACACTCCCTCCCTATCTCTGTAACCTCCTCCAGCCCCTACACCCCCTCCCTATCTCTGTAACCTCCTCCAGCCCCTACATCCCCCTCCCTATCTCTGTAACCTCCTCCAGCCCCTACACCCCCTCCCTATCTCTGTAACCTCCTCCAGCCTCTACACCCCCCTCCCTATCTCTGTAACCCCCTCCAGCCCCTACACCCCCTCCCTATCTCTGTAACCTCCTCCAGTCCCTACACCCCCTCCCTATCTCTGTAACCTCCTCTAGCCCCGACACCCCCTCCCTATCTCTGTAACCTCCTCCAGCCCCGACACCCCCTCCCTATCTCTGTAACCTCCTCCAGCCCCTACAACCCCCTCCCTATCTCTGTAACCTCCTCCAGCCCCTACACCCCCTCACTATCTCTGTAACCTCCTCCAGCCCCTACACCCCCTCCCTATCTCTGTAACCTCCTCCAGCCCCTACACCCCCTCCCTATCTCTGTAACCTCCTCTAGCCCGACACCCCCTCCCTATCTCTGTAACCTCCTCCAGCCCCGACACCCCCTCCCTATCTCTGTAACCTCCTCCAGCCCCTACACCCCCTCCCTATCTCTGTAACCTCCTCCAGCCTCTACACCCCTTCCCTATCTCTGTAACCTCCTCCAGCCTCTACACCCCCTCCCTATCTCTGTAACCTCCTCCAGCCCCGACACCCCCTCCCTATCTCTGTAACCTCCTCCAGCCTCTACACCCCCCTCCCTATCTCTGTAATCTCCTCCAGTCCCTACACCCCCTCCCTATCTCTGTAACCTCCTCCAGCCCCTACACCCCCTCCCTATCTCTGTAACCTCCTCCAGCCTCTTCACCCCCTCCCTATCTCTGTAACCTCCTCCAGCCTCTACACCCCCTCCCTATCTCTGTAACCTCCTCCAGCCTCTACACCCCCTCCCTATCTCTGTAACCTCCTCCAGCCCCTACACCCCCTCCCTATCTCTGTAACCTCCTCCAGCCCCGACACCCCCTCCCTATCTCTGTAACCTCCTCCAGCCCCTACACCCCCTCCCTATCTCTGTAACCTCCTCCAGCCTCTACACCCCCTCCCTATCTCTGTAACCTCCTCCAGTCCCTACACCCCCTCCCTATCTCTGTAATCTCCTCCAGCCTCTACACCCCCTCCCTATCTCTGTAACCTCCTCCAGCCTCTACACCCCCTCCCTATCTCTGTAACCTCCTCCAGCCTCTACACCCCCTCCCTATCTCTGTAACCTCCTCCAGCCCCTACACCCCCTCCCTATCTCTGTAACCTCCTCCAGCCCCGACACCCCCTCCCTATCTCTGTAACCTCCTCCAGCCCCGACACCCCCTCCCTATCTCTGTAACCTCCTCCAGCCCCGACACCCCCTCCCTATCTCTGTAACCCCCTCCAGCCCCTACACCCCCTCCCTATCTCTGTAACCTCCTCCAGCCCCTACACCCCCTCCCTACCTCTGTAACCTCCTCCAGCCCCTACACCCCCTCCCTACCTCTGTAACCTCCTCCAGCCCCGACACCCCCTCCCTATCTCTGTAACCTCCTCCAGCCCCTACACCACCTCCCTACCTCTGTAACCTCCTCCAGCTCCCTACACCCCCTCCCTATCTCTGCAACCCCCTCCAGCCCCTACACCCCCTCCCTATCTCTGTAACCTCCTCCAGCCCCTACAACCCTCCGGGATCTCTGCGCTCCTCCAATCCCGGCCTCTCGAGCGCCCCCCCCCCATTCCCATCGCTCCGCCATTGGCGGCCGCTCTCTCGGTCCCACTTCCTTTCAAACGTTCCCTGAAGACGTCCGCCCTGACTGTGACTTTCATCGCTTGTGCGCAGGGTGGGATTCCCGTCGCGCCCCCGCGGCCCACCTTGGCCCTGTTGGACGTGCTAACGGTGCTGTGTAAACGTAAGTTGTTCTTACGATGACTGAAAGCTGACTTGATGCAGTTGGTCTGAAGTATTCTGATTAATGGTCAGTCAAAGCTTTCCTCGCAGCCTCCCCGGGGGAACTGAGTCTATCGGAGTGTTTATCAGCTGCTGACAGTCAATCTGCCTGATTTTAAGTCTGTTAGACAGCTACTCTGATCAATGTTTTAATAATTACTGAGCTGCACCAGCTTGTGTTGGGACTGACAGAGCCATAATTCTATTTGGGAAACAATTCGGAGGAAAAGAATCCTCTCGTTCCCCAACCACTCACAGCTTTACCCAACTGAGTCTCACACAGACACTCACACACTCACACACACACTCACACACACACACACTCACACACACACACACTCACACACACACACACTCACACACACACACACACTCACACACACACACTCACACAGACACTCACACACACTCACACAGACACACTCACACACACTCTCACACACTCACTCACACACACTCACACACACACTCACACACACTCACACACACACACACACACTCACACAGACACTCACACTCACACACACTCACACAGACACACTCACACACACTCTCACACACTCACTCACACACACTCACACACACACTCACACACTCACTCACACACACTCACACACACTCACACAGACACACTCACACACACTCTCACACACTCACTCACACACACTCACACACACACTCACACACACACACACACACTCACACAGACACACTCACACACACACTCACACAGACACACTCACACACACACTCACACACACTCACACAGACACACTCACACTCACACACACACACACACACACTCACACACTCACACACACACACACACTCACACACACACACACACACACACTCACACACACACTCTCACACACACTCTCACACACTCACACTCACACACACACACACTCTCACACACTCTCACACACACACACTCACACACTCACACACACACACAGACACACTCACACAGATACACTCACACACACACTCACACACACTCACACTCACACACACACACTCACACACACACTCACACACACACACACTCACACAGACACACACACACTCACACTCACACACACTCACACAGACACACACACACACACTCACACACACTCACACACACACTCACACACACACTCACACACACACACACACTCACACTCACACTCACACACACTCACACAGACACACTCACACACACTCACTCACACACACACACACACACACTCACACACACACTCACACAGACACACTCACACACACACAGACACACTCACACTCACACACCCACCCAACCCCCCACACACACTCAGACACACTCCGCCCCTCTCTCTCTCTTTCTCACACACACAGAAACTCACACTTACACTCAAACACACCCACACACACACCTACATACACACTCACTGACACACTCACACACTCCCCGCCCCTCTCTCGCTCACACTCACAACTCTCACACCACATCCCATAATTGGATCTTAAAAACCCCTCACTCACGCTCTCACCAGGACACTTGCCCGTTTCTACACAAGCGCACACTCAGGCCCGTTTGCAAACACACCAGCCCACACACGTACATGCTCACACACATGCACACACCACCATGTACACGTGTACAGACACACACACATGCATGTTTACACAGCCGCATGTATGAAAGCGCACACGAGCTCACACGCGTGCATTGCCAGTGGGGTGCAGAGTCACAATACTCACC
>NC_092732.1:32446866-32456962 GCF_047496885.1 Scyliorhinus torazame | reverse complement strand
GGAGCTCCGCACTGTCGGAGGGTCAGTGCTGAGGGAGCGCCGCACTGTCAGTGGGTCAGTACTGAGGGAGCGCCGCACTGTCCGAGGGTCAGTACTGAGGGAGTGCCGCACTGTGGGAGTGTCAGTGCTGAGGGAGCGCCGCACTGTCAGTGGGTCAGTACTGAGGGAGTGCCGCACTTTCGGAGGGTCAGTACTGAGGGAGCGCCGCACTGTCAGTGGGTCAGTACTGAGGGAGCTCCGCACTGTGGGATGGTCAGTACTGAGGGAGCGCCGCACTGTGGGAGGGTCAGTACTTAGGGAACGCTGCACTGCGGAAGGGTCAGTACTGAGGGAGTGCCGCACTGTGGGAGGATCAGTACTGAGGGAGCGCCGCACTGTGGGAGGGTCAGTACTGAGGGAGCGCCGCACTATCGGAGGGTGAGTACTGAGGGAGCACCGCACTGTCGGAGGGTCAGTACTGAGGGAGTGCTGCACTGTGGGAGGGTCAGTACTGAGGGAGTGACGCACTGTGGGAGGGTCAGTACTGAGGGAGCGCCGCTCTGTCGGAAGGTCACTGCTGAGGGAGCGCCGCACTGTCGGAGGGTCAGTACTGAGGGAACGCTGCACTGTGGGAGGGTCAGTGCTGAGGGAGCGCCGCTCTGTCGGAGGGTCAGTGCTGAGGGAACGCCGCACTGTCGGAGGGTCAGTACTGAGGGAACGCTGCACTGTGGGAGGGTCAGTGCTGAGGGAGCGCCGCGCTGTGGGAGGGTCAGTGCTGAGGGAGCGCCGCACTGTCGGAGGGTCAGTGCTGAGGGAGCGCCGCACTGTCGGAGAGTCAGTGCTGAGGGAGCCCACACTGTGGAGGGTCAGTATTGAGGGAGCGCCGCACTGTCGGAGGGTCAGTACTGAGGGAGCACCGCACTGTCAGAGGTTCAGTACTGAGGGAGCGCCGCACTGTGGGAGGGTCAGTACTGAGGGAGCGCCGCACTGTGCGAGGGTCAGTACTGAGGGAGCGCCGCACTGTCAGAGGGTCAATACTGAGGGAGCGCCGCACTGTGGGAGGGTCAGTACTGAGGGAGTGCCGCTCTGCCAGAAGGCCAGTACTGTGGGAGTGCCGCATTGTGGCAGGGTGAGTACTGAGGGAGCGCTGCACTGTCAGAGGGTCAGTAATGAGGGAGCTCCGCACTGTGGGAGGGTCAGTACTGAGGGAGTGCTGCACTGTCAGAGGGTCAGTGCTGAGGGAGCCCCGCACTGTGGGAGGGTCAGTTCTGAGGGAGCGCCGCACTGTCAGAGGGTCAGTACTGAGGGAGTGCCGCACTGTGGGAGGGTCAGTACTGAGGGAGCACCGCACTGTGAGAGGGTCAGTTCTGAGGGAGCGCCGCACTGTCAGAGGGTCAGTGCTGAGGGAGTGCCGCACTGTGGGACGGTCAGTGCTGAGGGAGCTCCGCACTGTGGGAGGGTCAGTACTGAGGGAGTGCCGCACTGTCAGAGGGTCGGGACTGAGGGAGCGCTGCACTGTCGGAGGGTCAGTACTGAGGGAGCACCGCACTGTGTGAGAGTGTGTGTGAGTGTAATGTGTGTGAGTGTGAGTGTGTGAGAGTGTCTGTGAGTGTGAGAGTGTGTTAGAGTGTGTGTGAGTGTGAGAGTGTGAGTGTGTGTGTGTGTGAGTGTGTGAGTGAGTGTGAGTGTGTGTGAGTGAGTGTGTGAGTGTGTGTGAGTGAGTGTGTGAGTGTGTGTGAGTGAGTGTGTGTGTGAGTGTTAGTGTGTGAGTGTGAGTGTGTGTGAGTGTGTGTGAGTGTGAGTGTGTGTGTGAGTGTGAGTGTGAGTGAGTGTGTGTGTGTGTGTGAGTGTGTGAGTGAGTGTGAGTGTGTGTGAGTGAGTGTGTGAGTGTGAGTGAGTGTGTGTGAGTGTGTGTGAGTGAGTGTGTGTGTGAGTGTGTGAGTGTGTGTGTGTGTGAATGTGAGTGTGTGAATGTGAGTGTGTGAGTGTGAGTGAGTGTGTGTGAGTGAGTGTGAGTGTGTGTGAATGTGAGTGTGTGTGTGAGTGTGTGAGTGAGTGTGAGAGTGTGTGTGTGGGTGAGTGTGAGTGTGAGTGTGTGTGTGAGTGTGTGAGTGAGTGTGTGTGAATGTGAGTGTGAGTGAGTGTGTGTGTGAATGTGAGTGTGAGTGTGTGTGAGTGTGAGTGTGTGTGAGTGTGAGTGAGTGTGTGAGTGAGTGTGTGAGTGTGAGTGAGTGTGTGTGTGAGTGTGAGTGAGTGTGTGTGAGTGTGTGTGAGTGTGTGTGTGTGAGTGAGTGAGTGTGTGTGAGTGTTAGTGTGTGTGTGTGAGTGTGTGAGTGAGTGAGTGAGTGTGTGTGAGTGTTAGTGTGTGTGAGAGTGTGTGAGTGTTAGTGTGTGTGAGAGTGTGTGTGTGTGTGAGTGTTAGTGTGTGTGAGAGTGTGTGAGTGTTAGTGTGTGTGAGAGTGTGTGTGAGTGTGAGTGTTAGTGTGTGTGAGAGTGTGTGTGAGTGTGTGTGAGTGTGTGTGAGTGTGCGTGTGAGGGAGCGCCGCACTGTCCGAGGGTCAGTACTGAGGGAGTGCCGCACTGTGGGAGTGTCAGTGCTGAGGGAGCGCCGCACTGTCAGTGGGTCAGTACTGAGGGAGTGCCGCACTGTCGGAGGGTCAGTACTGAGGGAGCACCGCACTGTCAGTGGGTCAGTACTGAGGGAGCGCTGCACTGTCAGAGATTCAGTACTAATGGAGCGCCGCACTCTCAGAGTATCAGTACTGAGGGAGCTCCGCACTGTGGGATGGTCAGTACTGAGGGAGCACCGCACTGTGGGAGGGTCAGTACTTAGGGAACGCTGCACTGCGGAAGGGTCAGTACTTAGGGAGTGCCGCACTGTGGGAGGGTCAGTGCTGAGGGAGCGCCGCACTGTCAGTGGGTCAGTACTGAGGGAGCGCCGCACTGTCCGAGGGTCAGTACTGAGGGAGTGCCGCACTGTGGGAGTGTCAGTGCTGAGGGAGCGCCGCACTGTCAGTGGGTCAGTACTGAGGGAGCGCCGCACTGTCAGTGAGTCAGTACTGAGGGAGTGCCGTACTGTCAGAGGGTCAGTACTGACGGAGTGCCGCACTGTCAGAGGTTCAGTACTGAGGGAGCGCCGCACTGTCAGAGGGTCAGTACTGAGGGAGCGCCGTACTGTCAGAGGGTCAGTACTGAGAGAGTGGCGCACTGTCAGAGGTTCAGTACTGAGGGAGCGCCGCACTGTCAGAGGGCCAGTACTGAGGGAGCGCCGCACTGTGGGAGGGTCAGTACAGAGGGAGCGCCGCACTGTCAGAGATTCAGTACTGATGGAGCGCCGCACTGTCGGAGGGTCAGTACTGAGGGAGCGCCGCACTGCGGGAGGGTCAGTACTGAGGGAGCGCCGCACTGTCAGAGATTCAGTGCTGATGGAGCGCCGCAGTGTCGGAGGGTCAGTACTGAGGGAGCGCCGCACTGCGGGAGGGTCAGTACTGAGGGAGCGCTGCACTGTGGGAGGGTCAGTACTGAGGGAGTGCCGCACTGTGGGAGGGTCAGTACTGATGGAGCGCTGCACTGTCAGAGGGTCAGGACTGAGGGAGCGCCGAATTGTCAGAGGGTCAGTACTGAGGGAGCGCCGCACTGTCGGAGGGTGAGTACTGAGGGAGCACCGCACTGTCGGAGGGTGAGTACTGAGGGAGTGCTGCACTGTGGGAGGGTCAGTACTGAGGGAGCGCCGCACTGTCGGAGGGTCAGTGCTGAGGGAGCGCCGCACTGTCGGAGGGTCAGTACCGAGGGAGTGCTGCACTGTGGGAGCGTCAGTGCTGAGGGAGTGCCGCACTGTGGGAGGGTCAGTACTGAGGGAGTGCCGCAATGTGGGAGGGTCAGTACTGAGGGAGCGCCGCACTGTGGGAGGGTCAGTTCTGAGGGAGTGCCGCAATGTGGGAGGGTCAGTACTGAGTGAGCACCGCATTGTGGGAGGGTCAGTACTGAGGGAGCGCCGCACTGTCGGAGTGTCAGTACTGAGGGAGCGCCGCACTGTCGGAGGGTCAGTGCTGAGGGAGCGCCGCACTGTCGGAGGGTCAGTACTGAGGGAGCGCTGCACTGTCGGAGGGTCAGTACTGAGGGAGCGCCGCACTGTCAGAGGGTCAGTACTGAGGGAGCGCCGTACTGTCAGAGGGTCAGTACTGATGGAGTGCCGCACTGTCAGAGGTTCAGTACTGAGAGAGTGGCGCACTGTCGGTGGGTCAGTACTGAGGGAGCGCCGCTCTGTCGGAGGGTCAGTACTGAGGGAGTGCCGCACTGTGGGAGGGTCAGTACTGAGGGAGCTCCGCACTGTCGGAGGGTCAGTTCTGAGGGAGCGCCGCACTGTCAGTGGGTCAGTACTGAGGGAGCGCCGCTCTGTCGGAGGGTCAGTACTGAGGGAGTGCCGCACTGTCAGTGGGTCAGTACTGAGGGAGCGCTGCACTGTCAGAGATTCAGTACTAATGGAGCGCCGCACTCTCAGAGTATCAGTACTGAGGGAGCTCCGCACTGTGGGATGGTCAGTACTGAGGGAGCGCCGCACTGTGGGAGGGTCAGTACTTAGGGAACGCTGCACTGCGGAAGGGTCAGTACTTAGGGAGTGCCGCACTGTGGGAGGGTCAGTACTGAGGGAGCTCCGCACTGTCGGACGGTCAGTGCTGAGGGAGCGCCGCACTGTCAGTGGGTCAGTACTGAGGGAGCGCTGCACTGTCGGAGGGTCAGTACTGAGGGTGTGCCGCACTGTGGGAGTGTCAGTGCTGAGGGAGCGCCGCACTGTCAGTGAGTCAGTACTGAGGGAGTGCCGTACTGTCAGAGGGTCAGTACTGACGGAGTGCCGCACTGTCAGAGGTTCAGTACTGAGGGAGCGCCGCACTGTCAGAGGGTCAGTACTGAGGGAGCGCCGTACTGTCAGAGGGTCAGTACTGAGAGAGTGGCGCACTGTCAGAGGTTCAGTACTGAGGGAGCGCCGCACTGTCAGAGGGCCAGTACTGAGGGAGCGCCGTACTGTCAGAGGGTCAGTACTGAGAGAGTGCCGCACTGTCAGAGGTTCAGTACTGAGGGAGCGCCGCACTGTCAGAGGGCCAGTACTGAGAGAGTGGCGCACTGTCGGAGGGTCAGTGCTGAGGGAGCGCCGCACTGTCAGAGGGTCAGTACTGAGGGAGCGCCGTACTGTCAGAGGGTCAGTACTGACGGAGTGCCGCACTGTCAGAGGTTCAGTACTGAGGGAACGCCGCACTGTCAGAGGGCCAGTACTGAGAGAGTGGCGCACTGTCGGTGGGTCAGTACTGAGGGAGCGCCGCTCTGTCGGAGGGTCAGTACTGAGGGAGCTCCGCACTGTCGGAGGGTCAGTGCTGAGGGAGCGCCGCACTGTCAGTGGGTCAGTACTGAGGGAGCGCCGCACTGTCCGAGGGTCAGTACTGAGGGAGTGCCGCACTGTGGGAGTGTCAGTGCTGAGGGAGCGCCGCACTGTCAGTGGGTCAGTACTGAGGGAGTGCCGCACTTTCGGAGGGTCAGTACTGAGGGAGCGCCGCACTGTCAGTGGGTCAGTACTGAGGGAGCTCCGCACTGTGGGATGGTCAGTACTGAGAGAGCGCCGCACTGTGGGAGGGTCAGTACTTAGGGAACGCTGCACTGCGGAAGGGTCAGTACTGAGGGAGTGCCGCACTGTGGGAGGATCAGTACTGAGGGAGCGCCGCACTGTGGGAGGGTCAGTACTGAGGGAGCGCCGCACTATCGGAGGGTGAGTACTGAGGGAGCACCGCACTGTCGGAGGGTCAGTACTGAGGGAGTGCTGCACTGTGGGAGGGTCAGTACTGAGGGAGTGACGCACTGTGGGAGGGTCAGTACTGAGGGAGCGCCGCTCTGTCGGAAGGTCAGTGCTGAGGGAGCGCCGCACTGTCGGAGGGTCAGTACTGAGGGAACGCTGCACTGTGGGAGGGTCAGTGCTGAGGGAGCGCCGCTCTGTCGGAGGGTCAGTGCTGAGGGAACGCCGCACTGTCGGAGGGTCAGTACTGAGGGAACGCTGCACTGTGGGAGGGTCAGTGCTGAGGGAGCGCCGCGCTGTGGGAGGGTCAGTGCTGAGGGAGCGCCGCACTGTCGGAGGGTCAGTGCTGAGGGAGCGCCGCACTGTCGGAGAGTCAGTGCTGAGGGAGCCCACACTGTGGAGGGTCAGTATTGAGGGAGCGCCGCACTGTCGGAGGGTCAGTACTGAGGGAGCACCGCACTGTCAGAGGTTCAGTACTGAGGGAGCGCCGCACTGTGGGAGGGTCAGTACTGAGGGAGCGCCGCACTGTGCGAGGGTCAGTACTGAGGGAGCGCCGCACTGTCAGAGGGTCAATACTGAGGGAGCGCCGCACTGTGGGAGGGTCAGTACTGAGGGAGTGCCGCTCTGCCAGAAGGCCAGTACTGTGGGAGTGCCGCATTGTGGCAGGGTGAGTACTGAGGGAGCGCTGCACTGTCAGAGGGTCAGTAATGAGGGAGCTCCGCACTGTGGGAGGGTCAGTACTGAGGGAGTGCTGCACTGTCAGAGGGTCAGTGCTGAGGGAGCCCCGCACTGTGGGAGGGTCAGTTCTGAGGGAGCGCCGCACTGTCAGAGGGTCAGTACTGAGGGAGTGCCGCACTGTGGGAGGGTCAGTACTGAGGGAGCACCGCACTGTGAGAGGGTCAGTTCTGAGGGAGCGCCGCACTGTCAGAGGGTCAGTGCTGAGGGAGTGCCGCACTGTGGGACGGTCAGTGCTGAGGGAGCTCCGCACTGTGGGAGGGTCAGTACTGAGGGAGTGCCGCACTGTCAGAGGGTCGGGACTGAGGGAGCGCTGCACTGTCGGAGGGTCAGTACTGAGGGAGCACCGCACTGTGTGAGAGTGTGTGTGAGTGTAATGTGTGTGAGTGTGAGTGTGTGAGAGTGTCTGTGAGTGTGAGAGTGTGTTAGAGTGTGTGTGAGTGTGAGAGTGTGAGTGTGTGTGTGTGTGAGTGTGTGAGTGAGTGTGAGTGTGTGTGAGTGAGTGTGTGAGTGTGTGTGAGTGAGTGTGTGTGTGAGTGTTAGTGTGTGAGTGTGAGTGTGAGTGAGTGTGTGTGAGTGTGTGTGTGAGTGTGAGTGTGAGTGAGTGTGTGTGAGTGTGTGAGTGAGTGTGAGTGTGTGTGAGTGAGTGTGTGAGTGTGAGTGAGTGTGTGTGAGTGTGTGTGTGAGTGTGTGAGTGTGTGTGTGTGTGAATGTGAGTGTGTGAATGTGAGTGTGTGAGTGTGAGTGAGTGTGTGTGAGTGAGTGTGAGTGTGTGTGAATGTGAGTGTGTGTGTGAGTGTGTGAGTGAGTGTGAGAGTGTGTGTGTGGGTGAGTGTGAGTGTGAGTGTGTGTGTGAGTGTGTGAGTGAGTGTGTGTGTGAATGTGAGTGTGAGTGAGTGTGTGTGTGAATGTGAGTGTGAGTGTGTGTGAGTGTGAGTGTGTGTGAGTGTGAGTGAGTGTGTGAGTGAGTGTGTGAGTGTGAGTGAGTGTGTGTGTGAGTGTGAGTGAGTGTGTGTGAGTGTGTGTGAGTGTGTGTGTGTGAGTGAGTGAGTGTGTGTGAGTGTTAGTGTGTGTGTGTGAGTGAGTGAGTGAGTGTGTGTGAGTGTTAGTGTGTGTGAGAGTGTGTGAGTGTTAGTGTGTGTGAGAGTGTGTGTGAGTGTGAGTGTTAGTGTGTGTGAGAGTGTGTGTGAGTGTGTGTGAGTGTGTGTGAGTGTGTGTGAGTGTGCGTGTGAGGGAGCGCCGCACTGTCCGAGGGTCAGTACTGAGGGAGTGCCGCACTGTGGGAGTGTCAGTGCTGAGGGAGCGCCGCACTGTCAGTGGGTCAGTACTGAGGGAGTGCCGCACTGTCGGAGGGTCAGTACTGAGGGAGCACCGCACTGTCAGTGGGTCAGTACTGAGGGAGCGCTGCACTGTCAGAGATTCAGTACTAATGGAGCGCCGCACTCTCAGAGTATCAGTACTGAGGGAGCTCCGCACTGTGGGATGGTCAGTACTGAGGGAGCGCCGCACTGTGGGAGGGTCAGTACTTAGGGAACGCTGCACTGCGGAAGGGTCAGTACTTAGGGAGTGCCGCACTGTGGGAGGGTCAGTGCTGAGGGAGCGCCGCACTGTCAGTGGGTCAGTACTGAGGGAGCGCCGCACTGTCCGAGGGTCAGTACTGAGGGAGTGCCGCACTGTGGGAGTGTCAGTGCTGAGGGAGCGCCGCACTGTCAGTGAGTCAGTACTGAGGGAGTGCCGTACTGTCAGAGGGTCAGTACTGACGGAGTGCCGCACTGTCAGAGGTTCAGTACTGAGGGAGCGCCGCACTGTCAGAGGGTCAGTACTGAGGGAGGCCGTACTGTCAGAGGGTCAGTACTGAGAGAGTGGCGCACTGTCAGAGGTTCAGTACTGAGGGAGCGCCGCACTGTCAGAGGGCCAGTACTGAGGGAGCGCCGTACTGTCAGAGGGTCAGTACTGAGAGAGTGCCGCACTGTCAGAGGTTCAGTACTGAGGGAGCGCCGCACTGTCAGAGGGCCAGTACTGAGAGAGTGGCGCACTGTCGGAGGGTCAGTGCTGAGGGAGCGCCGCACTGTCAGAGGGTCAGTACTGAGGGAGCGCCGTACTGTCAGAGGGTCAGTACTGACGGAGTGCCGCACTGTCAGAGGTTCAGTACTGAGGGAACGCCGCACTGTCAGAGGGCCAGTACTGAGAGAGTGGCGCACTGTCGGTGGGTCAGTACTGAGGGAGCGCCGCTCTGTCGGAGGGTCAGTACTGAGGGAGCTCCGCACTGTCGGAGGGTCAGTGCTGAGGGAGCGCCGCACTGTCAGTGGGTCAGTACTGAGGGAGCGCCGCACTGTCCGAGGGTCAGTACTGAGGGAGTGCCGCACTGTGGGAGTGTCAGTGCTGAGGGAACGCCGCACTGTCAGTGGGTCAGTACTGAGGGAGTGCCGCACTTTCGGAGGGTCAGTACTGAGGGAGCGCCGCACTGTCAGTGGGTCAGTACTGAGGGAGCTCCGCACTGTGGGATGGTCAGTACTGAGGGAGCGCCGCACTGTGGGAGGGTCAGTACTTAGGGAACGCTGCACTGCGGAAGGGTCAGTACTGAGGGAGT
The DNA here is from genome assembly GCF_047496885.1 of Scyliorhinus torazame. NCBI lineage: Eukaryota > Metazoa > Chordata > Chondrichthyes > Carcharhiniformes > Scyliorhinidae > Scyliorhinus > Scyliorhinus torazame. The sequence continues at coordinate 32,447,876 of NC_092732.1, read as the reverse complement.
GCCGCACTGTGGGAGGATCAGTACTGAGGGAGCGCCGCACTGTGGGAGGGTCAGTACTGAGGGAGCGCCGCACTATCGGAGGGTGAGTACTGAGGGAGCACCGCACTGTCGGAGGGTCAGTACTGAGGGAGTGCTGCACTGTGGGAGGGTCAGTACTGAGGGAGTGACGCACTGTGGGAGGGTCAGTACTGAGTGTGCACCGCACTGTCGGAGGGTCAGTGCTGAGGGAGCGCCGCTCTGTCGGAAGGTCAGTGCTGAGGGAGCGCCGCACTGTCGGAGGGTCAGTACTGAGGGAACGCTGCACTGTGGGAGGGTCAGTGCTGAGGGAGCGCCGCTCTGTCGGAGTGTCAGTGCTGAGGGAGCGCCGCACTGTCGGAGGGTCAGTACTGAGGGAACGCTGCACTGTGGGAGGGTCAGTGCTGAGGGAGCGCCGCGCTGTGGGAGCGTCAGTGCTGAGGGAGCGCCGCACTGTCGGAGGGTCAGTGCTGAGGGACCGCCGCACTGTCGGAGGGTCAGTACTGAGGGAGCACCGCACTGTCAGAGGTTCAGTACTGAGGGAGCGTCGCACTGTGGGAGGGTCAGTACTGAGGGAGCGCCGCACTGTGCGAGGGTCAGTACTGAGGGAGCGCCGCACTGTCAGAGGGTCAATACTGAGGGAGCGCCGCACTGTGGGAGGGTCAGTACTGAGGGAGTGCCGCTCTGCCAGAAGGCCAGTACTGTGGGAGTGCCGCATTGTGGCAGGGTGAGTACTGAGGGAGCGCTGCACTGTCAGAGGGTCAGTAATGAGGGAGCTCCGCACTGTGGGAGGGTCAGTACTGAGGGAGTGCTGCACTGTCAGAGGGTCAGTGCTGAGGGAGCCCCGCACTGTGGGAGGGTCAGTTCTGAGGGAGCGCCGCACTGTCAGAGGGTCAGTACTGAGGGAGTGCCGCACTGTGGGAGGGTCAGTACTGAGGGAGCACCGCACTGTGAGAGGGTCAGTTCTGAGGGAGCGCCGCACTGTCAGAGGGTCA
>NC_092732.1:32409366-32439366 GCF_047496885.1 Scyliorhinus torazame | reverse complement strand
GGAGCTTTACTCTGTATCTAACCACGTGCTGTACCTGTCCTGGGAGTGTTTGATGGGGACCGTGTAGAGGGAGCTTTACTCTGTGTCTAACCCCGTGCTGTACCTGTCCTGGGAGTGTTTGATGGGGACATTGTAGAGGGAGCTTTACTCTGTATCTAACCCCGTGCTGTACCTGTCCTGGGAGTGTTTGATGGGAACAGTGTAGAGGGAGCTTTACTCTGTGTCTAACCCCGTGCTGTACCTGTCCTGGGAGTGTTTGATGGGGACAGTGTAGAGGGAGCTTTACTCTGTATCTAACCCCGTGCTGTACCTGTCCTGGGGGTGTTTGATGGGGACAGTGTAGAAGGAGCTTTACTCTGTATCTCACCCTGTGCTGTACCTGTCCTGGGAGTGTTTGATGGGGACAGTGTAGAGGGAGATTTACTCTGTATCTAACCCTGTGCTGCACCTGTCCTGGAAGTGTTTGATGGGGACAGTGTAGAGGGAGCTTTACTCTGTATCTAACCCCGTGCTGTACCTGTCCTGGGAGTGTTTCATGGGGACAGTGTAGAGGGAGCTTTACTCTGTATCTAACCCTGTGCTGTACCTGTCCTGGGAGTGTTTCATGGGGACAGTGTAGAGGGAGCTTTACTCTGTACCTAACCCCGTGCTGTACCTGTCCTGGGAGTGTTTGATGGGGACAGGGTAGAGGGAGCTTTACTCTGTATCTAACCCCGTGCTGTACCTGTCCTGGGAGTGTTTTATGGGGACAGTGTTGAGGGAGCTTTACTCTGTATCTAACCCCGTGCTGTGCCTCTCCTGGGAGTGTTTGATGGGGACAGTGTAGAGGGAGCTTTACTCTGTATCTAACCCCGTGCTGTACCTGTCCTGGGAGTGTTTCATGGGGACAGTGTAGAGGGAGCTTTACTCTGTATCTAACCCCATGCTGTACCTGTCCTGGGAGTGTTTGATGGGGACAGTGTAGAGGGAGCTTTACTCTGTACCTAACCCCGTGCTGTACCTGTCCTGGGAGTGTTTTATGGGGACAGTGTTGAGGGAGCTTTACTCTGTATCTAACCCCGTGCTGTACCTGTCCTGGGAGTGTTTGATGGGGACAGTGTAGAGGGAGCTTTACTCTGTATCTAACCCCGTGCTGTACCTGTCCTGGAGAGTGTTTGATGGGGACAGTGTCGAGGGAGCTTTACTCTGTATCTAACACGGTGCTGTACCTGTCCTGGGAGTGTTTGATGGGGACAGTGTTGAGGGAGCTTTACTCTGTATCTAACCCCGTGCTGTTCCTGTCCCGGGAGTTGTTGATGGGGACAGTGTAGAGGGAGCTTTACTCTGTATCTAACCCCGTGCTGTACTTGTCCTGGGAGTGTTTTATGGGGACAGTGTAGAGGGAGCTTTACTCTGTATCTAACCCCGTGCTGTACTTGTCCTGGGAGTGTTTTATGGGGACAGTGTAGAGGGAGCTTTACTCTGTATCTAACCCCGTGCTGTACTTGTCCTGGGAGTGTTTTATGGGGACAGTGTTGAGGGAGCTTTACCCTGTATCTAACCCCGTGCTGTACCTGTCCTGGGAGTGTTTGATGGGGACAGTGTAGAGGGAGCTTTACTCTGTATCTAACCCCGTGCTGTACCTGTCCTGGGTGTGTTTTATGGGGACAGTGTTGAGGGAGCTTTACCCTGTATCTAACCCCGTGCTGTACCTGTCCTGGGAGTGTTTGATGGGGACAGTGTAGAGGGAGCTTTACTCTGTATCTAACCCCGTGCTGTACCTGTCCTGGGAGTGTTTGATGGGGACAGTGTAGAGGGAGCTTTACTCTGTATCTAACCCCGTGCTGTACCTGTCCTGGGAGTGTTTAATGGGGACAGTGTAGAGGGAGCTTTACTCTGTATCTAACCCCGTGCTGTACCTGTCCTGGGTGTGGTTGATGGGGACAGTGTAGAGGGAGCTTTACTCTATATCTAACCCCGTGCTGTACCTGTCCTGGGAGTGTTTGATGGGGACAGTGTAGAGGGAGCTTCACTCTGTATCTAACCCCGTGCTGTACCTGTCCTGGGAGTGTTTGATGGGGACAGTGTAGAGGGAGCTTTACTCTGCATCTAGCCCCGTGCTGTACCTGTCCTGGGAGTGTTTGATGGGGTCCGTGTAGAGGGAGCTTTACTCTGTATCTAACCCCGTGCTGTACCTGTCCTGGGAGTGTTTGATGGGGACCGTGTAGAGGGAGCTTTACTCTGTATCTAACCCCGTGCTGTACCTGTCCTGGGAGTGTTTGATGGGGACCGTGTAGAGGGAGCTTTACTCTGTATCTAACACCGTGCTGTACCTGTCCTGGGAGTGTGTTGATGGGGACAGTATAGAGGGAGCTTTACTCTGTATCTAACCACGTGCTGTACCTGTCCTGGGAGTGTGTTGATGGGGACAGTATAGAGGGAGCTTTACTCTGTATCTAACCCCGTGCTGTACCTGTCCTGGGAGTGTTTGATGGGGACCGTGTAGAGGGAGCTTTACTCTGTGTCTAACCCCGTGCTGTACCTGTCCTGGGAGTGTTTGATGGGGACATTGTAGAGGGAGCTTTACTCTGTATCTAACCCCGTGCTGTACCTGTCCTGGGAGTGTTTGATGGGAACAGTGTAGAGGGAGCTTTACTCTGTATCTAACCCCGTGCTGTACCTGTCCTGGGAGTGTTTGATGGGGACAGTGTAGAGGGAGCTTTACTCTGTATCTAACCACGTGCTGTACCTGTCCTGGGAGTGTTTGATGGGGACAGTATAGAGGGAGCTTTACTCTGTATCTAACCACGTGCTGTACCTGTCCTGGGAGTGTTTGATGGGGACCGTGTAGAGGGAGCTTTACTCTGTGTCTAACCCCGTGCTGTACCTGTCCTGGGAGTGTTTGATGGGGACATTGTAGAGGGAGCTTTACTCTGTATCTAACCCCGTGCTGTACCTGTCCTGGGAGTGTTTGATGGGAACAGTGTAGAGGGAGCTTTACTCTGTGTCTAACCCCGTGCTGTACCTGTCCTGGGAGTGTTTGATGGGGACAGTGTAGAGGGAGCTTTACTCTGTATCTAACCCCGTGCTGTACCTGTCCTGGGGGTGTTTGATGGGGACAGTGTAGAAGGAGCTTTACTCTGTATCTCACCCTGTGCTGTACCTGTCCTGGGAGTGTTTGATGGGGACAGTGTAGAGGGAGATTTACTCTGTATCTAACCCCGTGCTGTCCCTGTCCTGGGAGTGTTTGATGGGGACAGTGTAGAGCGAGCTTTACTCTGTATCTAACCCCGTGCTGTATCTGTCCTGGGAGTGTTTGATGGGGACGGTGTAGAGGGAGCTTTACTCTGTATCTAACCCCGTGCTGGACCTGTCGTGGGAGTGTTTGATGGGGACAGTGTAGAGGGAGCTTTACTCTGTATCTAACCCCGTGCTGTACCTATCCTGGGAGTGTTTGATGGGGGCAGTGTAGAGGGAGCTTTACTCTGTATCTCACCCTGTGCTGTACCTGTCCTGGGAGTGTTTGATGGGGACAGTGTAGAGGGAGCTTTACTCTGTATCTAACCCCGTGTTGGACCTGTCCTGGGAGTGTTTGATGGGGACAGTGTAGAGGGAGAATTACTCTGTATCTAACCCCGTGTTGTACCTGTCCTGGGAGTGTTTGATGGGGACAGTGTAGAGGGAGCTTTACTCTGTATCTAATCCCGTGCTGTACCTGTCCTGGGAGTGTTTGATGGGGACAGTGTAGAGGGAGCTTTACTCTGTATCTAACCCCATGCTGTACCTGTCCTGGGAGTGTTTGATGGGGACAGTGCAGAGGGAGCTTTACTCTGTATCTAACCCCGTGCTGTACCTGTCCTGGGAGTGTTTGATGGGGACAGTGTAGAGGGAGCTTTACTCTGTATCTAACCCCGTGCTGTACCTGTCCTGGGAGTGTTTGATGAGGACAGTGTGGAGGGAGCTTTACTCTGTATCTAACCCCGTGCTTTGGGGAGTCTGACGCCTCACTGACACCCGTTGCAAGCTAGTTTACAATGTTTGTTGTGAAGGATGTTACAGTGAGGACCTCATCAAAATTAGTGCCTTTGATCGATTGCAATCGGCTTGTTAAAACGTGCGGCGCTTTGAGAGCTGCAGGTGGAAAATTTTCAGATGTTCAATTGAAATGAAAATGTCTTTTTGCAGGATGGGTTGAAATGTGTAACCATGCTGCACACAGGATATTGCCTCATCTGGATCTGCGGTTGGTGTGACAGAGAGCGATACTGCTGTACCAGCTCCGATTGAAGCCCAGCGCGACATACTCACATCGTGCTTTGTTGTTTGGCCATGGATTCCTGGCTGCCCGCGTTGATACTGGCACTGACTACTCTGGAAGAGGCACAGCCGACACTCCCAGCCCAGGATGTCATCCCGCGCATATCCTTTCCCTACAGTGAGTACGGATTAGTCCCGAGCCCCCCCCCCCCTCCCCCTGAGTGTCCCCCGATTTCGCCCTGCGATCCGCACCTTTGGCTTTACAGACCCCTCCCGCCGTCCCCATCACGCCGGCTATGATCGGCATTGGGCGCCTTGTTCCCGTGGCCGAGCAAACCACCCCTCTCGCCGCCTCGGCCGTGCGCCAGTGGCTTTCACCGTCCCCGCGTGAGAGTGTGGAACAATGGCCGCCGCTTGATGCCCCCCCCCCCCCCCCCCCCGATCCTTGTCCACAGACCACCAACACTGCAGCCCCAAGAGCCAACTCCCCCCCCCTCGCTCCCTCCCTGACACTGCGGAGGGGGACCCACAGCACAGAACTGGGCAGGCCAGGATTGTGAAGCCCGCTGTGGTTCACTGATACAGGAGGAAAAGCTTTACTCTGTATCTAACCCCGTGCTGTACCTGTCCTGGGAGTGTTTGATGGGGACAGTGTAGAGGGAGTTTTACTCTGTATCTAACCCCGTGCTGTACATGTCCTGGGAGTGTTTGATGGGGACAGTGTAGAGGGAGCTTTACTCTGTATCTAACCCCGTGCTATACCTGTCCTGGGAGTGTTTGATGGGGACAGTGTAGAGGGAGCTTTACTCTGTATCTAACCCCGTGCTATACCTGTCCTGGGAGTGTTTGATGGGGACAGTGTAGAGGGAGCTTTACTCTGTATCTAACCCCGTGCTGTACCTGTCCTGGGAGTGTTTGATGGGGACAGTGTAGAGGGAGCTTTACTCTGTATCTAACCCCGTGCTGTACCTGTCCTGGGAGTGTTTGATGGGGACAGTGTAGAGGGACCTTTACTCTGTATCTAACCCCGTGCTGTACCTGTCCTGGGTGTGTTTGATGGGGACAGTGTAGAGGGAGCTTTACTCTGTATCTAACCCCGTGCTGTACCTGTCCTGGGAGTGTTTGATGGGGACAATGTAGAGGGAGCTTTATTCTGTATCTAACCCCGTGCTGTACCTGTCCTGGGAGTGTTTGATGGGGACAGTGTAGAGGGAGCTTTACTCTGTATCTAACCCCGTGCTGTACCTGTCCTGGGTGTGTTTGATGGGGACAGTGTAGAGGGAGCTTTACTCTGTATCTAACCCCGTGCTGTACCTGTCCTGGGAGTGTTTGATGGGGACAATGTAGAGGGAGCTTTACTCTGTATCTAACCCCGTGCTGTACCTGTCCTGGGAGTGTTTGATGGGGACAGTGTAGAGGGAGCTTTACTCTGTATCTAACCCCGTGCTGTACCTGTCCTGGGAGTGTTTGATGGGGACAGTGCAGAGGGAGCTTTACTCTGTATCTAACCCCGTGATGTACCTGTCCTGGGAGTGTTTGATGGGGACAGTGTAGTGGGAGCTTTACTCTGTATCTAACCCCGTGCTGTACCTGTCCTGGGAGTGTTTGATGGGGACAGTGTAGAGGGAGCTTTACTCTGTATCTAACCCCGTGCTGTACCTGTCCTGGGAGTGTTTGATGGGGACAGTGTAGAGGGAGCTTTACTCTGTATCTAACCATGCGCTGTACCTGTCCTGGGAGTGTTTGATGGGGGCAGTGCAGAGGGAGCTTTACTCTGTATCTAACCCTGTGCTGTACCTGTCCTGGGAGTGTTTGATGCGGACAGTGTAGAGGGAGCTTTACTCTGTATCTAACCCCGTGCTGTACCTGTCCTGGGAGTGTTTGATGGGGACAGTGTAGAGGGAGCTTTACTCTGTATCTAACCATGCGCTGTACCTGTCCTGGGAGTGTTTAATGGGGACAGTGCAGAGGGAGCTTTACTCTGTATCTAACCCCGTGCTGTACCTGTCCTGGGAGTGTTTGATGGGGACAGTGCAGAGGGAGCTTTACTCTGTATCTAACCCCGTGCTGTACCTGTCCTGGGAGTGTTTGATGCGGACAGTGTAGAGGGAGCTTTACTCTGTATCTAACCCCGTGCTGTACCTGTCCTGGGAGTGTTTGATGGGGACAGTGTAGAGGGAGCTTTACTCTGTATCTAACCCCGTGCTGTACCTGTCCTGGGAGTGTTTGATGGGGACAGTGCAGAGGGAGCTTTACTCTGTATCTAACCCCGTGCTGTACCTGTCCTGGGAGTGTTTGATGGGGACAGTGTAGAGGGAGCTTTACTCTGTATCTAACCCCGTGCTGTACCTGTCCTGGGAGTGTTTGATGGGGACCGTGTAGAGGGAGCTTTACTCTGTATCTAACCCCGTGCTGTACCTGTCCTGGGAGTGTTTGATGGGGACCTTGTAGAGGGAGCTTTACTCTGTATCTAACCCCGTGCTGTACCTGTCCTGGGAGTGTTTGATGGGGACAGTGTAGAGGGAGCTTTACTCTGTATCTAACCCCGTGCTGTACCTGTCCTGGGAGTGTTTGATGGGGACAGTGTAGAGGGAGCTTTACTCTGTATCTAACCCCGTGCTGTACCTGTCCTGGGAGTGTTTGATGGGGACAGTGTAGAGGGAGCTTTACTCTGTACCTAACCCCGGGCTGTACCTGTCCTGGGAGTGTTTGATGGGGACAGTGTACAGGAAGCTTTACCCTGTATCTAACCCCGTGCTGTACCTGTCCTGGGAGTGTTTGATGGGGTCAGTGTAGAGGGAGCTTTACTCTGTACCTAACCCCGGGCTGTACCTGTCCTGGGAGTGTTTGATGGGGACAGTGTCGAGGGAGCTTTACTCTGTATCTAACCCCGTGCTGTACCTGTCCTGGGAGTGGTTGATGGGGACAGTGTAGAGGGAGCTTTACTCTGTATCTAACCCCGTGCTGTACCTGTCCTGGGAGTGTTTGATGGGGTCAGTGTCGAGGGAGCTTTACTCTGTATCTAACCCCGTGCTGTACCTGTCCTGGGAGTGTTTGATGGGGACAGTGTAGAGGAAGCTTTACTCTGTATCTAACCCCGTGCTGTACCTGTCCTGGGAGTGTTTGATGGGTACAGTGTAGAGGGAGCTTTACTCTGTATCTAACCCCGTGCTGTACCTATCCTGGGAGTGTTTGATGGGGACAGTGTAGAGGGAGCTTTACTCTGTATCTAACCCCGTGCTGTACCTGTCCTGGGAGTGTTTGATGGGGACAGTTTAGAGGGAGCTTTACTCTGTATCTAACCCCGTGCTGTACCTGTCCTGGGAGTGTTTGATGGGGACAGTGTCGAGGGAGCTTTACTCTGTATCTAACCCCGTGCTGTACCTGTCCTGGGAGTGTTTGATGGGGACCGTGTAGAGGGAGCTTTACTCTGTATCTAACCCCGTGGTGTACCTGTCCTGGGAGTGTTTGATGGGGACCGTGTAGAGAGAGCTTTACTCTGTATCTAACCCCGTGCTGTACCTGTCCTGGGAGTGTTTGATGGGGACCTTGTAGAGGGAGCTTTACTCTGTATCTAACCCCGTGCTGTACCTGTCCTGGGAGTGTTTGATGGGGACAGTGTAGAGGGAGCTTTACTCTGTATCTAACCCCGTGCTGTACCTGTCCTGGGAGTGTTTGATGGGGACAGTGTAGAGGGAGCTTTACTCTGTATCTAACCCCGTGCTGTACCTGTCCTGGGAGTGTTTGATGGGGACAGTGTAGAGGGAGCTTTACTCTGTACCTAACCCCGGGCTGTACCTGTCCTGGGAGTGTTTGATGGGGACAGTGTACAGGAAGCTTTACTCTGTATCTAACCCCGTGCTGTACCTGTCCTGGGAGTGTTTGATGGGGTCAGTGTAGAGGGAGCTTTACTCTGTACCTAATCCCGGGCTGTACCTGTCCTGGGAGTGTTTGATGGGGACAGTGTCGAGGGAGCTTTACCCTGTATCTAACCCCGTGCTGTACCTGTCCTGGGAGTGTTTGATGGGGACCGTGTAGAGGGAGCTTTACTCTGTATCTAACCCCGTGGTGTACCTGTCCTGGGAGTGTTTGATGGGGACCGTGTAGAGGGAGCTTTACTCTGTATCTAACCCCGTGGTGTACCTGTCCTGGGAGTGTTTGATGGGGACCGTGTAGAGGGAGCTTTACTCTGTATCTAACCCCGTGCTGTACCTGTCCTGGGAGTGTTTGATGGGGACCTTGTAGAGGGAGCTTTACTCTGTATCTAACCCCGTGCTGTACCTGTCCTGGGAGTGTTTGATGGGGACAGTGTAGAGGGAGCTTTACTCTGTATCTAACCCCGTGCTGTACCTGTCCTGGGAGTGTTTGATGGGGACAGTGTAGAGGGAGCTTTACTCTGTATCTAACCCCGTGCTGTACCTGTCCTGGGAGTGTTTGATGGGGACAGTGTAGAGGGAGCTTTACTCTGTACCTAACCCCGGGCTGTACCTGTCCTGGGAGTGTTTGATGGGGACAGTGTACAGGAAGCTTTACTCTGTGTCTAACCCCGTGCTGTACCTGTCCTGGGAGTGTTTGATGGGGTCAGTGTAGAGGGAGCTTTACTCTGTATCTAACCCCGTGCTGTACCTGTCCTGGGAGTGGTTGATGGGGACAGTGTAGAGGGAGCTTTACTCTGTATCTAACCCCGTGCTGTACCTGTCCTGGGAGTGTTTGATGGGGACAGTGTAGAGGAAGCTTTACTCTGTATCTAACCCCGTGCTGTACCTGTCCTGGGAGTGTTTGATGGGGACAGTGTAGAGGGAGCTTTACTCTGTATCTAACCCCGTGCTGTACCTGTCCTGGGAGTGTTTGATGGGGACAGTGTAGAGGGAGCTTTACTCTGTATCTAACCCCGTGCTGTACCTGTTCTGGGAATGTTTGATGGGGACAGTGTAGAGGGAGATTTACTCTGTATCTAACCCCGTGCTGTACCTGTCCTGGGAGTGTTTGATGGAGACAGTGTAGAGGGAGCTTTATTCTGTATCTAACCCCGTGCTGTACCTGTCCTGGGAGTGTTTGATGGGGACAGTGTAGAGGGAGCTTTACTCTGTATCTAACCATGCGCTGTACCAGTCCTGGGTATGTTTGATGGGGACAGTGTAGAGGAAGCTTTACTCTGTATCTAACCCCGTGCTGTACCTGTCCTGGGAGAGTTTGATGGGGACAGTGTAGATAGAGCTTTACTCTGTATCTAACCCCGTGCTGTACCTGTCCTGGGAGTGTTTGATGGGGACAGTGTAGAGGGAGCTTTACTCTGTATCTAACCCCGTGCTGTACCTGTCCTGGGAGTGTTTGATGGGGACAATCCATTCCTGAATTGAGCCGGTTCCATTCCTCCGTATTAGGAAAGTTCATTTTAATGTCACGGTAACAAATTGTTTTGCGCAACGCTTTTCACTTCTTTGAGATATTGGCTTTGCCTTGCCTTCGAGCTCCGTTGTGACGTGTTTGAGTGTATCAGTGGTGGATGTCGGAACTGGCATTGTCATAACAGAACGTTGGGGAAAAGGAGCGGTGATTTGAAGTTGCCTACGACCGATGCCTCCTCGATCGCCTGTAGGCCCACCCAAGTGCACGATCCCAACCTGCGTCAAACACAGGAGCAGGAGTGAGCCGTGCCTGCCGTCGTCTCCGGAGAGCTGGCCGCTGTTCGCTGAGGAGCTATTCCTCGGAGCCCACCTGCGTTTGAACAAGCTCTTTTCCAGCCGGTCGGTCAAGCATTGTGGCTGCTCGAGAACAAAGGCCTGCCCTAACTGTGGATCAATGCTCTGCCGATTATTCCTGCTTCCTGCCGCGCATGGCTGTCATTAATGATCCCGTTCCAGGTTTTGAGAAAGGCCTTCCCTCATCCCCTGCTCGCCCGTGAATGCCACTCCCCACCCGATAACCCACTTAACCCTTTCCCGTTTCAGCCTCAACTGTCCTCGGAGTGTTTGATGGGGACAGTGCAGAGGGAGCTACATTATCTGTCCCACGTCCTTCTAATTGGCACGGCTTGCCTGAGCGGCATGGCAACAGGCAGGAGGGAGGCCATTTTGAAACCCTCTGGGGTCAAAGCCTGGTTCCCGTTCCCGTCTGTGAGGCCTAGACGCTCAGGTTCCGCTGTTGGTTTGGCACCTTGGCTCCCAATCCCGCCAAAGCCACTTCAGAATGACATCTTCTGTGAGGCCTAGTCGCTCAGGCTCCGCTGCTGGTTTGCCGTTTTGGCTCTCAATCCCGCCAAGATCACTTCAAAATGGCATCTTCTGTGAGGCCTAGTCACTCAGGCTCTACTACTGGTTTGCCGTCTTGGCTCCCAATCCCGCCAAAACCACTTCAAAATGGCATCTTCTGTGAGGCCTAGTCGCTCAGGCTCTACTGCTGGTTTGCCGTCTTGGCTCCCAATCCCGCCAAAACCACTTCAAAATGGCATGTTCTGTGAGGCCTAGTCGCTCAGGCTCTGCTGCTGGTTTGCCGTCTTGGCTCCCAATCCCGCCAAAGCCACTTCAGGATGACGCCGTCTGTGCGGCCTAGTCGCTCAGGCTCTGCATGTTGGTTTGCCGTCTTGGCTCCCGATCCCGCCAAAGCCACTTCAGAATGGCATCTTCTGTGGGCCCCAGTTTCTCGGCTTTCCCCAGCTGGGCCGCACCCCACAGCAAACAAAATACCCTCCCCCACCGACTCTGTGTTTTCTCTCACCCACTGCAGGTGGTCCCAGCAGGACATTCGTCAAATTTGCGAAGAAAGGCTATTGGAATTACAGTACCCTACTGCTCATAGAGAACGAGGAGAAGCTCTACGTGGGCGCCCGCGACATCCTCTTCTCTGTTGACACGTCTCCCGCCGGGAACATGGAATTGGTGAAGGAGGCAAGTAGTCAACATATATATATATATATATAAACACAGCCACAATTTATCAGTTACAAACATGAAAAAACCACAACAGCTGCAGTAATCTATGTATATAACTTTTAATGAATTCCCCCTTAGCTGTTCCAATTCAATAACAAAATCCAATAAACCGAAACCCCTTGCAAGGACGTGGCCCGGCACACTGTAATCTCACTTGAATGGGACTGGTCCTTTCCCTCAGATCCAGCCTCCAACCAGCTGATTCAAAACTCCTTTCCGCAAAGCAACTCTTACCTTTGCCACGCCCTCTGCGCTTTCAGTCACTGGAGCGGCTTTTAACTAAAAATAGAGAAAAGAGGGAAACGCTGCTTTTTTTCTTCTGCAGTCCAAGGCAACAAACCCAAACACTAAACCCCTCCCCCCTCTCACCTGACAGCCACAGCCCAGCTCCGCCCACTGATGACATCACTGAAGCCGTGCGACAAGCCATGTGGGTCAAACAAGACCTTTCTTTTTTTTATTTTATTTATAAATTTAGATTACCCAATTCATTGTTTCCAACTAAGGGGCAAATTATCGCGGCCAATCCACCCGCCCTGCACACCTTTGGGTTGTGGGGGGGGGGGGGGGGGGGGGCGAAACCCACGCAGACACGGGGAGAATGCGCAAACTCCACACACGGACGGCGACCCAGAGCCGGGATCGAACCTGGGACCCCGGAGCCGTGAAGACAAGACCTTTCTTAAAGGGACGCTCACATGACACTCAGCCGCCAGGGCTGCCCAGCTCTCGCTGGCCATATTCCTGAGGTTTTCCGCGCACGACCTCGTGCATTCCGGCACTTGGCATGCTCAACTTCTATTGGAGGTCTCCGCATCTCCCATTATTTACAGGGTGAACAATTGAAAGTGTTCAATGAGAGAAGTGTATACTTCATTGACTTAGGTACCATTTGCTCTCCTTTAACTATGCCCAGGAGATTGATGGGAAGTTACTGGTGACTCAGGGCCCTTTATAGCGCCCCTGTATACGGGCATGTGGACACATCCCAGAATACGTTCAGCCAGAGTTGGCAACCCCGAACTCTGCCGATCGTCTCAAAAGGCGTCATCGGCGATGGAGCCGCCTGCAGCCAGAAAGGTAGTGACCACTCCCTCGGAGAAGTCTAGGCGGCGATAGGGGGGGGGGGGGGGGGGGCAGAGGGATACAGATCCGCTGCACGCAGTTCAATTTACGGGGTGGGAGCAGACCAAATTTCCGACATGTTCGCATCCCACAGCCCCCGGAGCCCAGGTCCTGTTTATCGTGTTTCTTAAAATAAATTTAGTGCAGCCAATTCGTTTTTGTCCAGTTCAGGGGCAATTTAGCGTGGCCAATCCACCCGCCCTGTGCACCTTTGGGTTGTGGGGGGGGGGGTAGCGAAACCTACGCAGTCACGGGGAGAATGTGCAAACTCCGCACGGACAGTGACCCGGAGCTGGGATCGAACCCGGGACCTCGGCGCCGTGAGGCAGCAGTGCTAACCACTGCCCCGCCGTGCTGCCCTAGGTCCTGTTTACGGCTGACAAATAGGGACAAGTTGAAAACTGGGACGTTTTAGCTATTTTTGGGACGTTGCCGGGACATGTAAATGGAGGGAAAAAAGGAAATTCGGGTAGCCTGGTCACCGTACGCGAGTCCCTTGCAAACACACTTCCTGCTGTCCGACTGCATGCTCTGCTCGGGAGACATCCTTAGTTTGAGACAATGATGAATGACGCTAATTGTTAGCATGTCGATAATGCCCCTGACTTCCGTGAACCTGTTAATAAAGGGGAAAATACACGCTTGCAACATGCGCCAGGCTCAGCCTGATCCAGTTTAAGGTTGTGCACTGGGCCCACGTGACGGGGGCCCGGATGAGCAGATCCTTCGGGCTGGAGGACAAGTGGGCTAGATGCGTCGGAGGGCTGGCTAACCATGTACGCATGTTCTGGTCGTGCCCTAAGCTCAGGGGGTACTGGCAGGGATTCGCAGACGTCATGTCCCGGGTGTTGAAAACTGGGGTGGTAATGAGCCCGGAGGTGGCAACCTTTGGGGTTTCGGAGGACCCGGGAGTCCAGGAAGAGAGCGAGGCCGACGTTCTGGCCTTTGCTTCCCTGGTAGCCCGGCGACGAATACTGCTGGCATGGAGGGACTCAAAGCCCCCCGAGGGCTGAGGTATGGCTATCGGAAATGGCGAGCTTTCTTGGCCTAGAGAAAGTCAAGTTCGCCTTGAGAGGTTCGCTGCTAGGGTTCGCCCGAAGGTGGCAGCCATTTATTGACTTCTTTGCAGAGGAGTAAGCGTCAGCGGGGGGTGGTAGAGTAGAGCAGAGTAAGGGGATATTGAGGCAGGTCTTTGTGTGAACTGAGTCGTGGTTTGCACTGGTTTTTTTGTACTGTACAATGTCACTTTTTCTATATGCCTAAAATACCTCAATAAAGTTGTTTGTTTAAAAAAAAATAAGGGGGAAAATAATTATTCTTGTACAGTGTGATGAATGTAGGCATTTCAGATATATTACATTGTGTGTATTTGGCGCAGGAAGGGTTAAAGTCTGGGCTAGTGTGTGTGCGACTGCTGCAGTCACGTTTTTTCAAAATCATGGTTTACAAGACCAGAGGGCACTTCGGCTGCAGGGGTGCAATGAAAGCATCGTAAAACTAAAATCATCATTCATTCCAAACACGTTTACCTGAAGCTGGGCTCTTGGGATTTTGTTTCTGTGGGATTTTGCCTGGGCCCGCACTCGGTGGAGTTTAGAAGGAAGAGAAGGGATCTGATTGAATCTTACAGGATACGGCGAGGCCTGGGATAGAGTGGACGTGGAGAGGATGTTTCCACTTGTAGGAAAAACTAGAACCAGACGGGGACACCATCTCAGATTGAAGGGACGATCTTTTAAAACAGAGATGGGGAGGAATTTCTTCAGCCAGAGGGTGGTGAATCTGTGGAACTCTTTGCCGCAGAAGGCTGTGGAGGCCAAATCACTGAGTGTCTTTAAGACAGAGATAGATAGGTTCATGATTAATAAGGGGATCAGGGGTTATGGCGAGAAGGCAGGAGAATGGGGACGAGAAAATATCAGCCATGATTGAATGGCGGAGCAGACTCGATGGGCCGAGTGGCCTAATTCTGCTCCTCTGTCTTATGATCTTATATAAAGAAGGTTCCCCGGGGATTGTGGTTAGCTTGATTTTGAAAAATAAATTTAGAGTACCCAATTCTTTCTTTTTCCAATTAATAAGGGGCAATTTAGGGTGGCCAATCCACCTACCCTGCGCATCTTTGGGTTATAGGGGTGAAACCCACTCAAACGCCACACCGACAGTGAGATGATGTCGTTAATGGGAGGAGCCAGGGCTGAAGCGGTCAGCTGTTGAGTTTTGGTTTTCAGGTTTGATCTGTCTGCGAACGGTCGGGCGGGTTCTCTCAAAGGCGTCTAGTTAAAAAGATGTTGCCTGCGAACAGAAGAGCAGTTTCTGAAGAAGGCTGGCAGGTTAAACAGTAGTTTGACACAGGCAAGAATCTGCAAGCGGGTTCCTGAAGGACCTCTCTCTCTCAAAGCAGTTTATCTAAGACATCCCTTTACAGCAAGTATTCCTGGGTTGGCTAACAGTCTTTAAAAGTGGATTCTGACCTGAGGTGGGTTTTGGCTGAGTTGGGGGGGGGAGGGTTCTACCAGACGTCAGGCTCGCATTTCCCAAACCATTGACCACGCTTGGTTTTTGCTTTTTTTTTTCCAGCTGCACTGGAAGGCGACGGATCAAAAAGTGCGACAGTGTTCCTTCAAAGGGAAGAGTTTAGAGGTGAGGCTTACCACTTGAGTTCCGAGGTGAGATGGGGGCGGTTGGGACAGTTCTCCTTGGAGAGGGGAAGGCAGAGAAGAGATTCGAGAGGGGTGTTAAGACTCACGGGGCAGGGTGGTGGGGGTGGGGGCGGCTGGACACGGGAAGCAAAAGTGACACGAGAACAAGCTTTTTCACACAGCGAGTGGTTGTGGTCTGGAATAACATAGAACCCCTACAGTGTAGAAGGAGGCCATTCGGCCCATCGAATCTCCACCGACCCTCTGAAAGAGCATCTTAACCAGGCACCACACCCCCACCCTATCCCCGAAACCTAACCTGCACATCTTTGGACACTGAGGACCAATTTAGCACGGCCAATCCACCAAACCTGCACATCCTTGGACACTAAGGGACAATTTAGCACGGCCAATCCACCCAACCTGCATATCTTTGGACACTAAGGGACAATTTAGCACGGCCAATCCACCTAACCCGTACATCTTTGGACACTAAGGGGCAATTTAGCACGGCCAATCCACCCAACCTGCACATCTTTGGACACTAAGGGACAATTTAGCACGGCCAATCCACCTAACCCGTACATCTTTGGACACTAAGGGGCAATTTAGCACGGCCAATCCACCTAACCTGCACATCTTTGGACACTAAGGGACAATTTAGCACGGCCAATCCACCTAACCTGCACATCTTTGGACACTAAGGGACAATTTAGCACGGCCAATCCACCTACCCTGCACATCTTTGGACACTAAGGGACAATTTAGCATGGCCAATCCACCTAACCTGCACATCTTTGGACACTAAGGGACAATTTAGCACGGCCAATCCACCTACCCTGCACATTTTTGGACACTAAGGGACAATTTAGCACGGCCCATCCACCTAACCTGCACATCTTTGGACACTGAGGGACAATTTAGCACGGCCCATCCACCTAACCTGTACATCTTTGGACACTAAGGGACAATTTAGCACGGCCAATCCACCTAACCTGCACATCTTTGGACACTAAGGGACAATTTAGCACGGCCAATCCACCTACCCTGCACATCTTTGGACACTAAGGGACAATTTAGCACGGCCCATCCACCTAACCTGCACATCTTTGGACACTAAGGGACAATTTAGCACGGCCAATCCACCTAACCTGCACATCTTTGGACACTAAGGGACAATTTAGCACGGCCAATCCACCTAACCTGCACATCTTTGGACACTAAGGGACAATTTAGCACGGCCAATCCACCTAACCTACACATCTTTGGACACTAAGGGACAATTTAGCACGGCCAATCCACCTAACCTGCACATCTTTGGACACTAAGGGACAATTTAGCACGGCCAATCCACCCAACCTGCACATCTTTGGACACTAAGGGACAATTTAGCACGGCCAATCCACCTACCCTGCACATCTTTGGACACTAAGGGACAATTTAGCACGGCCAATCCACCTAACCTGCACATCTTTGGACACTAAGGGACAATTTAGCACGGCCAATCCACCTACCCTGCACATTTTTGGACACTAAGGGACAATTTAGCACGGCCCATCCACCTAACCTGCACATCTTTGGACACTGAGGGACAATTTAGCACGGCCCATCCACCTAACGCGCACGTCTTTGGACACTAAGGGACAATTTAGCACGGCCAATCCACCAAACCTGCACATCCTTGGACACTAAGGGACAATTTAGCACGGCCAATCCACCTAACCCGTACATCTTTGGACACTAAGGGACAATTTAGCACGGCCAATCCACCTAACCAGCACATCTTTGGACACTAAGGGACAATTTAGCACGGCCAATCCACCTAACCTGCACATCTTTGGACACTAAGGGACAATTTAGCACGGCCAATCCACCTAACCCGTACATCTTTGGACACTAAGGGACAATTTAGCACGGCCAATCCACCTAACCTGCACATCTTTGGACACTAAGGGACAATTTAGCACGGCCAATCCACCTAACCTGCACATCTTTGGACACTAAGGGACAATTTAGCACGGCCAATCCACCTAACCTGCACATCTTTGGACACTAAGGGACAATTGAGCACGGCCAATCCACCTAACCCGTACATCTTTGGACACTAAGGGACAATTTAGCACGGCCAATCCACCTAACCTGCACATCTTTGGACACTAAGGGACAATTTATCACGGTCAATCCACCTAACCCGCACATCTCTGGACTGTGGGAGGAAACCGGGGCACCCGGAGGAAACCCACGCAGACACGGGGAGGACGTGCAGACTCCGCACACAGTCAGTGACCCGAGCCGGGAATCGAACCTGGGACCCTGGCGCCGGGAGGCTGCGGCGCTGACCCGCTATGCCGCCCTGGAACGTGCTGCCTGGCAACGTGACGGAGGCAGGTTCGGCCGAAGCTGTCACAGGAGGGGAGTTGGACTGGGAGGTGAGGAGGAAGAATGTGCAGGGCTGTCGGGGGAGAAGGCGACGAGGACGGCAGGGAGGGGACTGGTCATTTGGAGCAGTCTGTCTCAGTCGCTGTGGGTCAAATGGTCACCTCCTGCGATGAGAAAATGCCACGATCGACCCTTTCACCCCCCCCCCCCCCCAAAATCCCTGAGCATTGAGGATCCGGGGAGGGGGAGGGGCCTCTCGTGCCTCACGGTGCAAAGGGAAACATAGACATAGACATAGAACATTACCGCGCAGTACAGGCCCTTCGGCCCTCGATGTTGCGCCGACCTGTGAAACCACTCGAAAGCCCATCAACACTATTCCCTTATCGTCCATATGTCTATCCAATGACCATTCGAATGCCCTTAGTGTTGGCGAGTCCACTACTGTTACAGGCAGGGCATTCCACACCCTTACTACTCTCTGAGTAAAGAACCTACCTCTGACATCTGTCCTATATCTATCTCCCCTCAATTTAAAGCTATGTCCCCTCGTGCTAGACATCACCATCCGAGGAAAAAGGCTCTCACTGTCCACCCTATCTAATCCTCTGATCATCTTGTATGCCTCAATTAAGTCACCTCTTAACCTTCTTCTCTCTAACAAAAACAGCCTCAAGTCCCTCAGCCTTTCCTCATAAGATCTTCCCTCCATACCAGGCAACATTCTGGTAAATCTCCTCTGCACCCTTTCCAATGCTTCCACATCCTTCCTATAATGCGGCGACCAGAATTGCACGCAATACTCCAAATGCGGCCGCACCAGAGTTTTGTACAGCTGCAACATGACCTCATGGCTCCGAAACTCAATCCCTCTACCAATAAAAGCTAACACACCGTACGCCTTCTTAACAACCCTCTCAACCTGGGTGGCAACTTTCAGGGATCTATGTACATGGGCACCGAGATCTCTCTGCTCATCCACACTACCATTAATCTTACCATCAGCCCAGTACTCTGTCTTCCTGTTATTCCTTCCAAAATGAATCACCTCACGCTTTTCTGCATTAAACTCCATTTGCCACCTCTCAGCCCAGCGCTGCAGCTTATCTATGTCCCTCTGTAACTTGTAACATCCTTCCGCACTGTCTACAACTCCACCGACTTTAGTGTCATCTGCAAATTTACTCACCCATCCTTCTACGCCCTCCTCCAGGTCATTTATAAAAATGACAAACAGCAGTGGCCCCAAAACAGATCCTTGTGGTACACCACTAGCAACTGGACTCCAGTCTGAACATTTCCCATCAACCACCACACTTTGTCTTCTTCCAGCTAGCCAATTTCTGATCCAAACAAGTGAGACTGACCCCTCTGGGGAAAATCCGCCATGTAAAAGTGGGCAGGGTGTGGTAGGTGCCAACAGGGGGCACGCTGGGCCTCTGCCTGTGAGCAATCGGGTCCGAACCTTGACTCAAGTGTCAACAGGCAGGACTAGTGGTAGATGGGTGCAGTGATGGCGGCAATGGGACAGGGTGGTGTCTTTGGTGGTGTTAATCTCCTGGAGTTGCTTGAACGCATTGTCCTTAAAAATGGACCTGTAATTCCAGGATACTCTGGGAGTGCCGGCATCCCGCCTTTCATCTGGGAGTGCCGGCATCCCGCCTTTCATCTGGGAGTGCCGGCATCCCGCCTTTCATCTGGGAGTGCCGGCATCCCGCCTTTCATCTGGGAGTGCCGGCATCCCGCCTTTCATCTGGGAGTGTCGGCATCCCTCCTTTCACCTGAGGCTGGGCGTGGGGGCGGGGGGAGGCAAAGGGGTCGTACTGACCGCACAGCGCCTCTGCCAATGAACCGTGGCCATTCCAGCCCTCCACAGGCTGTTCCCCTCCCCGGGCCTTCAGGGTCCCGGGAAATCCCAGGATCTGATCCAGGTCGGGGCATGGATTCGGGGGGGGGGGCGAGGAATTTGGGCCCCCGATCCGTCGCCTCGGCACGGTGGCACAGTGGTTAGCGCTGTCAGCCCCGCCGCGGCACAGGGTCCCAGGTTCGATTCCCGGCTTGGGCCGCTGTCCGCGTGGAGTCCGCGCGTTGGGTGCGTGGGCCTCCTCCGGGCGCCCCGGTTTCCTCCCGAAAGACGTGCGTGTTGGGTGAATTGGACATTCTGAATTCTCCCTCCGCGTACCCGAACAGACGCCGGAATGTGGCGACGAGGGGATTTTCACAGTAACTGCATTGCCGTGTTAATGTAAGCCGACTTGTGACACTAATAGAGATTATTATTATTAGATTGTGCGGGGGCTACTAAGAAACAGGGGCAGGCAGTTGAGTCACCGTCTATTGAGGCCAGGATGAAGTGGGATAGCAGACCCTCTTGCCTCGTGCGAATGTACAGCGTCCTCTGCTCCAGTAACACTTATTTCCTGTGACTTTCCCCCCCCGCTACACAGAGAGATTGTTTCAACTTGATTCGTGTGCTGGTGTCCGTGAACGAGAGCCACGTTTATGCCTGTGGGACCTACGCATTCAGCCCGTCCTGTGTTTACATTGTAAGATACGCAGATGGCAAAGAGACTAGAGTTCAGTCTGTGCAGCTTCTGCTAATGCCGTTTCACTCTGACCGGGTCCTGTTTGCTTTTGTCTCTGTGTGACCGTCTCTTTCTCTCTCGCCCTGTCCACATGCGGGTGTTGGTCTTCCTCTCTCTCTCTCTATCTGACTTCCCTCTTCCTCCTCGGCTGCCTCGCTCGCTCTCTCTCTTCCCCTCGCCCTGTTTCGTTGTGTCTCACTGCAACTCTTGACTCCTGCCCCCCCGACGGTGGGCTGAATGCGAGCCAACAGTGAACTGTCGTGGGGTTGAAAAGTCCTGGTGTCTTTCGCCACCTGTCACAGGGCTGCTCTCTTCGGGGCGAGGGGCTGGAGGTCTTTCGCTCAGGGGAGGGGCGGCAGCTGGACTGGACCAGCCCCAGGTCTGCCTCGGAGCCTCGGGCCTGTGGCGTCCGGGGGCCCCTGAGGGTGGCCCGAGACGACTGCCTCGCAGCCTCGGGCCTGTGGTGTCCGGGGGCCGTGGGGTGGCTTGAAATGTCTGCCTCGGAGCCTTGGGCCTGTGCTGTCCCGTGACCCAAGACGACTGCCTTGGAGTCTCGGGCCTGTGGTGTCCGGGGGCCGTGGGGTGGCCCGAGATGACTGGCTCGGAGCCTCGGGCCTGTGGTGTCCAGGGGGCCGTGGGATGGCTTGAGACATCCGCCTCGGAGCCCCGGGCCTGTGGTGTCCAGGGGCCCTGAGGCTGGCCCGAGGCATCTGCCTCGGAGCCCCGGGCCTGTGGTGTCCAGGGGGCCGTGGGATGGCTTGAGACGTCCGCCTCGGAGCCTCGGGCCTGTGGTGTCCAAGGGGCCCTGAGGGTGGCCCGAGACGGCTGCCTCGGAGCCTCGGGCCTGTGCTGTCTGGGGGCAGTGGAGTGGCCCGAGACGTCTACCTCGGAGCCTCGGGCCTGTGGTGTCCAGGGGGCTGAGAGGGTGGCCCGAGACGGCTGCCTCGGAGCCTCGGGCCTGTGCTGTCTGGGGGCAGTGGAGTGGCCCGAGACGTCTGCCTCGGAGCCTCGGGCCTGTGGTGTCCAGGGGGCTGAGAGGGTGGCCCGGGCCACTCTGCTGATTGAGCTTCAATGGAAGAGAGGTGGCATCAGGGTGGGACAGGGGAACACTGATGGGAGGAAGGTGGTTCCTGTGAGGCCTTGGACTCCGGCTGGATGTGTCGAGGGCTCCCAGAGGTCCTGCTCCTTGCCCGCAAGCTCCAGGGCTTCAACCGTGTTCGGTTGGTCTCTCTCTCTCTGTCTCTCCCTCTCTGTCTCACTCTCTCTCTCTCTCTGACTGTCTCTCTCTGTGTCTCTCTCGAATTCTGTCTCTGTCTCTGTCTCTCTCTCTGTTTGTCTCTGTCTCTCTCTCTCTGTCTCGTTGCCTCTCTCTGTGTCTCTGTCTCTCTCTGTCTCTCTCTGTCTCTCTCTCACGCTCTCTGTCTCTCTCCCCTCTCTCTCTCTCTCTGTCTCTCCCCTCTGTCTCTCTCTCTGTCTCTCTCTCTCTCTCTGTCTCTCTCTCTCTCTGTTTGTCTCTGTCTCTGTCTCTCTCTCTGTCTCTCTCTCTCTCTGTTTGTCTCTGTCTCTGTCTCTCTCTGTCTCGTTGCCTCTCTCTGTGTCTCTGTCTCTGCGTATGTTTCAGTGTTCGTGTGTGTGTCCCATTATACTCCGTCTTCCCTCTTGTGCGTCTCTCTTGTTCTCTCTGTATCAGTGTCCCGCGCGTGTGTGAGAGAATGAGTGTGGGAGTGGGAGTGTGGGAGTTTGCGAGTGGGAATGTGCGAGCATGTGTGAGAGAGTACGCGTGTGATGTGTGTGACCGCGTGAGAGTGTGTATGTGGGAGGGTGTGACTGTGTGGGAGGGTGTGTTTGTGCGTGAGAGTGTGTGAGTGTGTGTGGGAGGGTGAGTGTGTGTGAGAGAATGAGTGGGAGTTTGCGAATGGGAGTGTGCGAGCGTGTGTGAGAGAGTATGTGTGTGACTGCGTGAGAGTGTGTATGTGGGAGGGTGTGACTGTGTGGGAGGGTGTGTTTGTGCGTGAGAGTGTGTGAGTGTGTGTGGGAGGGTGAGTGTGTGTGAGAGAATGAGTGGGAGTTTGCGAGTGGGAGTGTGCGAGCGTGTGTGAGAGAGTATGTGTGTGACTGCGTGAGAGTGTGTATGTGGGAGGGTGTGACTGTGTGGGAGGGTGTGTTTGTGCGTGAGAGTGTGTGAGTGTGTGTGGGAGGGTGAGTGTGTGTGAGAGAATGAGTGGGAGTTTGCGAGTGGGAGTGTGCGAGCGTGTGTGAGAGAGTATGTGTGTGATGTGTGTGACCGTGTGAGAGTGTGTATGTGGGAGGGTGTGACTGTGTGGGAGGATGTGTTTGTGCGAGAGAGTGTGTGTGTGTGGGAGGGTGAGTGTGTGTGAGAGAATGAGTGGGAGTTTGCGAATGGGAGTGTGCGAGCGTGTGTGAGAGAGTATGTGTGTGACTGCGTGAGAGTGTGTATGTGGGAGGGTGTGACTGTGTGGGAGGGTGTGTTTGTGCGTGAGAGTGTGTGAGTGTGTGTGGGAGGGTGAGTGTGTGTGAGAGAATGAGTGGGAGTTTGCGAGTGGGAGTGTGCGAGCGTGTGTGAGAGAGTATGTGTGTGACTGCGTGAGAGTGTGTATGTGGGAGGGTGTGACTGTGTGGGAGGGTGTGTTTGTGCGTGAGAGTGTGTGAGTGTGTGTGGGAGGGTGAGTGTGTGTGAGAGAATGAGTGGGAGTTTGCGAGTGGGAGTGTGCGAGCGTGTGTGAGAGAGTATGTGTGTGATGTGTGTGACCGTGTGAGAGTGTGTATGTGGGAGGGTGTGACTGTGTGTGGGAGGGTGTGTTTGTGCGTGAGAGAATGAGTGGGAGTTTGCGAATGGGAGTGTGCGAGCGTGTGTGAGAGAGTATGTGTGTGACCGTGTGAGAGTGTGTATGTCGGAGGGTGTGACTGTGTGGGAGGGTGTGTTTGTGCGTGAGAGTGTGTGAGTGTGTGTGGGAGGGTGAGTGTGTGTGAGAGAATGAGTGGGAGTTTGCGAATGGGAGTGTGCGAGCGTGTGTGAGAGAGTATGTGTGTGACCGTGTGAGAGTGTGTATGTGGGAGGGTGTGTGTGTGCGTGAGAGTGTGTATGTGTGTGAGTGTGTGTATCTCACAAACACACGCATACAGACACACACCCGAACACTCAATAATCACACACATACAAATCATATGCACTTACTCTCTGACACATTCTCTCCAACTCACTCTGTCTCTCACACACTCTGTCTCCCACTCTCTCTCACTCACTCTCTCTCTCCCACATACTTTCTCGCACACACACTCTCTCCCACTCTCTCCCTCACACACTTTCTCCCACTCTCTCCCTCACACACTCTATCACACACACTCTCTCGCACACATACTCTCTCTCACACACTCTCCCTCACACACACTCTCTCCCACACACTCTCTCTTCCACACACTCTCTCACACACACACTCTCTCACACACACACTCTCTCTCCCACACTCTCCCACACACACCCTCTCCCACACACACCCTCTCCCACACACACCCTCTCCCACACACACCCTCTCCCACACACACCCTCTCCCACACACACCCTCTCCCACACACACCCTCTCCCACACACACCCTCTCCCACACACACTCTCTCCCACACACTCTCTCTTCCACACACTCTCTCACACACACACTCTCTCACACACACACACTCTCACACACACACACTCTCACACACACACTCTCTCTCCCACACTCTCCCACACACACCCTCTCCCACACACACCCTCTCCCACACACACTCTCTCTCCCACTCTCTCCCTCACACGCTCTCTCTTCCACACACTCTCTCGCACACACACTCTCTCTCCCACACTCTCCCTCACACATACTCTCTCTCCCACACTCTCCCTCACACACACTCTCTCGCACACACACTCTCTCTCCCACTCTCTCCCTCACACACACGCTCTCCCACTCTCTCCCTCACACACACTCTCTCCCTCACACACACTCTCTCCCACTCTCTCCCTCACACTCTCCCACACACTCTCCCATTCTCTCTCTCCCACATACTCTCTCGCACACAAACTCTCTCTCCCACTCTCTCCCTCACACACACACTCTCCCACTCTCTCCCACACACTCTCCCACACACTCTCCCACTCTCTCTCTCCCACATACTCTCTCGCACGCACACTCTCTCTCCCACTCTCTCCCTCACACACACTCTCTCCCACTCTCTCCCTCACACACACACTCTCCCACTCTCCCCCACACACTCTCCCACACATTCTCCCACTCTCTCTCTCCCACATACTCTCTCGCACACACACTCTCTCTCCCACTCTCTCCCTCACACACTCTCTCCCTCACACACTCTCTCCCTCACACACTCTCTCTCCCACACACTCTCTCGCACACACACTCTCCCACTCTCTCTCCCTCGCACACTCTCTCTCCCACCCTCTCTCTCACTCACTCTCTCTCCCACACATTCTCTCGCGCACACTCTCTCTCACATTCTCTCCCTCACACTCTCTCTCTCCTACACACTTTCTCGCACACACACTCTCTCTCCCACTCTCTCCCTCACACACTCTCTCTCCCACTCTCTCCCTCACACACTCTCTCTCTCCCACACACACTCTCTCTCACAAATACACACTCTCTCACACACAGTCTCTCTCATAAATACACACTCTCTCTCTCACACACACTCTCTCTCACAAATACACACTCTCTCTTTCACACACACAGATTTCCTTGAATACATGATGATGCACCTTTAGTTTTGCATATACTTCACTGAGATTATGTCAGTCGACATAAATGTGCTGACATTTGACACAATTCCCCCTATCTTTCAGGATGTCCCCAACTTTTCCCTGCTGAGTGACTCAAACGGTGACCCTGTAACTGAGGATGGCAAAGGTCGTTGTCCCTTTGACCCCAGTCAGAAATACACAGCCACCATGGTTGGTAAGTACCTCACGGCAGCCAATCCCGTTGCTGCTCGGTCCCATTCTGAAGAGAAGGAAAGCTCTGTGAAAAGTAACACAGGACAGACTTTGCACCTGGAGTTTGAATCTTGATGGGGCCTGGTTGGTAGGAGAGCTTGGGTCCGTTCCCCGCTCTCCCCCTCCCTCCCTCAACCCCTCTCTCTCCCTCCCCCGCCCTCTCCCTCCCTCTCCCTCTCTCTCCCTCTCTCTACCTCTCTCTACCTCTCTCTCCCTCTGTGACCTGTGCTAAATGTCCAGCCCACAGCAACGTGATATAAGCCTCAGTCAGCTTGCAATGCCGTTTCACCCTCAAAACGGTTCCTTAAATTCACAAACACAGCTGGGGAAACAAGGTATGCCATCTCCTCACTTCCAACTGAGGCATACCCAAGCGGGATTGTTGTACCTGTCCAATTCAGATACTCCGACCTGTGTATTAATCAGAAGTTTTACCCAGTTGCCCTTATTTGCGCGATGTTGCTTCACGTCGCCAAGGTCCCGGGTTCGATTCCCGGCTTGGGTCACTGTCCGTGCGGAGTCTGCACGTTCTCCCCCGTGTGTGCGTGGGTTTCCTCCGGGTGCTCCGGTTTCCTCCCACAAGTCCCGAAAGACGTGCTGTGAGGTGAATTGGACATTCTGAATTCTCCCTCCGTGTACCCGAACAGGCGCCGGGAATGTGGCGACGAGGGGATTCTCACAGTAACTTCATTGCAGTGTTAATGTAAGCCGACTTGTGACACTAATAAAGATTGTTATTATTATTGAAAAAAGGACAAAATATGTTCCCGGCTTAACGCAATTTTATCCACAGTTCTCTCGCTCAACTAGGCACGACTGAGACTCACAACTGACCCTTGGGTTTTCCCCGCACTCAGTGAAGGAGGCTGGGCAGGCGATGATCACTGAATGTGGATGACTTCTCTAAGCTTCGAAAGCCAGGGGGCCGTCTTCCTGTGGTGGTTGTGCCTGGGGGGGAGGGTGTCTCCCGGGCTATCGCTGAAGTTGTCCCTGCCGCGATACTGGTTCTGCTGACATTGACCCACAGGTATCCGCCCACCACCGGCCATCGTCCCATCCAGACCCCATCTCGTTGATGGGAAGAAACAGGGAGACTACAGCTTATCCGGGATGATTCAAACAGGACCCCGTTGTCCTCTGTGACTCCCTGTCTGAGCCGCCATCGGCTTCTTTGACTGTCCTTCGTCCTGCTTCTAGGCTGATCCCGTGTCTGGAGGTTCGTTAAATGGGGGCGCAGAATCGCAAAGTCCCTAATGCGAGAACGGGGTTCTGTATTGATCTAAGCGCTCTTGCAGGGGGCCATTATCGATTCCGGACAGGATCTTGTGTGGAAGTTCCTTCTGCTCCTTCTCCTTGCTCTCTCCCTCTCCCCCTCCCCCTCTCTTCCTCTCCCTTCATCTCCCTCCCCCACTCTCTCTCCCTGTCCCTCCCTCCCTCTCTCTCCCTCCCTCTTTCTCCCTCCCCCTCTCTCCCTCTCCCTTCATCGCCCTCCCTCTCCCTTCATCTCCCTCTCTCCATCCCTCTCTCTCCCTTTCCCGCCATCTCCCACCCTCTCCCTCTCTCTCTCACGTGCCCTCTCTCTCTCCCTCCCCCTCCCTCCCTCCCTCTTCCCCTCTCCCTCCCCCTCTCTCTCTCTCCCTCTCCCTTCATCTCCCTCACTCTCCCTCCCCCTCCCCCTCTTCCTCTCCCTCTCCCCCTCCTCCTCTTCCTCTCTCCCCCTCCATCTCCCTCCCTCTATCTCCCTCTCTCTCTCTCTCTCTCCCACTCTCCCTCTCCCTCCATCTCCCTCTCTCCATCCCTCTCTCCCCCTCTCCCTCTCCCCCTCCCTTCATCTCCCTCACTCTCCCTCCCTCTCTCCCTCCCCCTCTTCCTCTCCCTCTCTCCCCCTCCATCTCGCTCCCTCTATCTCTCTCTCTCCCACTCTCTCTCTCCCTCTCCCTCCCTCTCCCTGTCCTTCTCTCTCCCTCTCCCTCTCCCTCTCTCTCCATCTCTCGCTCCATCTCTCTCTCCCTCCCCCTGCTCCCTCCCTCTCCCCTCTCCCTCTCCTTCCCCCTCCATCTCCCTCCCTCTCTCCCCTGCCGCTCCCTCCCTCTCTCTCTCCCACCTC
Source organism: Scyliorhinus torazame (assembly GCF_047496885.1). NCBI lineage: Eukaryota > Metazoa > Chordata > Chondrichthyes > Carcharhiniformes > Scyliorhinidae > Scyliorhinus > Scyliorhinus torazame. The sequence goes on along the minus strand of NC_092732.1, from coordinate 32,412,360 downwards.
CTCTCCCTGCCGCCTCTCCCTCCCTCTCCCTCCCTCTCTCTCCCTCCCTCTCCCACTCCCTCTCTCTCCCCCCTCTCCTTCACTCTCCCTCTCTCTCTCCCTCCCTCTCCTACTCCCTCTCTCTCCCCCCCTCTCCTCCCCCCTCTGTCCCTTCCTCTCCCTCCCTCTCTCTCTCCCTCTCTCTCTCCCTCCCTCTCCTACTCCCTCTCTCTCCTTCCCTCTCCCTCCTCCCCCCGCCTCTCCCTCTCCCCCCTCTCTCCCTTCCTCTCCCTCCCTCTCTCTCTCTCTCCCTCCCTCTCCTACTCCCTCCCTCTCCTTCCCTCTCCCTCCCTCTCCCTCCCTCTCCCTCCCTCTCCCTCCCTCTCCCTCCCTCTCCCTCCTTCCCCCTCCCTCTCCTTCCCTCTCCCTCCCCCTGCCTCCCTCTTTCTCCCTTCCTCGCCCTCTCTCTCAATCCCCTAAGTTTAAACGCACGGGATGACGAGATGGGGGCAACCTTATTTCCCCGAGTGAGTCTGAGACACATATTCCCCTGACATTGTTCAACGCTTATTCAATGACATGTTTAAAAAACAATTCTGGCGCAGTGGTTAGCACTGCTGCCTCACGGCGCCGAGGTCCCGGGTTCGATCCCGGCTCTGGGTCCCTGTCCGTGTGGAGTTTGCACATTCTCCCCGTGTCTGCGTGGGTCTCTCCCCCACAACCCAAAGATGTGCCGGGTGGGTGGATTCGCCTCGTTAATTGCCCCTTAATTGGAAACAATTAATTGGGTACACGAAATTTATTTATTTTTAAATTTAAAAAAATTCTCATTACCGATTCCAAACCCATTTGTCATTTTCCATCTTTGAACAGAATCATCGCAAAAGCTTGCTATCCGATAACCAGAACAATAAAAGCAAATTGCAACTTGACAAGTATCCAAGTTGGTGCATTTGTTTTCCTTTTTATAGAATCCTTACAGAGTAGAAAGTGCCAATTTTCCCAACTTCCCTGGATTCAGGGGAGTTTCCATTAGATTCGAAGAGAGCCAATGTAACTCCTCGATTCTACAGAGCGAGGGGGACAGAAGGTAGGCAGCTACAGGCCAGTTAACCTATCATCGTTCATCGGAAGATTGTTAGAAGCTGTTATCAAGGATGTTTCAGCACCCCACTTCGAAAAACTCACGGGAATCAGGCAGAGTCTACATGGGTTTGTGAGACTGGAGTCAAGTTTAACCAACTTATTGCAGTTCTTTGAATGGGTCACGTGTGCTGTAGATAAAGGGGAACTGATGGATGTACTGCACTTAGAGTTTTACTCAGTACCTAACCCCGTGCTGTACCTGTCCCGGGAGTGTTTGATGGGGACAGTGTAGAGGGAGCTTTACTCTGTATCTAACCCCGTGCTGTACCTGTCCTGGGAGTGTTTGATGGGGGCAGTGTAGAGGGAGCTTTACTCTGTATCTAACCCCGTGCTGTACCTGTCCTGGGAGTGTTTGATGGGGACAGTGTAGAGGGAGCTTTACTCTGTATCTAACCCCGTGCTGTACCTGTCCTGGGAGTGTTTGATGGGGACAATGTAGAGGGAGCTTTACTCTGTATCTAACCCCGTGCTGTACCTGTCCTGGGAGTGTTTGATGGGGACAGTGTAGAGGGAGCTTTACTCTGTATCTAACCCCGTGCTGTACCTGTCCTGGGAGTGTTTGATGGGGACCGTGTAGAGGGAGCTTTACTCTGTATCTAACCCCGTGCTGCACCTGTCCTGGTAGTGTTTGATGGGGACAGTGTAGAGGGAGCTTTACTCTGTATCTAACTCCGTGCTGTACCTGTCCTGGGAATGTTTGATGGAGACAGTGTAGAGGGAGCTTTACTCTGTATCTAACCCCGTGCTGTACCTGTCCTGGGAGTGTTTGATGGGGACAGTGTAGAGGGAGCTTTACTCTGTATCTAACCCCGTGCTGTACCTGTCCTGGGAGTGTTTGATGGGGACAGTGTAGAGGGAGCTTTACTCTGTATCTAACCCCGTGCTGTACCTGCCCTGGGAGTGTTTGATGGGGACAGTGTAGAGGGAGCTTTACTCTGTATCTAACCCCGTGCTGTACCTGTCCTGAGAGTGTTTGATGGGGACAGTGTAGAGGGAGCTTTACTCTGTATCTAACCCCGTGCTGTACCTGTCCTGGGAGTGTTTGATGGGGACAGTGTCGAGGCAGCTTTACTCTGTATCTAACCCCGTGCTGTACCTGTCCTGGGTGTGTTTGATGGGGACAGTGTAGAGGGAGCTTTACTCTGTATCTAACCCCGTGCTGTACCTCTCCTGGGAGTGTTTGATGGGGACAGTGTAGAGGGAGCTTTACTCTGTATCTAACCGCGTGCTGTACCTGTCCTGGGAGTGTTTGATGGGGACAGTGTAGAGGGAGCTTTACTCTGTATCTAACCCCGTGCTGTACCTGTCCTGGGAGTGTTTGATGGGGACAGTGTAGAGGGAGCTTTGCTCTGTATCTAACCCCGTGCTGTACCTGTCCTGGGAGTGTTTGATGGGGCCAGTGTAGAGGGAGCTTTACTCTGTATCTAACCCCGTGCTGTACCTGTCCTGGGAGTGTTTGATGGGGACAGTGTAGAGGGAGCTTTACTCTGTATCTACCCCCGTGCTGTACCTGTCCCGGGAGTGTTTGATGGGGCAGTGCAGAGGGAGCTTTACTCTGTATCTAACCCCGTGCTGTACCTGTCCTGGGAGCGTTTGATGGGGACAGTGTAGAGGGAGCTTTACTCTGTATCTGATCCCGTGCTGTACCTGTCCTGGGAGTGTTTGATGGGGACAGTGTAGAGGGAGCTTTACTCTGTATCTGACCCCGTGCTGTACCTGTCCTGGGAGTGTTTGATGGGGACAGTGTAGAGGGAGCTTTACTCTGTATCTAACCCCGTGCTGTACCTGTCCTGGGAGTGTTTGATGGGGACAGTGTAGAGGGAGCTTTACTCTGTATCTAACCCCGTGCTGTACCTGTCCTGGGAGTGT
>NC_092732.1:32310642-32409266 GCF_047496885.1 Scyliorhinus torazame | reverse complement strand
CTCTCAACAGTTCTCGACACACTACATCACTATCAACATCCTGGGGGTTACCATTGGGCAGGAACTGAGCTGGACCCAGCCGTATAAATACTGTGGCTACCAGAGCAGGTCAGAGGCTGGGAATCTGCGGATGGTAACTCACCTCCTGACCACCCCCCCCCCCCCCCCCCCCCAAAAGACTGTCCACCATCGACAAGGACACAAGTCAGGAGTGCGATGGGAGACTCTCCACTCGCCTGGACGAGCGCGGCTCCCAACAACACTCGAGAAGCTCGACACCATCCAGGACAAAGCAGCCCCGCTCGATCGACACGCTAACCACCGATATTCACTCCCCCCCCAACCCCCGACGCACAGCCGTGTGCGCCGCCTACAAGACGCACCGCGGGGACTCGCCTTCGACAGCACCTTCCAAACCCGCCACCTCCACCGTCTAGAAGGACGAGGGGGGGGGCAGCAGACACACGGGGAACACCCCCCCCCCCCACTTGCAAGTTCCCCCCCCCCTCCGAGCCACTCGCCATCCCGACTCGGGAATATATCGGCCGTCCCTGCACTGTGGCCGGGGTCAGAATCCCGGAACTCCCTCCCTAACAGCACGGCGGGTGCACCTACACCACGTGGACTGCGGAGGCTCGCCCCCCCACCTTCCCGAGGGGCAATTGGGGATGGGGGCGATGAATGCTGGCCTAGCTGGCGGCGGGCAGCACACGTGAAAGGGTTTTACCGCTGACGGCACAGACCGGCTTGACCGAGAATGAGACATCTCGCCCTGCCCCTGCCCCGAGTCCCGAGTTTAATTCCCTCCGACTCTGAAGAATCAAGAGCCCCCTCACCTCGGCCTTGGTCTGTGTGGAACCCGCCTCAGAAAAGAGTGCTGCCCCTGCAGATGTTTCCGTCGGTCATGCTCACGCTCTGGCCTTCCCAGAAATGCAGGGAGCGTGTCCTTCATTCAGCTCCATTGGCGCGACTAAAGATCAGGTTCAGTAGTCATGGCAACCGAAATAACTTTCCTGTTGAAACGGTTAAGGTACAAATTGATCCGTGGCGGTCAGAGAAAACCTCAGCACGGTGAACCCTTTCCTCTCAAAGATTCTTCCGGAAAACCTTGCTCCGACATTATTACATTAGGAGTGAACTGATTCCGTAGCCAGGCCCCGTGTTGCCATGGCTACGTGCAAGGCCCAAATTGGACTAATTAGGAATACCGCAGTTAAATTGTAACATGCTCACAGAACGCCCGGCAGTCTCTCAGTGTTTGCCCCAGCACCGGCCCCTGAGCAGGACAAGGACCCCGGAAGGGTAGAAGGTTTTAGTTTAGACGGGCAGCATGGTCGGCGCAGGATTGGAGGGCCGAAAGGCCTGTTCCCGAGCTGTATGTTTCTTTGTTCTTCGTTAAGTGTCAGCCCTCTCAGGCCTCTGAGTGGGAAGGCCGCAGGTTCGAAGCCTAACTCCAGAGACTTGAATGAATAAAGCCAGGCTGTAGGCCGGGGTACCGGAACTGAGGGAGCGCCGCACTGTGGGAGGGTCAACTGATGGGAGCGCCGCACTGTGGGAGGGTCAGTACTGAGGGAGCGCCGCACTGTCAGAGGGTCAGTACTGAGGGAGTGCCGCACTGTCAGAGGGTCAGTACTGAGGGAGCGCCGCACTGTCAGAGGGTCAGTACTGAGGGAGTGCCGCACTGTCAGAGGGTCAGTACTGAGGGAGCGCCGCACTGTGGGAGGGTCAGTACTGAGGGAGTGCCGCACTGTGGGAGGGTCAGTACTGAGGGAGCGCCGCACTGTCAGAGGGTCAGTACTGAGGGAGTGCCGCACTGTCAGAGGGTCAGTACTGAGGGAGCACCGCACTGTGGGAGGGTCAGTACTGAGGGAGCGCCGCACTGTCAGGGGGTCAGTACTGAGTGAGCGCCGCACTGTGGGAGGGTCAGTACTGAGGGAGCGCCGCACTGTGGGAGGGTCAGTACTGAGGGAGCGCCGCACTGTCAGAGGGTCAGTACTGAGGGAGAGCCGCACTGTCAGAGGGTCAGTACTGAGGGAGCGCCGCACTGTGGGAGGGTCAGTACTGACGGAGCGCCGCACTGTGAGAGGGTCAGTACTGAGGGAGTGCCGCACTGTGGGAGGTTCAGTACTGAGGGAGTGCCGCACTGTGGGAGGGTCAGTACTGAGGGAGCGCCGCACTGTGGGAGGGTCAGTACTGAGGGAGCGCCGCACTGTGGGAGGGTCAGTACTGAGGGAGCGCCGCACTGTCAGAGGGTCAGTACTGAGGGAGCGCCGCACTGTCAGAGGGTCAGTACTGAGGGAGCGCCGCACTGTCAGAGGGTGAGTACTGAGGGAGTGCCGCACTGTGGGAGGGTCAGTGCTGAGGGAGTGCCGCACTGTGGGAGGGTCAGTACTGAGAGAGTGCCGCATTGTCGGAGTGTCAGTGCTGAGGGAGTGCCGCACTTTCAGAGGGTCAGTACTGAGGGAGCGCCGCACTGTGGGAGAGTCAGTACTGAGGGAGTGCCGCACTGTCAGAGGGTCAGTGCTGAGGGAGTGCCGCACTGTGGGAGGGTCAGTACTGAGGGAGCGCCGCACTGTGGGAGGGTCAGTACTGAGGGAGCGCCGCACTGTCAGAGGGTCAGTACTGAGGGAGTGCCGCACTGTGGGAGGGTCAGTACTGAGGGAGTACCGCACTGTGGGAGGGTCAGTACTGAGGGAGTGCCGCACTGTGGGAGAGTCAGTACTGAGGGAGTGCCGCACTGTCAGAGGGTCAGTGCTGAGGGAGTGCCGCACTGTGGGAGGGTCAGTACTGAGGGAGCTCCGCACTGTGGGAGGGTCAGTATTGGGGGAGCGCCGCACTGTCAGAGGGTCAGGACTGAGGGAGCGCCGCACTGTGGGAGGGTCAGTACTGAGGGAGTGCCGCACTGTGGGAGGGTCAGTACTGAGGGAGCGCCGCACTGTGGGAGGGTCAGTACTGAGGGAGCGCTGCACTGTCAGAGGGTCAGTACTGAGGGAGTGCCCCACTGTGGGAGGGTCAGTACTGAGGGAGCGCCGCACTGTGGGAGGGTCAGTACTGAGGGAGCGCTGCACTATCAGAGGGTCAGTACTGAGGGAGTGCCGCACTGTGGGAGGGTCAGTACTGAGGGAGTACCGCACTGTGGGAGGGTCAGTACTGAGGGAGTGCCGCACTGTGGGAGGGTCAGTACTGAGGGAGCGCTGCACTGTCAGAGGGTCAGTACTGAGGGAGCGCTGCACTGTGGGAGGGTCAGGACAGAGGGAGTGCCGCACTGTCAGAGGGTCAGTACTGAGGGAGCGCCGCACTGTCAGAGGGTCAGTACTGAGGGAGTGCCGCATTGTCGGAGTGTCAGTGCTGAGGGAGTGCCGCACTTTCAGAGGGTCAGTACTGAGGGAGCGCCGCACTGTGGGAGAGTCAGTACTGAGGGAGTGCCGCACTGTCAGAGGGTCAGTGCTGAGGGAGTGCCGCACTGTGGGAGGGTCAGTACTGAGGGAGCGCCGCACTGTGGGAGGGTCAGTACTGAGGGAGCGCCGCACTGTCAGAGGGTCAGTACTGAGGGAGTGCCGCACTGTGGGAGGGTCAGTACTGAGGGAGTACCGCACTGTGGGAGGGTCAGTACTGAGGGAGTGCCGCACTGTGGGAGAGTCAGTACTGAGGGAGTGCCGCACTGTCAGAGGGTCAGTGCTGAGGGAGTGCCGCACTGTGGGAGGGTCACTACTGAGGGAGCGCCGCACTGTGGGAGGGTCAGTACTGAGGGAGCGCCGCACTGTCAGAGGGTCAGTACTGAGGGAGTGCCGCACTGTGGGAGGGTCAGTACTGAGGGAGTGCCGCACTGTCGGAGGGTCAGTACTGAGGGAGTGCCGCACTGTGGGAGGGTCAGTGCTGAGGGAGCGCCGCACTGTGGGAGGGTCAGTACTGAGGGAGCGCCGCACTGTCAGAGGGTCAGTACTGAGGGAGTGCCGCACTGTGGGAGGGTCAGTACTGAGGGAGTGCCGCACTGTCGGAGGGTCAGTACCGAGGGAGTGCCGCACTGTGGGAGGGTCAGTGCTGAGGGAGCGCCGCACTGTGGGAGGGTCAGTACTGAGGGAGTGCCGCACTGTGGGAGGGTCAGTACTGAGGGAGCGCCGCACTGTGGGAGGGTCAGTACTGACGGAGCGCCGCACTGTCAGAGGGTCAGTACTGAGGGAGCGGCGCACTGTCAGAGGGTCAGTACTGAGGGAGAGCCGCACTGTCAGAGGGTCAGTAGTGAGGGAATGCCGCACTGTCAGAGGGTGAGTACTGAGGGAGTGCCGCACTGTGGGAGGGTCAGTGCTGAGGGAGTGCCGCACTGTGGGAGGGTCAGTACTGAGGGAGTGCTGCACTGTGGGAGGGTCAGTACTGAGGGAGCGCCGCACTGTGGGAGGGTCAGTACTGAGGGGGTGCCGCACTGTGGGAGGGTCAGTACTGAGGGAGTGCCGCACTGTCTGAGGGTCAGTACTTAGGTAGCGCCGCACTGTCAGAGGGTCAGTACTGAGGGAGCGCCGCACTGTCAGAGGGTCAGTACTGAGGGAGCGCCGCACTGTCGGAGGGTCAGTACTGAGGGAGTGCCGCACTGTGGGAGGGTCATTACTGAGGGAGCACCGCACTGTCAGATGGTCAGTACTGAGGGAGTGCCGCGCTATCGGAGGGTCAGTACTGAGGGAGCTCCGCACTGTCAGAGGGTCAGTACTGAGGGAGCTCCGCACTGTCAGAGGGTCAGTACTGAGGGAGTGCCGCACTGTGGGAGGGTCAGTACTGAGGGAGCGCCGCACTGTCAGAGGGTCAGTACTGAGGGAGCGCCGCACTGTGGGAGGGTCAGTACTGAGGGAGTGCCGCACTGTGGGAGGGTCAGTACTGAGGGAGCGCCGCACTGTCAGAGGGTCAGTACTGAGGGAGTGCCGCACTGTGGGAGGGTCAGTACTGAGGGAGTGCCGCACTGTGGGAGGGTCAGAACTGAGGGAGTACCGCACTGTCAGAGGGTCAGTACTGAGGGAGCGCCGCACTGTCAGAGGGTCAGTACTGAGGGAGAGCCGCACTGTCAGAGGGTCAGTACTGAGGGAGCACCGCACTGTGGGAGGGTCAGTACTGAGGGAGTGCCGCACTGTGGGAGGGTCAGTACTGAGGGAGTGCTGCACTGTGGGAGGGTCAGTACTGAGGGAGCGCCGCACTGTCAGAGAGTCAGTACTGAGGGAGTGCTGCACTGTGGGAGGGTCAGTACTGAGGGAGTGCCGCACTGTGGGAGGGTCAGTACTGAGAGAGCGCCACACTGTGGGAGGGTCAGTACTGAGGGAGCGCCGCACTGTCGGAGGGTCAGTACTGAGTGAGCGCCGCACTGTGGGAGGGTCAGTACTGAGGGAGCGCCGCACTGTCGGAGGGTCAGTACTGAGGGAGTGCCGCACTGTCAGAGGGTCAGTACTGAGGGAGTGCCGCACTGTGGGAGGGTCAGTACTGAGGGAGTGCCGCACTGTCGGAGGGTCAGTACCGAGGGAGTGCCGCACTGTGGGAGGGTCAGTGCTGAGGGAGCGCCGCACTGTGGGAGGGTCAGTACTGAGGGAGTGCCGCACTGTGGGAGGGTCAGTACTGAGGGAGCGCCGCACTGTGGGAGGGTCAGTACTGAGGGAGCGCCGCACTGTCAGAGGGTCAGTACTGAGGGAGCGCCGCACTGTCAGAGGGTCAGTACTGAGGGAGAGCCGCACTGTCAGAGGGTCAGTAGTGAGGGAATGCCGCACTGTCAGAGGGTGAGTACTGAGGGAGTGCCGCACTGTGGGAGGGTCAGTGCTGAGGGAGTGCCGCACTGTGGGAGGGTCAGTACTGAGGGAGTGCCGCACTGTGGGAGGGTCAGTACTGAGGGAGCGCCGCACTGTGGGAGGGTCAGTACTGAGGGGGTGCCGCACTGTGGGAGGGTCAGTACTGAGGGAGCTCCGCACTGTCAGAGGGTCAGTACTGAGGGAGCTCCGCACTGTCAGAGGGTCAGTACTGAGGGAGTGCCGCACTGTGGGAGGGTCAGTACTGAGGGAGCGCCGCACTGTCAGAGGGTCAGTACTGAGGGAGCGCCGCACTGTGGGAGGGTCAGTACTGAGGGAGTGCCGCACTGTGGGAGGGTCAGTACTGAGGGAGCGCCGCACTGTCAGAGGGTCAGTACTGAGGGAGTGCCGCACTGTGGGAGGGTCAGTACTGAGGGAGTGCCGCACTGTGGGAGTGTCAGAACTGAGGGAGTACCGCACTGTCAGAGGGTCAGTACTGAGGGAGCGCCGCACTGTCAGAGGGTCAGTAGTGAGGGAATGCCGCACTGTCAGAGGGTGAGTACTGAGGGAGTGCCGCATTGTGGGAGGGTCAGTGCTGAGGGAGTGCCGCACTGTGGGAGGGTCAGTACTGAGGGAGTGCCGCACTGTGGGAGGGTCAGTACTGAGGGAGCGCCGCACTGTGTGAGGGTCAGTACTGAGGGGGTGCCGCACTGTGGGAGGGTCAGTACTGAGGGAGTGCCGCACTGTCTGAGGGTCAGTACTTAGGTAGCGCCGCACTGTCAGAGGGTCAGTACTGAGGGAGCGCCGCACTGTCGGAGGGTCAGTACTGAGGGAGTGCCGCACTGTGGGAGGATCATTACTGAGGGAGCACCGCACTGTCAGATGGTCAGTACTGAGGGAGTGCCGCGCTATCGGAGGGTCAGTACTGAGGGAGCTCCGCACTGTCAGAGGGTCAGTACTGAGGGAGCTCCGCACTGTCAGAGGGTCAGTACTGAGGGAGTGCCGCACTGTGGGAGGGTCAGTACTGAGGGAGCGCCGCACTGTCAGAGGGTCAGTACTGAGGGAGCGCCGCACTGTGGGAGGGTCAGTACTGAGGGAGTGCCGCACTGTGGGAGGGTCAGTACTGAGGGAGCGCCGCACTGTCAGAGGGTCAGTACTGAGGGAGCGCCGCACTGTGGGAGGGTCAGAACTGAGGGAGTACCGCACTGTGGGAGGGTCAGTACTGAGGGAGTGCCGCACTGTGGGAGGGTCAGAACTGAGGGAGTACCGCACTGTCAGAGGGTCAGTACTGAGGGAGCGCCGCACTGTCAGAGGGTCAGTACTGAGGGAGCACCGCACTGTCAGAGGGTCAGTACTGAGGGAGCGCCGCACTGTGGGAGGGTAGGTACTGAGGGAGCGCCGCACTGTGGGAGGGTCAGTACTGAGGGAGCACCGCACTGTGGGAGGGTCAGTACTGAGGGAGCACCGCACTGTGGGAGGGTCAGTACTGAGGGAGCACCGCACTGTGGGAGGGTCAGTACTGAGGGAGCACCGCACTGTTGGAGGGTCAGTACTGAGGGAGTGCCGCACTGTCAGAGGGTCAGTACTGAGGGAGCGCCGCACTGTGGGAGGGTCAGTACTGAGGGAGCGCCACACTGTCGGAGGGTCAGTACTGAGGGAGCACCGCACTGTGGGAGGGTCAGTACTGAGGGAGTGCCGCACTGTGGGAGGGTCAGTACTGAGGGAGTGCCGCACTGTCAGAGGGTCAGTACTGAGGGAGTGCTGCACTGTCAGAGGGTCAGTACTGAGGGAGTGCCGCAATGTGGGAGGGTCAGTACTGAGGGAGTGCCGCACTGTCAGAGGGTCAGTACTGAGGGAGTGCCGCACTGTCAGAGGGTCTGTACTGAGGGAGCGCCGCACTGTCAGAGGGTCAGTACTGAGGGAGTGCCGCACTGTCAGAGGGTCAGTATTGAGGGAGCGCCGCACTGTCAGAGGGTCAGTACTGAGGGAGTGCCGCACTGTCAGAGGGTCAGTACTGAGGGAGCTACGCACTGTCGGAGGGTCAGTACTGAGGGAGTGCCGCACTGTCAGAGGGTCAGTACTGAGGGAGTGCCGCACTGTGGGAGGGTCAGTACTGAGGGAGTGCCGCACTGTCAGAGGGTCAGTACTGAGGGAGTGCCGCACTGTGGGAGGGTCAGTACTGAGGGAGTGCCGCACTGTCAGAGGGTCAGTACTGAGGGAGCTCCGCACTGTCAGAGGGTCAGTACTGAGGGAGCTCCGCACTGTCAGAGGGTCAGTACTGAGGGAGTGCCGCACTGTGGGAGGGTCAGTACTGAGGGAGCGCCGCACTGTCAGAGGGTCAGTACTGAGGGAGCGCCGCACTGTGGGAGGGTCAGTACTGAGGGAGTGCCGCACTGTGGGAGGGTCAGTACTGAGGGAGCGCCGCACTGTCAGAGGGTCAGTACTGAGGGAGCGCCGCACTGTGGGAGGGTCAGAACTGAGGGAGTACCGCACTGTGGGAGGGTCAGTACTGAGGGAGTGCCGCACTGTGGGAGGGTCAGAACTGAGGGAGTACCGCACTGTCAGAGGGTCAGTACTGAGGGAGCGCCGCACTGTCAGAGGGTCAGTACTGAGGGAGCACCGCACTGTCAGAGGGTCAGTACTGAGGGAGCGCCGCACTGTGGGAGGGTAGGTACTGAGGGAGCGCCGCACTGTGGGAGGGTCAGTACTGAGGGAGCACCGCACTGTGGGAGGGTCAGTACTGAGGGAGCACCGCACTGTGGGAGGGTCAGTACTGAGGGAGCACCGCACTGTGGGAGGGTCAGTACTGAGGGAGCACCGCACTGTTGGAGGGTCAGTACTGAGGGAGCGCCGCACTGTCAGAGGGTCAGTACTGAGGGAGCGCCGCACTGTGGGAGGGTCAGTACTGAGGGAGCGCCACACTGTCGGAGGGTCAGTACTGAGGGAGCACCGCACTGTGGGAGGGTCAGTACTGAGGGAGTGCCGCACTGTGGGAGGGTCAGTACTGAGGGAGTGCCGCACTGTCAGAGGGTCAGTACTGAGGGAGTGCTGCACTGTCAGAGGGTCAGTACTGAGGGAGTGCCGCAATGTGGGAGGGTCAGTACTGAGGGAGTGCCGCACTGTCAGAGGGTCAGTACTGAGGGAGTGCCGCACTGTCAGAGGGTCAGTACTGAGGGAGCGCCGCACTGTCAGAGGGTCAGTACTGAGGGAGTGCCGCACTGTCAGAGGGTCAGTATTGAGGGAGCGCCGCACTGTCAGAGGGTCAGTACTGAGGGAGTGCCGCACTGTCAGAGGGTCAGTACTGAGGGAGCTACGCACTGTCGGAGGGTCAGTACTGAGGGAGTGCCGCACTGTCAGAGGGTCAGTACTGAGGGAGTGCCGCACTGTGGGAGGGTCAGTACTGAGGGAGTGCCGCACTGTCAGAGGGTCAGTACTGAGGGAGTGCCGCACTGTGGGAGGGTCAGTACTGAGGGAGTGCCGCACTGTCAGAGGGTCAGTACTGAGGGAGCGCCACACTGTCAGAGGGTCAGTACTGAGGGAGGGCTGCACTGTCAGAGGGTCAGTGCTGAGGGACTGCCGCACTGTCAGAGGGTCAGTACTGAGGGAGCGCCGCACTGTGAGAGGGTCAGTACTGAGGGAGTGCCGCACTGTGGGAGGGTCAGTACTGAGGGAGCGCCGCACTGTCGGAGGGTCAGTACTGAGGGAGTGCCGCACTGTGAGAGGGTCAGTACTGAGGGAGTGCCGCACTGTCAGAGGGTCAGTACTGAGGGAGTGCCGCACTGTGGGAGGGTCAGTACTGAGGGAGTGCCGCACTGTCAGAGGGTCAGTACTGAGGGAGTGCCGCACTGTCAGAGGGTCAGTACTGAGGGAGTGCCGCACTGTGGGAGGGTCAGTACTGAGGGAGCGCCGCACTGTGGGAGGGTCAGTACTGAGGGAGCGCCGCACTGTCAGAGGGTCAGTACTGAGGGAGCGCCGCACTGTGGGAGGGTCAGTACTGAGGGAGCGCCGCACTGTGGGAGGGTCAGTACTGAGGGAGTGCTGCAATGTGGGAGGGTCAGTACTGAGGGAGCGCCGCACTGTGGGAGGGTCAGTACTGAGGGAGTGCCGCACTGTCAGAGGGTCAGTACTGAGGGAGTGCCGCACTGTGGGAGGGTCAGTACTGAGGGAGCGCCGCACTGTGGGAGGGTCAGTACTGAGGGAGTGCCGCACTGTCAGAGGGTCAGTGCTGAGGGAGTGCCGCACTGTGGGAGGGTCAGTACTGAGGGAGCGCCGCACTGTCAGAGGGTCAGTGCTGAGGGAGCGCCGCACTGTGGGAGGGTCAGTGCTGAGGGAGTGCCGCACTGTCAGAGGGTCAGTACTGAGGGAGCGCCGCACTGTCAGAGGGTCAGTACTGAGGGAGCGCCGCACTGTCGGAGGGTCAGTGCTGAGGGAGCGTTTCCACCTCCAGTCAGTCACCTCCCGACAATCTCTCCCCGCAGATCCGACGTTTGTCGGCTCCACCTTCGTGCCGGAGAGCGAGGGCGACAAGATCTACTTCTTCTTCACAGAAACCCGACACAAGTCGGACCTGCTGCAGAGGATGAGTCTGTCATTGGTGGCACGGGTGTGCAAGGTGAGGGAAGTCCGCTCAGCGTCGCCACTCCAGCGCGACGTCAAGGAAAAAAACGCGACCGGAATGTCGGTGCGCGGTATGCCAAGCGGTTGATGCCACATGAGCCAAACGTGTCCCCATTGTTAAAATGCCTTACCCTGCATTGGAGGCAGCTAATCCATGCTCGCCCGGGTAATACTCACCGTGCTACTGTTCTGGGCTGTCTTGCAGGGCAGCTGAATGGTTTCCTTTTGCCCCCGTAACAACTCTGTGACTTCTACGCATTCTCCTGTCACGGTACCCGGATCAAACCCCAATTTATATTAGGAAATCGGACCCCAACAATCTTTCAATTTGTAAACCGCGAGGAAAGGCTATTTCGCTCCGGGAGCGATTCCACGGACAAATCTTGTATTAAAACAAACGTTACTATTGATCAAGGATTAACCCCATTAACATCGAAAGGAAGAAACAGCTTTCAATTGGCAGTTAAACAATTCTAAAAAGAATAAAGAAAGGTCTTTGAGCTGACTTTCCCATCTACTTCTAAATTTTCAATTGAGCAAAAATCCCACACCCACAGCTCAAATGCCACTTATTAATAAAGTTAACACTCAGGGGCGTACAGATTTATTCATAAAGTCCTTGGGAGAGAAGCCTTCAGAAGCCAGTCTGAGAAACATACCTCCTTTCCTCAATATCCGGAGCAGGACTATGAAAATGAAACTGTAAACAACAGAAACAGGGGCAGGGCTGAAAACAAAACTAAAAACAGCAGGCACAGGGGCAGGGCTGAAAAAGAGACTTAAAAACAACAGACACAGGGGCAAGGTTGAAAACAAAACTAAATACAGCAGACACAGGGGCAGGGCTGAAAACGAAACTAAAAACAGCAGGCACAGGGGCAGGGCTGAAAACGAAACTAAAAACAGCAGACACGGGGGCAGGGCTGAAAGCGAAACTAAAAACAGCAGACACAGGGGCAGGGCTGAAAACGAAACTAAAAACAGCAGACACAGGGGCAGGGCTGAAAGCGAAACTAAAAACAGCAGACACAGGGGCAGGGCTGAAAACACAACTAAAAACAACAGGCACAGGGGCAGGGCTGAGAACGAAACTAACAACAACAGGCACAGGGGCAGTGCTGAAAATGAAACTAACAACAACAGGCGAGGGCAGGGCTGAAAACGAAACTAACAACAACAGGCACAGGGGCAGGGCTGAAAACGAAACTAAAAACAACAGGCGCAGGGGCAGGGCTGAAAACGAAACTAAAAACAACAGACACGGGCAGGGCTGAAAACGAAACTAAAAACAACAGACACAGGGGCAGGGCTGAAAACAAAACTAAAAACAGACCTAGCCCCTACCATGAGTGACATCACAGCCTGCCTAGCTGTTAATCCCTTAATAACAGCTTTAGCAGACATATAATCTGGATACCTTAGCCCAAGCGCTTTTACTGCGACCGACCTAGATAACAATGTAGATAAATATTTCCTATATTCATCACACCCTTTATGGTTGAATAGAGAAGAGATGATGGCACAGTGATATTGGTACTGGACTAGCAATCCAGAAACCATGGGGTAATTTGAATTCAATAAAAATTTAAAGTTTAACGATGACCACAAAACCGTTGTTGATTGTTGTAAAAATCTGGTTCACTAATGTCTCCTGTGGAGAGCGAAATCTTCTGACTTACCCCCCATCTGGCCCACATGTGATTCCAGACCCCCTCACGCAGACACACAGCAATGTGGTCGACTCTTAACTGCTCCCTCTGAAACGCCCCCAAAGTTATGCCGGGTAGGTGGATTGACCACGCTAAATTGCCCCTTCAAGTCCTGATCGGCGCAACGTGCACCGTATCCCAGTCTTACTGTTGGGAGTTGGAAGTATGGAAGGTAACATGAGATGGAGAGCTAGGGAGGGAGGACTAGGGAAGCGCATGAGATTTTGAGGCATTTCTGATTGTCGTGCAAACTAACCAAGCTTGCCTTGCCGCCCAGGACGATGTTGGTGGAGAGCGAGTGTTGCAGAAACGGTGGACCACCTTCCTCAAGGCTCAGCTGTTGTGTTATCTGCCGGAGGACCAATTCCCATTCAACGTTCTCCAGGACATGTTTGTCTCTGAGAATGAGGAGGGGTCAGTGTTCTACGGAGTCTTCACTTCCCAGTGGTAAGCCAAACCATCAAATCGGTCTTTTCGGTCCAAAGTGGTCAGTCGTCTCGTTAAACGCGTTAACCGCCAGGAGTTAATGGCCAAAGCATGTCTGGCACCTGTTGATTTGATTTTGATTTGATTTATTGTCACCCGTACCGAAGTACAGTGAAAAATATTTCTCTGCGGCCGAGGGAACGTACACAGTACGTACATAGTAGACACAAGAATAATCGACAGAGAACATTGACAAATGGTACGTCGACAAACAGTGATTGGTTACAGTGCGGAACAAGGGGCCAATCAAAGCAAATACATGAGCAAGAGCAGCATAGGGCGTCGTGAATAGTGTTCTTACAGGGAACAGATCAGTCCGAGGGGGAGTCGTTGAGGAATCTTGTAGCTGTGGGGAAGAAGCTGTTCATATGTCTGGATGTGCGGGTCTTCAGACTTCTGTATCTTCTGCCTGATGGAAGGGTCTGGAAGAAGGCAATGCCTGGGTGGGAGGGGTCTCTGATAATGCTGTCTGGCTGTCTGCCTGCCTGAGGCAGCGGGAGGTGTAGACAGAATCGATGTGGGGGTGGCAAGCTTGTGTGATGCGCCGGGCTGAGTTCACCACACTCTGCAGTTTCTTGCGATCTTGGGCCGAGCAGTTGCCGTACCAAGCTGTGATGCAGCCGGATAGGATGCTCTCTATCGCACATCTGTAGAAGTTTGAGAGAGTCGATGCAGACATGCCAAATTTCTTTAGCTTCCGTAGGATGTAGAGACGTTGTTGGGTTTTCTTGACTGTTGCATCAACGTGAGTGGACCAGGACAGACTGTTGGTGATGGTGACCCCCAGGAACGTAAAGCTATCGGCCATCTCCACTTCGGAGCCATTGATGCAGACGGGAGTGTGTGTCGTGCTGCGCTGTTAGTGGGGAGGGGATGTGTGTTTAATGTATGCTGAGCATTACATAGAATCGTGAAAGGTTTATGGTACAGAGAGGTCTCTCCTCTAATCTTTCTACCAACCAGTTTAAATCTGTGCCCCTTATGTCACTGACATACTCTGCTAAAGTGAATAGGCTCCACCCACTCTATCCACTCTCACCAGGTTGTAAACCTTGATCACATCCCCCCTCAGTCCCCACTATTGCAAGGATGGAAGACGAGGGAAGTCTGTGTTGGTTCAGGGTGGACGAGTCACTGAAATTATCAGCGAAAAAGCCTGGTCCTTGACAACGAGAGAAAGGAGCGCACGATGATGAGTTTGTCCATTACAGAATTAGTTTCCTTGGTCATTGCATTCTCTTTTAGTTATTTGTGAGAAACCACAGTGGAATGATTGCAAATGTGCCGGATGTCCTGATGTTAGTTTGGAAACAAGGCCAGGCCACACAACTCAATATCACTTAGAGGTATTTATCCGGTCAACATACCTCTCACCTTAAAAACTACAATAACACCAATAGCGACTGACAATCAACACCAGTAACGTTCAACATCAACGTACACAGTGACCAAAGTAGGGCAAAACACTCAAAATCCATCACCCAATAATATCCATCAGTCAACATTTTTAATTTAAAAAAAAATATTTTATTGAAAATTTTTGGTCAACCAACACAGTACATTGTGCATCCTTTACACAACATTATAACAACACAAATAACAATGACCTATTTTATAAACAGAAAATTAATAAATAATAAATAACAAAAATGAAAACTAGCCCTAATTGGCAACTGCCTTGTCACAAGTAACACTCTCCAAAAATATAATTTAACAGTCCAATATATAATTATCTGTAGCAACGACCTATACATACTATACAGTATATATTAACAACCCTGAGAGTCCTTCTGGTTCCTCCTCCCCCCCCCCCCCCCCCCCTCACCCCCCCCTCCCTCCCCTCCCCCCCCCCGATCCTGGGCTGCTGCTGCTGCCTTCTTTTTTCCATTCCATCTATCTTTCTGCGAGGTATTCGACGAACGGTTGCCACCGCCTGGTGAACCCTTGAGCCGACCCCCTTAGGACGAACTTAATCCGCTCTAGCTTTATAAACCCCGCCATGTCATTTATCCAGGTCTCCACCCCCGGGGGCTTGGCTTCCTTCCACATTAGCAATACCCTACGCCGGGCTACTAGGGACGCAAAGGCCAAAACATCGGCCTCTCTCGCCTCCTGCACTCCCGGCTCTTGTGCAACCCCAAATATAGCCAACCCCCAGCTTGGTTCGACCCGGACCCCCACTACTTTTGAAAGCACCTTTGTCACCCCCATCCAAAACCCCTGTAGTGCCGGGCATGACCAAAACATATGGGTATGATTCGCTGGGCTTCTCGAGCACCTCGCACACCTATCTTCCACCCCCAAAAATTTACTGAGCCGTGCTCCAGTCATATGCGCCCTGTGTAATACCTTAAACTGAATCAGGCTTAGCCTGGCACACGAGGACGACGAGTTTACCCTGCTTAGGGCATCTGCCCACAGCCCCTCCTCGATCTCCTCCCCCAGCTCTTCTTCCCATTTCCCTTTTAGTTCATCTACCATAGTCTCCCCTTCGTCCCTCATTTCCCTATATATATCTGACACCTTACCATCCCCCACCCATGTCTTTGAGATCACTCTGTCCTGCACCTCTTGTGTCGGGAGCTGCGGGAATTCCCTCACCTGTTGCCTCGCAAAAGCCCTCAGTTGCATATACCTGAATGCATTCCCTTGGGGCAACCCATATTTCTCGGTCAGCGCTCCCAGACTCGCGAACTTCCCATCCACAAACAGATCTTTCAGTTGCGTTATTCCTGCTCTTTGCCACATTCCATATCCCCCATCCATTCCCCCCGGGGCAAACCTATGGTTGTTTCTTATCGGGGACCCCCCCAAGGCTCCAGTCTTTCCCCTATGCCGTCTCCACTGTCCCCAAATCTTCAGTGTAGCCACCACCACCGGGCTTGTGGTGTAGTTCCTCGGTGAGAACGGCAATGGGGCTGTCACCATAGCCTGTAGGCTAGTCCCCCTACAGGACGCCCTCTCTAATCTCTTCCACGCCGCTCCCTCCTCCTCTCCCATCCACTTACTCACCATTGAAATATTAGCGGCCCAATAATACTCACTTAGGCTCGGTAGTGCCAGCCCCCCCCTATCCCTGCTACGCTGTAAGAATCCCTTCCTCACTCTCGGGGTCTTCCCGGCCCACACAAAACCCATGATGCTCTTTTCGATCCTTTTAAAAAAAGCCTTCGTGATCACCACCGGGAGGCACTGAAACACAAAGAGGAATCTCGGGAGGACCACCATCTTAACCGCCTGCACCCTCCCTGCCAGTGACAGGGATACCATATCCCATCTCTTGAAATCCTCCTCCATTTGTTCCACCAACCGCGTTAAATTTAACCTATGCAATGTGCCCCAATTCTTGGCTATCTGGATCCCCAGGTAACGAAAGTCCCTTGTTACCTTCCTCAACGGTAGGTCCTCTATTTCTCTACTCTGCTCCCCTGGATGCACCACAATCAACTCACTTTTCCCCATGTTCAATTTATACCCTGAAAAATCCCCAAACTCCCCAAGTATCCGCATTATTTCTGGCATCCCCTCTGCCGGGTCTGCCACATATAGTAACAAATCGTCCGTATACAAAGATACCCGGTGTTCTTCTCCTCCTCTAAGTACTCCCCTCCACTTCTTGGAACCCCTCAACGCTATCGCCAGGGGCTCAATCGCCAGTGCAAACAATAATGGGGACAGAGGGCATCCCTGCCTTGTCCCTCTATGGAGCCGAAAATATGCAGATCCCCGTCCATTCGTGACCACGCTCACCATCGGGGCCCTATACAACAGCTGCACCCATCCAACATACCCCTCGCCAAAACCAAATCTCCTCAACACCTCCCACAAATAATCCCACTCCACTCTATCAAATGCTTTCTCGGCATCCATCGCCACTACTATCTCCGTTTCCCCCTCTGGTGGGGGCATCATCTTTACCCCTAACAGCCTCCGTATATTCGTGTTCAGCTGTCTCCCCTTCACAAACCCAGTTTGGTCCTCGTGGACCACCCCCGGGACACATTCCTCTATTCTCATTGCCATTACCTTGGCCAGGATCTTGGCATCTACATTTAGGAGGGAAATAGGTCTATAGGACCCGCATTGTAGCGGATCCTTTTCCTTCTTTAAGAGAAGCGATATCGTTGCTTCAGACATAGTCGGGGGCAGTTGTCCCCTTTCCTTTGCCTCATTAAAGGTCCTCGTCAATACCGGGGCGAGCAAGTCCACATATTTTCTATAGAATTCGACTGGGAATCCATCCGGTCTCGGGGCCTTTCCCACCTGCATGCTCCTAATTCCTTTCACCACTTCTTCTTCCTCGATCTGTGCTCCCAAAGACAAACAAAGAACAAAGAAATGTACAGCACAGGAACAGGCCCTTCGGCCCTCCAAGCCCGCGCCGACCATACTGCCCGACTAAACTACAATCTTCTACACTTCCTGGGTCCGTATCCTTCGATTCCCATCCTATTCATATATTTGTCAAGATGCCCCTTAAATGTCCCTATCGTCCCTGCTTCCACTACCTCCTCCGGTAGCGAGTTCCAGGCACCCACTACCCTCTGCGTAAAAAACTTGCCTCGTACATCTACTCTAAACCTTGCCCCTCTCACCTTAAACCTATGCCCCCTAGTAATTGACCCCTCTACCCTGGGGAAAAGCCTCTGACTATCCACTCTGTCTATGCCCCTCATAATTTTGTAGACCTCTATCAGGTCGCCCCTCAACCTCCTTCGTTCCAGAGAGAACAAACCGAGTTTATTCAATCGCTCCTCATAGCTTATGCCCTCCATACCAGGCAACATTCTGGTAAATCTCTTCTGCACCCTCTCTAAAGCCTCCACATCCTTCTGGTAGTGTGGCGACCAGAATTGAACACTATACTCCAAGTGTGGCCGAACTAAGGTTCGATACAGCTGCAACATGACTTGCCAATTCTTATACTCAATGCCCCGTCCAATGAAGGCAAGCATGCCGTATGCCTTCTTGACTACCTTCTCCACCTGTGTTGCCCCTTTCAATGACCTGTGGACCTGTACTCCTAGATCTCTTTGACTTTCAATACTCTTGAGGGTTCTACCATTCACTGTATATTCCCTACCTGCATTAGCCCTTCCAAAATGCATTACCTCACATTTGTTCGGATTAAACTCCATCTGCCATCTCTCCGCCCAAGTCTCCAGACAACCTAAATCCTGCTGTATCCTCAGACAGTCCTCATCGCTATCCGCAATTCCACCAACCTTTGTGTCGTCTGCAAACTTACTAATCAGACCAGTTACATTTTCCTCCAAATCATTTATATATACTACAAACAGCAAAGGTCCCAGCACTGATCCCTGTGGAACACCACTGGTCACAGCCCTCCAATTAGAAAAGCATCCCTCCATTGCTACCCTCTGCCTTCTATGGCCTAGCCAGTTCTGAATCCACCTTGCCAGCTCACCCCTGATCCCGTGTGACTTCACCTTTTGTACTAGTCTACCATGAGGGACCTTGTCAAAGGCCTTACTGAAGTCCATGTAGACAACATCCACTGCCCTACCTGCATCAATCATCTTAGTGACCTCCTCGAAAAACTCTATCAAGTTAGTGAGACACGACCTCCCCTTCACAAAACCGTGCTGCCTCTCACTAATACGTCCATTTGCTTCCAAATGGGAGTAGATCCTGTCTCGAAGAATTCTCTCCAGTAATTTCCCTACCACTGAAGTAAGGCTCACCGGCCTGTAGTTCCCGGGATTATCCTTGCTACCCTTCTTAAACAGAGGAACAACATTGGCTATTCTCCAGTCCTCCGGGACATCCCCTGAAGACAGCGAGGATCCAAAGATTTCTGTCAAGGCCTCAGCAATTTCCTCTCCAGCCTCCTTCAGTATTCTGGGGTAGATCCCATCAGGCCCTGGGGACTTATCTACCTTAATATTTTTTAAGACACCCAACACCTCGTCTTTTTGGATCACAATGTGACCCAGGCTATCTACACCCCCTTCTCCAGACTCAACATCTACCAATTCCTTCTCTTTGGTGAATACTGATGCAAAGTATTCATTTAGTACCTCGCCCATTTCCTCTGGCTCCACACATAGATTCCCTTGCCTATCTTTCAGTGGGCCAACCCTTTCCCTGGCTACCCTCTTGCTTTTTATGTAAGTGTAAAAAGCCTTGGGATTTTCCTTAACCCTATTTGCCAATGACTTTTCATGACCCCTTCTAGCCCTCCTGACTCCTTGCTTAAGTTCCTTCCTACTTTCCTTATATGCCACACAGGCTTCGTCTGTTCTCAGCCTTTTAGCCCTGACAAATGCCTCCTTTTTCTTTTTGACGAGGCCTACAATATCACTCGTCATCCAAGGTTCCCGAAAATTGCCGTATTTATCTTTCTTCCTCACAGGAACATGCCTGTCCTGTATTCCCTTCAACTGACACTTGAAAGCCTCCCACATGTCAGATGTTGATTTGCCCTCAAACATCCGCCCCCAATCTATGTTCTTCAGTTCCCGCCTAATATTGTCATAATTAGCCTTCCCCCAATTTAGCACATTCATCCTCGGACCACTCTTATCCTTGTCCACCAGTACTTTAAAACTTACTGAATTGTGGTCACTGTTACCGAAATGCTCCCCTACTGAAACATCTACCACCTGGCCGGGCTCATTCCCCAATACCAGGTCCAGTACCGCCCCTTCCCTAGTTGGACTGTTTACATATTGTTTTAAGAAGCCCTCCTGGATGCTCCTTACAAACTCTGCCCCGTCTAAGCCCCTGGCACTAAGTGAGTCCCAGTCAATATTGGGGAAGTTGAAGTCTCCCATCACCACAACCCTGTTGTTTTTACTCTTTTCCAAAATCTGTCTACCTATCTGCTCCTCTATCTCCCGCTGGCTGTTGGGAGGCCTGTAGTATACCCCCAACATTGTGACTGCACCCTTCTTATTCCTGATCTCTACCCATATAGCCTCACTGCCCTCTGAGGTGTCCTCTCGCAGTATAGCTGTGATATTCTCCCGAACAAGTAGCGCAACTCCGCCTCCCCTTTTACATCCCCCTCTATCCCGCCTGAAACATCTAAATCCTGGAACGTTTAGCTGCCAATCCTGCCCTTCCCTCAACCAGGTCTCTGTAATGGCAATAACATCATAGTTCCAAGTAGTAATCCAAGCTCTAAGTTCATCTGCCTTACCCGTAATGCTCCTTGCATTAAAACATATGCACTTCAGGCCACCAGACCCGCTGTGTTCAGCAACTTTTCCCCGTCTGCTCTGCCTCAGAGCCACACTGTCCCTATTCCCTAGTTCTCCCTCAATGCTCTCACCTTCTGACCTATTGCTCCCGTACCCACCCCCCTGCCATACTAGTTTAAACCCTCCCGTGTGACACTAGCAAACCTCGCGGCCAGTCCCACCCTTTCCTGCTCTTCCGCCTTGGGAAATTCCAGCCGATCCAAAAAGCCCATCATTCTCTCCCTCCCATCCGGGGGTTGAGCTTCATATAATTTTTTATAAAATGTCTTGAACACTCCATTCACTCTCTCCGCTCCCCGCTCCATCTCTCCTTCCTCATCCCTCACTCCCCCTATTTCCCTCGCTGCTCCCCTTTTCCTCAATTGGTGTGCCAGCAACTTGCTCGCCTTCTCCCCATATTCGTACTGTACACCCTGTGCCTTCCTCCATTGTGCCTCTGCAGTGCCCGTAGTCAGCAAGTCAAATTCTACATGTAACCTTTGCCTTTCCCTGTACAGTCCCTCCTCCGGTGCTTCCGCATATTGTCTGTCCACCCTCAAAAGTTCTTGCAGCAACCGCTCCCGTTCCTTACTCTCCTGCTTCCCTTTATGTGCCCTTATTGATATCAGCTCCCCTCTAACCACCGCCTTCAACGCCTCCCAGACCACTCCCACCTGGACCTCCCCATTATCATTGAGTTCCAAGTACTTTTCAATGCACCCCCTCAGCCTTAGACACACCCCCTCATCTGCCATTAGTCCCATGTCCATTCTCCAGGGTGGGCGCCCTCCTGTTTCCTCCCCTATCTCCAAGTCCACCCAGTGTGGAGCGTGATCCGAAATGGCTATAGCCGTATACTCCGTTCCCCTCACCTTCGGGATCAACGCCCTTCCCAGCACAAAAAAGTCTATTCGCGAGTAGACTTTATGGACATAGGAGAAAAACGAGAACTCCTTACTCCTAGGTCTGCTAAATCTCCACGGGTCTACACCTCCCATCTGCTCCATAAAATCTTTAAGTACCTTGGCTGCTGCCGGCCTCCTTCCAGTCCTGGACTTCGACCTATCCAGCCCTGGTTCCAACACCGTATTAAAATCTCCCCCCATTATCAGCTTTCCCATCTCTAGGTCCGGAATGCGTCCTAGCATCTGCCTCATAAAATTGGCATCATCCCAGTTCGGGGCATATACGTTTACCAAAACCACCGTCTCCCCCTGTAGTTTGCCACTCACCATCACGTATCTGCCCCCGTTATCCGCCACTATAGTCTTTGCCTCGAACATTACCCGCTTCCCCACTAATATAGCCACCCCCCTGTTTTTCGCATCTAGCCCCGAATGGAACACCTGCCCCACCCATCCTTTGCGTAGCCTAACCTGGTCTATCAGTTTCAGGTGCGTTTCCTGTAACATAACCACATCTGCCTTAAGTTTCTTAAGGTGTGCGAGTACCCGTGCCCTCTTTATCGGCCCGTTCAGCCCTCTCACGTTCCACGTGATCAGCCGGGTTGGGGGGCTTCCTACCCCCCCCCCCCCCCTTGTCGATTAGCCATCCCCTTTTTCCAGCTCCTCACCCGGTTCCCACGCAGCTGTATCTCCCCCAGGCGGTGCCCCCCCCGCCCATCCCCTCCTATACCAGCTCCCCCCTCTCCCCAGCAGCAGCAACCCAGTAATTCCCCCCTCCCACCCCCCCGCTAGACCCCCCGCTAGCGTAATTACTCCCCCCATGTTGCTCCCAGAAGTCAGCAAACTCTGGCCGACCTCGGCTTCCCCCCGTGACCTCGGCCATCAGTCAATATTATCCATCACTCAATAATATCCATCACCCAATAATATCCATCAGTCAACATTATCCATCACTCAATAATATCCATCATTCAATAATACCCATCACCCAATAATATCCATCACCCAATAATATTCATCACCCAACAATATCCATCACTCAACATTATCCATTGTCCAAAAATATCCATCACCCAATAATATCGATCACCCAATAATATCCATCACTCATCAGTATCCATTGTCCAATAATATCCATCACCCAATAATACCCATCACTCAACAGTATCCATCACTCAACAGTATCCATCACCCAACAATATCCATCACCCAATAATATCCATCACCCAAAAATATCCATCACCCAATAATATCCATCACTAAATAATATCCATCACTCAACAATACCCATCACTCAACAATATCCATCACCCAATAATATCCATCACCCAATAATATCCATCACTCAATAATATCCATCATTCAATAATACCCATCACCCAATAATATCCATCACTCAACAATATCCATCACCCAATAATATCCATCACCCAATAATATCCATCACTCAACAATATCCATCACTCAACAATATCCATCACTCAATAATATCCATCAGTCAACATTATCCATCACTCAATAATATCCATCATTCAATAATACCCATCACCCAATAATATCCATCACCCAATAATATCCATCACCCAATAATATTCATCACCCAACAATATCCATCACTCAACAGTATCCATTGTCCAAAATATCCATCACCCAATAATATCGATCACCCAATAATATCCATCACTCATCAGTATCCATTGTCCAATAATATCCATCACCCAATAATATCCATCACTCAACAATCACCCAATAATATACATCACTCAACAATATCCATCACTCAACAATATCCATCACTCAACAGTATCCATCACCCAATAATATCCATCACCCAATAATATTCATCACCCAATAATATCCATCACTCAACCAGTTGGATAACGAACTGGCTAACCGATAGAAGTCAGAGAGTGGTGGTGGATGGCAAATATTCAGCCAGTGGCGTACCGCTGGGATCAGTTCTGGGTCCTCTGCTGTTTGTGATTTTCATTAATGACTTGGATGAGGGAGTTGAAGGGTGGGTCAGTAAATTTGCAGACGATACGAAGATTGGTGGAGTTGTGGATAGTAAGGATGGCTGTTGTCGGCTGCAAAGAGACATAGATAGGATGCAGAGCTGGGCTGAGAAGTGGCAGATGGAGTTTAACCCTGAAAAGTGTGAGGTTGTCCATTTTGGAAGGACAAATATGAATGCGGAATATAGGGTTAACGGTAGAGTTCTTGGCAATGTGGAGGAGCAGAGAGATCTTGGGGTCTATGTTCATACATCTTTGAAAGTTGCCACTCAAGTGGATAGAGCTGTGAAGAAGGCCTATGGTGTGCTCGCGTTCATTAACAGAGGGATTGAATTTAAGAGCCGTGAGGTGATGATGCAGCTGTACAAAACTTTGGTAAGGCCACATTTGGAGTACTGTGTACAGTTCTGGTCGCCTCATTTTAGGAAGGATGTGGAAGCTCTGGAAAAGGTGCAAAGAAGATTTACCAGGATGTTGCCTGGAATGGAGAGTAGGTCTTACGAGGAAAGGTTGAGGGTGCTAGGCCTTTTCTCATTAGAGCGGAGAAGGATGAGGGGCGACTTGATAGAGGTTTATAAGATGATCAGGGGAATAGATAGAGTAGACAGTCAGAGACTTTTTCCCCGGGTGGAACACACCATTACAAGGGGACATAAATTTAAGGTGAAAGGTGGAAGATATAGGAGGGATATCAGAGGTAGGTTCTTTACCCAGAGAGTAGTGGGGGCATGGAATGCACTGCCTGTGGAAGTAGTTGAGTCGGAAACATTAGGGACCTTCAAGCAGCTATTGGATAGGTACATGGATGACGGTAAAATGATATAGTGTAGATTTATTTGTTCTTAAGGGCAGCACGGTAGCATTGTGGATAGCGCAATTGCTTCACAGCTCCATGGTCCCAGGTTCGATTCCGGCTTGGGTCATTGTCTGTGCGGAGTCTGCACGTCCTCCCCGTGTCTGCGTGGGTTTCCTCCGGGTGCTCCGGTTTCCTCCCACAGTCCAAAGATGTGCGGGTTAGGTGAATTGGCCAATGATAAATTGCCCTTAATGTCCAAATTGCCCTTGGTGTTGGGTGGAGGTGTTGAGTTTGGGTATGGTGCTCTTTCCAAGAGCCGGTGCAGACTCAAAGGGCCGAATGGCCTCCTTCTGCACTGTAAATTCAATGATGATCTATGATTAATCTAGGACAAAGGTTCGGCACAACATCGTGGGCCGAAGGGCCTGTTCTGTGCTGTATTTTCTATGTTCTATGTTCTATGTTCAACAGTATCCATTGTCCAAAAATATCCATCACCCAATAATATCCATCACCCAATAATATCCATCACTCATCAGTATCCATTGTCCAATAATATCCATCACCCAATAATACCCATCACTCAACAGTGTCCATCACTCAAAAATATCCATCACCCAATAATATACATCACTCAACAATATCCATCACTCAACAACATCCATCACTTAACAATATCCATCACCCAATAATATCCATCACCCAATAATATCCATCACTCAACAATATCCATCACTCAATAATACCCATCACCCAATAATATCCACCACTCATCAGTATCCATTGTCCAATAATATCCATCACCCAATAATATCCATCACTCAACAATATCCATCACTCAACAATATCCATCACCCAATATACATCACTCAACAATATCCATCACTCAACAATATCCATCACTCAACAATATCCATCACCCATTAATATCCATCACCCAATAATATCCATCACTCAACAATATCCATCACTCAACAATATCCATCACCCAATAATATCCATCACTCAATAATATTCATCACCCAATAGTATCCATCACAAAATAATATCCATCACCCAATAATATCCATCACCCAAAAATATCCATCACCCAATAATATTCATCACTCAGTAATATCCATCACTCAACAGTATCCATCACCCAACAATATCCATCACCCAATAATATCCATCACTCAGCAATATCCATCACCCAATAATATCCATCACCCAAAAATATCCATCACCCAATAATATCCATCACTCAATAATATCCATCACTCAACAATACCCATCACTCAACAATATCCATCACCCAATAATATCCATCACCCAATAATATCCATCACTCAATAATATCCATCATTCAATAATACCCATCACCCAATAATATCCATCACTCAACAATATCCATCACCCAATAATACCCATCACCCAATAATATCCATCACTCAACAATATCCATCACCCAATAATATCCATCACCCAATAATATCCATCACTCAACAATATCCATCACTCAACAATATCCATCACTCAACAGTATCCATCACCCAATAATATCCATCGTCCAATAATATCCATCACCCAATAATATTCATCATTCAACAGTATCCATCACCCAATAATATCCATCACTCAATAATATCCATCGTCCAATAATATCCATCACTCAATAATATCCATCACGCAACAGTATCCGTCGTCCAATAATATCCATCACTCAACAATATCCATCACTCAACAATATCCATCACCGAATAATATCCATCACTCAACAATATCCATCACTCAACAATGTCTATCAATCAATAATATCCATCACCCAATAATAACCATCATCAAATAATATCCACAACCAAATAATATCCATCACCAAATAATATCCATCACCCAATAATATCCATCACTCAACAATGTCTATCAACCAATAATATCCATCACTCAATAATATCCATCACCCAATAATATCCATCACCCAATAATATCCATCACTCAATAATAGCCATCACTCAACAGTAACCGTCGTCCAATAATACCCATCACTCAACAGTATCCATCACCCAATAATATCCATCACTCAACAATATCCGTCACCCAATAATATCCATCACCAAATAATATCCATCACCAAATAATATATCCATCACCCAACAATATCCATCACTCAACAATACCCATCACTCAACAGTATCCATCACCCAATAAAATCCATCTCTCAACAGTATCCATCACCCAATAATATCCATCACTCAATAATATCTATCACTCAACAGTATCCATCACTCAACAATATCCATCACTCAACAGTATCCATCACCCAATAATATCCATCGCTCAACAGTATCCATCACCCAATAATATCCATCACTCAACAGCATCCATCAGCCAATAATATCCATCACCCAATAATATCCATCACCCAATAATATCCATCATTCAACAGTATCCATCGCTCAATAATATCCATCACTCAACAATACCCTTCACTCAACAATATCCATCACCCAATAATATCCATCACCCAATAATATCCATCACCCAATAATATCCATCACCCAATAATAACCATCACCCAATAATATCCATCGCTCAACAGTATCCATCACCCAATAATATCCATCACCCAATAATATCCATCACCCAATAATATCCATCATTCACCAGTATCCATCGCTCAATAATATCCATCACTCAATAATATCCATCACCCAATAATATCCATCACTCAACAGTATCCATCGCTCAATAATATCCATCACTCAACCGTATCCATCACCCAATAATATCCATCACTCAACAGCATCCATCGCTCAATAATATCCATCACCCAATAATATCCATCACTCAACAGTATCCTTCACCCAACAATATCCTTCACCCAATAATATCCATCACCCAACAATATCCATCACTCAACAGTATCCATTGTCCAAAAATATCCATCACCCAATAATATCCATCACTCAACAATATCCATCACTCAACAATATCCATCACTCCACAATATCCATCACCCAATAATATCCATCATCCAATAATATTCATCACCCAATAGTATCCATCACAAAATAATATCCATCACAAAATAATATCCATCACCCAATAATATCCATCACTCAGCAATAACCATCACCCAATAATATCCATCACTCAATAATATCCATCACTCAACAGTATCCATCACCCAACAATATCCATCACTCAATAATATCCATCACTCAACAATATCCATCACTCAACAATACCCATCACCCAATAATATCCATTACCCAATAATATCCATCACCCAACAATATCCATCACCCAATAATATCCATCACCCAATAATATCCATCACCCAATAATATCCATCACCCAATAATATCCATCACCCAATAATATCCATCATTCAATAATATCCATCGTCCAATAATATCCATCACCCAATAATATCCATCATTCAACAGCATCCATCACTCAACAATATCCATCACTCAATAAAATCCATCACCCAATAATATCCATCACCCAATAATATCCATCACTCAACAATATCCATCACCCAATAATATCCTTCACCCAATAATATCCATCACCCAACAGTATCCATCACTCAACAGTATCCATTGTCCAAAAATATCCATCACCCAATAATATCCATCACTCAACAATATCCATCACTCAACAATATCCATCACCCAATAATATCCATCATCCAATAATATTCATCACCCAATAGTATCCATCACAAAATAATATCCATCACAAAATAATATCCATCACCCAATAATATCCATCCCTCAGCAATATCCATCACCCAATAATATCCATTACTCAATAATATCCATCACTCAACAGTATCCATCACCCAACAATATCCATCACTCAACAATACCCATCACTCAATAATATCCATCACTCAACAATATCCATCACTCAACAATATCCATCACCCAATAATATCCTTCACCCAATAATATCCATCACCCAACAATATCCATCACTCAACAGTATCCATTGTCCAAAAATATCCATCACCCAATAATATCCATCACTCAACAATATCCATCACTCAACAATATCCATCACCCAATAATATCCATCATCCAATAATATTCATCACCCAATAGTATCCATCACCCAATAATATCCATCACTCAACAATATCCATCACCCAACAATATCCATCACTCAATAATCTCCATCATTCAACAGCATCCATCACTCAACAATATCCATCACTCAATAAAATCCATCACCCAATAATATCCATCACCCAATAATATCCATCACTCAACAATATCCATCACCCAATAATATCCTTCACCCAATAATATCCATCACCCAACAATATCCATCACACAACATTATCCATTGTCCAAAAATATCCATCACCCAATAATATCCATCACTCAACAATATCCATCACTCAACAATATCCATCACCCAATAATATCCATCATCCAATAATATTCATCACCCAATAGTATCCATCACAAAATAATATCCATCACAAAATAATATCCATCACCCAATAATATCCATCACTCAGCAATATCCATCACCCAATAATATCCATCACTCAATAATATCCATCACTCAACAGTATCCATCACCCAACAATATCCATCACTCAACTATACCCATCACTTAATAATATCCATCACTCAACAATATCCATCACTCAACAATACCCATCACCCAATAATATCCATCACCCAATAATATCCATCACCCAATAATATCCATCACCCAATAATAACCATCACCCAATAATATCCATCGCTCAACAGTATCCATCACCCAATAATATCCATCACCCAATAATATCCATCACCCAATAATATCCATCATTCACCAGTATCCATCGCTCAATAATATCCATCACTCAATAATATCCATCACCCAATAATATCCATCACTCAACAGTATCCATCGCTCAATAATATCCATCACTCAATAATATCTATCACTCAACAGTATCCATCACTCAACAATATCCATCACTCAACAGTATCCATCACCCAATAATATCCATCGCTCAACAGTATCCATCACCCAATAATATCCATCACTCAACAGCATCCATCAGCCAATAATATCCATCACCCAATAATATCCATCACCCAATAATATCCATCATTCAACAGTATCCATCGCTCAATAATATCCATCACTCAACAATACCCTTCACTCAACAATATCCATCACCCAATAATATCCATCACCCAATAATATCCATCACCCAATAATATCCATCACCCAATAATAACCATCACCCAATAATATCCATCGCTCAACAGTATCCATCACCCAATAATATCCATCACCCAATAATAACCATCACCCAATAATATCCATCGCTCAACAGTATCCATCACCCAATAATATCCATCACCCAATAATATCCATCACCCAATAATATCCATCATTCACCAGTATCCATCGCTCAATAATATCCATCACTCAATAATATCCATCACCCAATAATATCCATCACTCAACCGTATCCATCACCCAATAATATCCATCACTCAACAGCATCCATCGCTCAATAATATCCATCACCCAATAATATCCATCACTCAACAGTATCCTTCACCCAACAATATCCTTCACCCAATAATATCCATCACCCAACAATATCCATCATTCAACAGTATCCATTGTCCAAAAATATCCATCACCCAATAATATCCATCACTCAACAATATCCATCACTCAACAATATCCATCACTCCACAATATCCATCACCCAATAATATCCATCATCCAATAATATTCATCACCCAATAGTATCCATCACAAAATAATATCCATCACAAAATAATATCCATCACCCAATAATATCCATCACTCAGCAATAACCATCACCCAATAATATCCATCACTCAATAATATCCATCACTCAACAGTATCCATCACCCAACAATATCCATCACTCAATAATATCCATCACTCAACAATATCCATCACTCAACAATACCCATCACCCAATAATATCCATTACCCAATAATATCCATCACCCAACAATATCCATCACCCAATAATATCCATCACCCAATAATATCCATCACCCAATAATATCCATCACCCAATAATATCCATCACTCAACAATATCCATCACCCAATAATATCCATCATTCAATAATATCCATCGTCCAATAATATCCATCACCCAATAATATCCATCATTCAACAGCATCCATCACTCAACAATATCCATCACTCAATAAAATCCATCACCCAATAATATCCATCACCCAATAATATCCATCACTCAACAATATCCATCACCCAATAATACCCTTCACCCAATAATATCCATCACCCAACAGTATCCATCACTCAACAGTATCCATTGTCCAAAAATATCCATCACCCAATAATATCCATCACTCAACAATATCCATCACTCAACAATATCCATCACCCAATAATATCCATCATCCAATAATATTCATCACCCAATAGTATCCATCACAAAATAATATCCATCACAAAATAATATCCATCACCCAATAATATCCATCCCTCAGCAATATCCATCACCCAATAATATCCATTACTCAATAATATCCATCACTCAACAGTATCCATCACCCAACAATATCCATCACTCAACAATACCCATCACTCAATAATATCCATCACTCAACAATATCCATCACTCAACAATATCCATCACCCAATAATATCCTTCACCCAATAATATCCATCACCCAACAATATCCATCACTCAACAGTATCCATTGTCCAAAAATATCCATCACCCAATAATATCCATCACTCAACAATATCCATCACTCAACAATATCCATCACCCAATAATATCCATCATCCAATAATATTCATCACCCAATAGTATCCATCACCCAATAATATCCATCACTCAACAATATCCATCACCCAACAATATCCATCACTCAATAATCTCCATCATTCAACAGCATCCATCACTCAACAATATCCATCACTCAATAAAATCCATCACCCAATAATATCCATCACCCAATAATATCCATCACTCAACAATATCCATCACCCAATAATATCCTTCACCCAATAATATCCATCACCCAACAATATCCATCACACAACATTATCCATTGTCCAAAAATATCCATCACCCAATAATATCCATCACTCAACAATATCCATCACTCAACAATATCCATCACCCAATAATATCCATCATCCAATAATATTCATCACCCAATAGTATCCATCACAAAATAATATCCATCACAAAATAATATCCATCACCCAATAATATCCATCACTCAGCAATATCCATCACCCAATAATATCCATCACTCAATAATATCCATCACTCAACAGTATCCATCACCCAACAATATCCATCACTCAACTATACCCATCACTTAATAATATCCATCACTCAACAATATCCATCACTCAACAATACCCATCACCCAATAATATCCATCACCCAATAATATCCATCACCCAACAATATCCATCACCCAATAATATCCATCACCCAATAATATCCATCACCCAATAATATCCATCACTCAACAATATCCATCACCCAATAATATCCATCATTCAATAATATCCATCGTCCAATAATATCCATCACCCAATAATATCCATCATTCAACAGCATCCATCACTCAACAATATCCATCACTCAATAAAATCTATCACCCAATAATATCCATCACCCAATAATATCCATCACTCAACAATATCCATCACCCAGCAATATCCATCACCCAATAATATCCATCACTCAACAATATCCATCACCCAATAATATCCATCATTCAATAATATCCATCGTCCAATAATATCCATCACCCAATAATATCCATCACCCAATAATATCCATCATTCAACAGCACCCATCACTCAACAATACCCATCACTCGATAAAATCCATCACCCAATAATATCCATCACTCAGCAATATCCATCACCCAATAATATCCATCACCCAATAATATCCATCACTCAACAGTATCCATCACCCAATAAAATGCATCACTCAACAATACACATCACTCAACAATATCCATCACCCAACAGTATCCATCACCCAATAATATCCATCACTCAATAATATCCATCACTCAACAATACCCATCACCCAATAATATCCATCACCCAATAATATCCATCACCCAATAATATCCATCACCCAATAATATCCATCACCCAATAATATCCATCACCCAATAATATCCATCATTCAATAATATCCATCGTCCAATAATATCCATCACCCAATAATATCCATCATTCAACAGCATCCATCACTCAACAATATCCATCACTCAATAAAATCTATCACCCAATAATATCCATCACCCAATAATATCCATCACTCAACAATATCCATCACCCAGCAATATCCATCACCCAATAATATCCATCACTCAACAATATCCATCACCCAATAATATCCATCATTCAATAATATCCATCGTCCAATAATATCCATCACCCAATAATATCCATCACTCAATAATATCCATCATTCAACAGCACCCATCACTCAACAATACCCATCACTCGATAAAATCCATCACCCAATAATATCCATCACTCAGCAATATCCATCACCCAATAATATCCATCACCCAATAATATCCATCACTCAACAGTATCCATCACCCAATAAAATGCATCACTCAACAATACACATCACTCAACAATATCCATCACCCAACAGTATCCATCACCCAATAATATCCATCACTCAATAATATCCATCACTCAACAATACCCATCACCCAATAATATCCATCACCCAATAATATCCATCACCCAATAATATCCATCACCCAATAATATCCATCACTCAACAATATCCATCACTCAATAAAATACATCACCCAATAATATCCATCACCCAATAATATCCATCACTCAACAATATCCATCACCCAATAATATCCATCATTCAATAATACCCATCACCCAATAATATCCATCACCCAATAATATCCATCACTCAACAATATCCATCACCCAATAATATCCATCATTCAATAATACCCATCAGTCAACAGTATCCATCACCCAATAAAATCCATCACCCAATAATATTCATCACTCAACAATATCCATCACTCAACAATATCCATCACCCAACAGTATCCATCACCCAATAATATTCATCACCCAATAATATTCATCACTCAATAATATCCATCACCCAACAATATCCATCACTCAACAATATCCATCACCCAACAGTATCCATCACCCAATAATATCCATCACTCAATAATATCCATCACTCAATAAAATCCATCACCCAATAATATCCATCACCCAATAATATCTATTACCCAATAATATCCATCACTCAACAATATCCATCACCCAATAATATCCATCATTCAATAATACCCATCACTCAACAATATCCATCACCCAACAGTATCCATCACCCAACAATATCCATCACTCAACAATATCCATCACCCAATAATATCCATCATTCAATAATACCCATCACTCAACAATATCCATCATTCAACAATATCCATCACCCAATAATATCCATCACTCAACAATATCCATCACTCAATAAAATCCATCACCCAACAATATCCATCACCCAATAATATCCATCACCCAATAATATCCATCACCCAACAATATCCATCACTCAACAATATCCTTCACTCAACAATATCCATCACTCAACAATATCCATCACTCAACAACATCCATCACCCAACAGTATCCATCACCCAATAATATCCATCACCCAATAATATCCATCACCCAATAATATCCATAATTCAATAATATCCATCACCCAATAATATCTATCACCCAATAATATCCATCACTCAACAATATCCATCACTCAACAATATCCATCACCCAATAATATCCATCACCCAATAATATCCATCACCCAATAATATCCATCACCCAATAATATCCATCACTCAATAACATCCATCACGCAACAATATCCATCGCTCAACAGTATCCATCACTCAACAATATCCATCACCCAATAATATCCATCACTCAACAATATCCTTCACTCAACAATATCCATCACTCAACAATATCCATCACCCAATAATATCCATCACCCAATAATATCCATCACTCAACAATATCCATCACTCAATAAAATCCATCACCCAATAATATCCATCACCCAACAATATCCATCACCCAACAATATCCATCACCCAATAATATCCATCACCCAATAATATCCATCACCCAATAATATCCATCACTCAACAATATCCATCACTCAACAGTATCCATCATCTGATAATAATCCATCCAGCTGTCATTGAACAGCCTCTTAACAGATTGCAACACCCAACTTCCAACAATCTACAAAGAATATCCAAACATTAACCATGCAATACAATTGAACGTCAAAGACCCAATATCAGCTTCGACCCCATTTAGCAGAGTAATCGTGACAAACACACTTCACCAGACAGTGCGGATCATTGGAGTAACGTTTTGAGGTGGGAGTAGAGGCCGGAATAAAAAGCTTTGAGAAATATTGCATCATCCTCCGAGAGCAGGGACGAAACGCGAGGAATTCGCGAGGAGCTGCATTCGGACGATGTGCTTAGGTATCCTACCCTGGCGACAGATTGCACGACCTGATGGGGAAATGGTGTCCTGCATTTCCCCCAGGCTCTTGGGCAGTGACGTTACCCACGGCTCTCCTTCTGTTGCAGGTTCCATGGTGTATCCGATAGCACTGCAGTGTGTGCTTTTACTTTAGATGACATTCAGAAGGCCTTCAACGGGCGTTACAGGCAGCTGAACAGAGACACACTTACTTGGTCGTTGCATCCCGCTGAAAATCTGGAACCGAGACCTGGAGCTGTGAGTTACGTTTCCTGTCCATAAAGCGATTCCTCCTCTTCTGATAAATGCCGAGACGCCGACCTGCAAGTTGTCATCGGAAGTGTTTCAAGGCCACGTTATAAAGTACATATTGGGCCATGACCCCCGAGCTCCCCAAATCGTGGGGGGAGAGGGGGCACCCCGGATGTGTGCTGGGCGGGGTTTCCCTACGGCGTGTCCCGGGTGGAGGTCTGTGCAAACGTCCCCTGGCTGTTGACCGTGGCCAGGAACTGTCCCAAAGTGCGATTTGAATCGGCAACTTTGGATGGTCCTGCCTGAGTTGGTTACCCAGAAAATGTCAGAGAACTCGATGGGGTAGAGAGGACTAAATTGCACGCCTAGGAAAGGGGTCAATTAACAAAAAACAAAGAAAATTACAGCACAGGAACAGGCCCTTCGGCCCTCCCAGCCTGCGCCGATCCTTTATCTAAACCTGTCGCCTATTTTCCAAGGATCTACTTCCCTCTGTTTCCCGCCCGTTCACATATCTGTTTAGATGCGTCTTGAATTATGCTACCGTGCCCGCCTCTACCACCTCCGCTGGCAAAGCGTTCCAGGCACCCTCCACCCTCTGCGTAAAAAGCTTTCCACGCACATCTCCCTTAAACTTTCCCCCTCTCACCTTGAAATCGTGACCCCTTGTAATTCACACCCCCACTCTTGGAAAAAGCTTGTTGCTATCCACCCTGTCCATACCTCTCATGATTTTGCAGACCTCAATCAGGTCCCCCCTCAACCTCCGTCCTTCCAACGAAAACAATCCTAATCTACTCAACCTCTCTTCATAGCTAGCACCCTCCATACCAGGCAACATCCTGGTGAACCTCCTCTGCACCCTCTCTAAAGCATCCACATCCTTCTGGTAATGTGGCGACCAGAACTGCACGCAGTATTCCAAAATGTGGCCTAACCAAAGTCCTATACAACTGTAACATGACCCGCCGACTCTTGTACAGGGTGGCGCAGTGGTTAGCACTGCTGCCTCACGTTGCCTATGACCCGGGTCACTGTCCGACTGGAGTTTGCGCATTCTCCCCGTGTCGGCGTGGGTTTCGCCCCCACAACCCCAAAAGATGTGCAGGGGAGGTGGATCGGCCGCGCTAAATTGCCCCTTAATTGGAGAAATGAAAAAGGATCAACAACAAAAATTTAAGGCATTAATAATAACCAGGGGGCACAGATTTAAGTTCAGGGGCGGGAGGGGATTTGAGGAGAATCCCTTTCACCCAGACGGTGTAGGGATTCGGGAAGTCGCCGCCTGGAAAGGGGGGGTCGAGCCGGGAACCCTCACAACATTTCAGAAGCGTTTGGGCGAGGCCCTGAAACCCCGTCGCCACACGCGGCCACGGACCAACTGCTGGGAAACGGGATCAGAACAGGCAGGTGCCTGAGGGCCGACACTGGGCCGATGGGCCGCTTTCCGTGCTGTGAAAACTCTTGGAGCTAATTGAAACCACTTCCTACTTCTGGGGAACTATTGGCCACCCGTGGGAGATCGCCCCCCCCACCCCCCTGCCCTCCCCAACACCCCCCAGATGAAGCACCTCTCGTGGAATCCTTCCGCCCCGCCCGCCCCGCCAGATTTCGACCCCTCACCCCTGATTCTCCCGCCCCGATACACACCCCGAGCCCCCCCGCCGCCCCCCCCACAACGGGGTTGGATACAGAGTACAGAGGTTCCGCCTCAATTCCTCTCGCCTCTCAGTGGGTGCGGTTGTGTTCTCTCTCATCCCTCACCTCTCGCCTCTGTGACCCCGGTTTCTGCAGTGCAGCACCAAGCCGTCGATGGATTTGACCCTGAACCGGGTGAAAGACCTTTTCATGATGGACCAGGCCGTGCAGCCCGTAGGCCGGCGACCACAGCTGGTGAATCTGAAGGAGCAGTACGTGAAGATAGCCGTGGACACGGTACGCTCCCTCAACGCAGTGAGACACAGAGTGATGTTTCTAATTACAGGTGAGCAGCACTGACCCCTGACAACCAGCAAGATGCTATCAGGAAACAATCAACTCCTTTACTCATCTTGTGAGAATCAAGGCAGGATCTTAGCACAAGTCAATGCCAGGAATCAAACACTCCCAGGACAGGTACAGCACGGGGTTCGACACAGAGTAACGCTCCCTCTACACTGTCCCCATCAAACACTCCCAGGACAGGTACAGCATGGGGTTAGATACAGAGTAAAGCTCCCTCTACACTGTCCCCATCAAACACTCCCAGGACAGGTACAGCACGGGGTTCGACACAGAGTAACGCTCCCTCTACACTGTCCCCATCAAACACTCCCAGGACAGGTACAGCATGGGGTTAGATACAGAGTAAAGCTCCCTCTACACTGTCCCCATCAAACACTCCCAGGACAGGTACAGCACGGGGTTAGATACAGAGTAAAGCTCCCTCTACACTGTCCCCATCAAACACTCCCAGGACAGGGACAGCACGGGGTTAGATACAGAGTAAAGCTCCCTCGACAATGTCCCCATCAAACACTCCCAGGACAGGTACAGCACGGGGTTAGATACAGTGGAAAGCTCCCTCGACACTGTCCCCATCAAACACTCCCAGGACAGGTACAGCACGGGGTTAGATACAGAGTAAAGCTCCCTCTACATTGCCCCCATCAAACACTCCCAGGACAGGTACAGCACGGGGTTCGATACAGAGTAAAGCTCCCTCGACAATGTCCCCATCAAACACTCCCAGGACAGGTACAGCACGGGATTAGATACAGAGGAAAGCTCCCTCGACACTGTCCCCATCAAACACTCCCAGGACAGGTACAGCACGGGGTTAGATACAGAGTAAAGCTCCCTCTACACTGTCCCCATCAAACATTCCCAGGACAGGTACAGCATGGGGTTAGATACAGAGTAAAGCTCCCTCTACACTGTCCCCCATCAAACACTCCCAGGACAGGTACAGCACGGGGTTAGATACAGAGTAAAGCTCCCTCTACACTGTCCTCATCAAACACTCCCAGGACAGGTACAGCACGGGGTTAGATACAGAGTAAAGCTCCCTCTACACTGTCCTCATCAAACACTCCCAGGACAGGTACAGCACGGGGTTAGATACAGAGTAAAGCTCCCTCTACACTGTCCCCATCAAACACTCCCAGGACAGGTACAGCACGGGGTTTGATAGGGGGGGGCAATTGAAGGTCTGGATTCCCTCCGAGTTCCCATTTGCCCCAGCCCCGTGACGATCGGACCCTGTGTAGGGGCGAGGGTCGGACGGGAAGCCCACCCCTGGCCCCAGTTAATGGCCGTTTCCCGCCCGGCTTCAGTTTTTAGGCAGGTGCGAAACCCGACAGGGAACAGATTCGGGATCCGGCTGGGAAAGGCCGGGGCGGAGGGGGGAGTGGAGGGTGTTGGGGGGGGGGTCCTCCTGAAAGAGGGGCGGACGTCTCCCCCTAGCCTGGAGCCAAGAGAGGCTCATTCGAGTGCAAAATAGCTGCGGGGTGCTCCGAGCCGGTTGGGCCGCGTGTCCCCCTACCTGCCCCGCCGC
This sequence comes from Scyliorhinus torazame, assembly GCF_047496885.1. Classification (NCBI taxonomy): domain Eukaryota; kingdom Metazoa; phylum Chordata; class Chondrichthyes; order Carcharhiniformes; family Scyliorhinidae; genus Scyliorhinus; species Scyliorhinus torazame. The sequence goes on along the minus strand of NC_092732.1, from coordinate 32,371,431 downwards.
TGACCCTTCGGAACGGCGGGACGCGAGACCGCCGTCCGGCATGTCGAGGTCTCCGCGGATCCCGGCTGGGCTGGGATTCTGGCCGGCGGTTTGGTCGTGGGAACTGAGGCGGGGTATCGGGGGGGGGGGGTGATGTCTCCGCTGCCGTGCCCGATCTGACTTTGCTCTCTTCCCTCGGCAGCCGGCGGTTTCCTGCACAAGGCCCTGAACGTGGACGGCGCCCCTCACATCATCGAGGAGATCCAGCTGTTCCCGGCCCCACAGACTGTGCACCGCCTCGTGCTCTCGTCCGGAAAGGTCAGCGGCCCTCGCTCCCTCGCCGCCCCGCGCTTTTGGCCCGCCCGGTCGTGAAGGCAGCCGTTGGCCTGTCGGTCGGTCAGGGAGCGAAACCTCACCCCCACCGCCTGGTGTGCTGACACCCCGTCCCGACTGACAGGGAGCTACAAGCGGAGGTGCAGCGCGTTGCCGTGGCGTTGATAGTCACAGCTGTCAGGCAGGAGGATAGCAACTGGCATGAAGTGGAATCAATCCGGGTTCAATCTTATTTCCAAATGCTATACCTGTCCTGGGAGTGTTTGATGGGGACAGTGTAGAGGGAGCTTTACTCTGTATCTAACCCCGTGCTGTACCTGTCCTGGGAGAGTTTGATGGGGACAGTGTAGAGGGAGCTTTACTCTGTATCTAACCCCGTGCTGTACCTGTCCTGGGAGTGTTTGATGTGGACAGTGTGGATGGAGCTTTACTCTGTATCTAACCCTGTGCTGTACCTGTCCTGGGAGTGTTTGATGGGGACAGTGTAGAGGGTGCTTTACTCTGTATCTAACCCCGTGCTGTACCTGTCCTGGGAGTGTTTGATGGGGACAGTATAGAGGGAGCTTTACTCTGTATCTAACCCTGTGCTGTACCTGTCCTGGGAGTGTTTGATGGGGACAGTGTAGAGGGAGCTTTACTCTGTGTCTAACCCCGTGCTGTACCTGTCCTGGGAGTGTTTGATGGGGACAGTGTAGAGGGAGCTTTACTCTGTATCTAACCCTGTGCTGTACCTGTCCTGGGAGTGTTTGATGGGGACAGTGTAGAGGGAGCTTCAATCTGTATCGAACCCGTTCTGTACCTGTCCTGGGAGTGTTTGATGGTGACAGTGCAGAGGGAGCTTTACTCTGTAACTAACCCCGTGCTGTACCTGTCCTGGGAGTGTTTGATGGGGACAGTGTAGAGGCAGCTTTACTCTGTATCTAACCCCGTGCTGTACCTGTCCTGGGAGCGTTTGATGGGGACAGTGTAGAGGGAGCGTTGCTCTGCATCGAACCCCATGATGTACCTGTCCTGGGTGTGTTTGATGGGGACAGTGTAGAGGCAGCTTTACTCTGTATCTAACCCCGTGCTGTACCTGTCCTGGGTGTGTTTGATGGGGACTGTGTAGAGGGAGGTTTACTCTGTATCTAACCCAGTGCTGTACCTGTCCTGGGAGTGTTTGATGGTGACAGTGCAGAGGGAGCTTTACTCTGTAACTAACCCCGTGCTGTACCTGTCCTGGGAGTGTTTGATGGGGACAGTGTAGAGGCAGCTTTACTCTGTATCTAACCCCGTGCTGTACCTGTCCTGGGAGCGTTTGATGGGGACAGTGTAGAGGGAGCGTTGCTCTGCATCGAACCCCATGATGTACCTGTCCTGGGTGTGTTTGATGGGGACAGTGTAGAGGCAGCTTTACTCTGTATCTAACCCCGTGCTGTACCTGTCCTGGGTGTGTTTGATGGGGACAGTGTAGAGGGAGCTTTACTCTGTATCTAACCCCGTGCTGTACCTGTCCTGGGTGTGTTTGATGGGGACAGTGTAGAGGGAGCTTTTCTCTGTATCTAAGCCTGTGCTGTACCTGCCCTGGGAGTGTTTGTGGGGACAGTGTCGAGGCAGCTTTACTCTGTATCTAACCCCGTGCTATACCTGTCCTGGGAGTGTTTGATGGGGACAGTGTAGAGGGGGCTTTACTCTGTATCTAACCCCGTGCTGTACCTGTCCTGGGTGTGTTTGATGGGGGGAGTGTAGAGAGTGCTTTACTATGTATCTAACCCCGTACTGCACCTGTCCTGGGTGTGTTTGATGGGGACAGTGTAGAGGGAGCTTTACTCAGTATCTAACCCCGTGCTGTCATTGTCCTGGGAGTGTTTGATGGGGACAGTGTAGAGGGAGCTTTACTCTGTATCTAACCCCGTGCTGTACCTGTCCTGGGAGTGTTTGGTGGGGACAGTGTAGAGGGGGCTTTACTCTGTATCTAACCCCGTGCTGTACCTGTCCTGGGAGTGTTTGATGGGGACAGTGTAGAGGGAGCTTTACTCTGTATCTAACCCCGTGCTGTACCTGTCCTGGGAGTGTTTGATGGGGACAGTGTAGAGGGAGATTTACTCTGTATCTAACCCCGTGCTGTACCTGTCCTGGGAGTGTTTGATGGGGACAGTGTAGAGGGAGATTTACTCTGTATCTAACCCCGTGCTGTACCTGTCCTGGGAGTGTTTGATGGGGACAGTGTACATAGAACATAGAACATAGAACAATACAGCGCAGTACAGGCCCTTCGGCCCACGATGTTGCACCGAAACAAATGCCATCTAACCTACACTGTGCCATTATCATCCATATGTTTATCCAATAAACTTTTAAATGCCCTCAATGTTGGCGAGTTCACTACTGTAGCAGGTAGGGCATTCCACGGCCTCACTACTCTTTGCGTAAAGAACCTACCTCTGACCTCTGTCCTATATCTATTACCCCTCAGTTTAAAGTTATGTCCCCTCGTGCCAGCCATATCCATCCGCGGGAGAAGGCTCTCACTGTCCACCCTATCCAACCCCCTGATCATTTTGTATGCCTCTATTAAGTCTCCTCTTAACCTTCTTCTCTCCAACGAAAACAACCTCAAGTCCATCAGCCTTTCCTCATAAGATTTTCCCTCCATACCAGGCAACATCCTGGTAAATCTCCTCTGCACCCGCTCCAAAGCCTCCACGTCCTTCCTATAATGCGGTGACCAGAACTGTACGCAATACTCCAAATGCGGCCGTACCAGAGTTCTGTACAGCTGCAACATGACCTCCCGACTCCGGAACTCAATCCCTCTACCAATAAAGGCCAACACTCCATAGGCCTTCTTCACAACCCTATCAACCTGGGTGGCAACTTTCAGGGATCTATGTACATGGACACCTAGGTCCCTCTGCTCATCCACACTTTCAAGGACTTTACCATTAGCCAAATATTCCGCATTCCTGTTATTCCTTCCAAAATGAATCACCTCACACTTCTCTACATTAAACTCCATTTGCCACCTCTCAGCCCAGCTCTGCAGCTTATCTATATCCCTCTGTAACCTGCTACATCCTTCCACACTATCGACAACACCACCGACTTTAGTATCGTCTGCAAATTTACTCACCCACCCTTGTGACTGTACTCCATTCTGAACATTTCCCATCAACCACCACCCTCTGTCTTCTTTCAGCTAGCCAATTTCTGATCCACATCTCTAAATCACCCTCAATCCCCAGCCTCCGTATTTTTTGCAATAGCCTACCGTGGGGAACCTTATCAAACGCTTTGCTGAAATCCATATACACCACATCAACTGCTCTACCCTCGTCTACCTGTTCAGTCACCTTCTCAAAAAACTCAATAAGGTTTGTGAGGCATGACTTACCCTTCACAAAGCCATGCTGACTATCCCTGATCATATTATTCCTATCTAGATGATTATAAATCTTGTCTCTTATAATCCCCTCCAAGACTTTACCCACTACAGACGTGAGGCTCACCGGTCTATAGTTGCCGGGGTTGTCTCTGCTCCCCTTTTTGAACAAAGGGACCACATTTGCTGTCCTCCAGTCCTCTGGCACTATTCCTGTAGCCAATGATGACATAAAAATCAAAGCCAAAGGCCCAGCAATCTCTTCCCTGGCCTCCCAGAGAATCCTAGGATAAATCCCATCAGGTCCCGGGGACTTATCTATTTTCAGCCTGTCCAGAATTGCCAACACCTCTTCCCTACGTACCTCAATGCCATCTATTCTATTAGCCTGGGGCTCAGCATTCTCCTCCACAACATTATCTTTTTCCTGAGTGAATACTGACGAAAAATATTCATTTAGTATCTCGCCTATCTCTTCAGACTCCACACACAATTTCCCATCCCTGTCCTTGACTGGTCCTACTCTTTCCCTAGTCATTCGCTTATTCCTGACATACCTATAGAAAGCTTTTGGGTTTTCCTTGATCCTTCCTGCCAAATACTTCTCATGTCCCCTCCTTGCTCGTCTTAGCTCTCTCTTTAGATCCTTCCTCGCCAACTTGTAACTATCCATCGCCCCAACCGAAACTTCACACCTCATCTTCACATAGGCCTCCTTCTTCCTCTTAACAAGAGATTCCACTTCCTTGGTAAACCACGGTTCCCTCGCTCGACGCCTTCCTCCCTGTCTGACCGGTACATACTTATCAAGAACACGCAGTAGCTGATCCTTGAACAAGCCCCACTTATCCAGTGTGCCCAACACTTGCAGCCTACTTCTCCACCTTATCCCCCCCAAGTCACGTCTAATGGCATCATAATTGCCCTTCCCCCAGCTATAACTCTTGCCCTGCGGTGTATACTTATCCCTTTCCATCATTAACGTAAACGTCACCGAATTGTGGTCACTGTCCCCAAAGTGCTCTCCTACCTCCAAATCCAACACCTGGCCTGGTTCATTACCCAAAACCAAATCCAACGTGGCCTCGCCTCTTGTTGGCCTGTCAACATATTGTTTCAGGAAACCCTCCTGCACACACTGTACAAAAAACGACCCATCTATTGTACTCGAACTATATCTTTTCCAATCAATATTTGGAAAGTTAAAGTCTCCCATAATAACTACCCTGTTACTTTCGCTCATATCCAGAATCATCTTCGCCATCCTTTCCTCTACATCCCTAGAATTATTAGGAGGCCTATAAAAAACTCCCAACAGGGTGACCTCTCCTTTCCTGTTTCTAACTTCAGCCCATACTACCTCGGAAGAAGAGTCCCCATCTAGCATCCTCTCCGCCACCGTAATACTGCTCTTGACTAGCAGCGCCACACCTCCCCCTCTTTTGCCTCCTTCTCTGAGCTTACTGAAACACCTAAACCCCGGAACCTGCAACATCCATTCCTGTCCCTGCTCTATCCATGTCTCCGAAATGGCCACAACATCGAAGTCCCAGGTACCAACCCATGCTGCCAGTTCCCCTACCTTGTTTCGTATACTCCTGGCATTGAAGTAGACACACTTCAAACCACCTACCTGAACACTGGCCCCCTCCTGCGACGCCAAATCTGTGCTCCTGACCTCTATACTCTCATTCTCCCTTACCCTAAAACTACAATCCAGGTTCCCATGCCCCTGCTGCATTAGTTTAAACCCCCCCAAAGAGCACTAACAAATCTCCCCCCCCAGGATATTTGTGCCCCTCAGGTTCAGATGTAGACCATCCTGTCTGTAGAGGTCCCACCTTCCCCAGAAAGAGCCCCAGTTATCCAAAAATCTGAATCCCTCCCGCCTGCACCATCCCTGTAGCCATGTGTTTAAATGCTCTCTCTCCCTATTCCTCATCTCACTATCACGTGGCACGGGCAACAACCCAGAGATAACAACTCTGTTTGTTCTAGTTCTGAGCTTCCATCCTAGCTCCCTGAAAGCCTGCCTGACATCCTTGTCCCCTTTCCTACCTATGTCGTTAGTGCCAATGTGGACCACGACTTGGGGCTGTTCCCCCTCCCCCTAAGGACCCGGAAAACACGATCCGAGACATCACGTACCCTTGCACCTGGGAGGCAACATACGAAACGCGAGTCTCTCACGCTCCCACAAAATCTCCTATCTGTGCCCCTGACTATAGAGTCCCCAATTACTAATGCTCTGCTCCTCTCCCCCCTTCCCTTCTGAGCAACAGGGACAGACTCCGTGCCAGAGGCCCGTACCCCATGGCTTACCCCTGGTAAGTCCCCCCCCCCACAAGTATCCAAAGCGGTATACTTGTTTCTCAGGGGAACGACCGCAGGGGATCCCTGCACTGACTGCTTTTTCCCAGTCCCTCTTACAGTTACCCACCTATCTCCAATCTTTGGTGTAACTAATTCCCTGAAGCTGCTATCTATGACCCCTTCTGCCTCCCGAATGATCCGAAGTTCTTCCAACTCCAGCTCCAGTTCCCTAACTCGGTCTTGGAGGAGCTGGAGATGGCAGCACTTCCTGCAGGTAAAATCAGCAGGGATACTAACTGCATCCCTCACCTCAAACATCCTGCAGGAGGAACATTGCACTCCCTTCCCTGCCATTCCTCTAACCTTCTACCAAGATCTGGCTAACAACTAACTTAAATTTTTATAAAAAATAATAATAATATAATAAAATATGGTACTTACCTCAGACCAATGGGTTTTATTATGAGGTTAGAGGAGGAGGGCGGGTGGGAGACACTACACGTGTAGTGTCTCGGGTTTCCTCTCCACCAGAATTTATTGGGGAGGGTCTTCCCAGACGTCCGCGGGTCGACTTCCTGTTCCCGCCTAAAAAACTAATTTAAAAAAAAAAGAAAAATTCTCAGCTCCTGCTGAAATTGACTAACCAGCCAGCTCCACTGCCGCCGAAATCGACTGGCCTGCCCCTGCAAAGACAAGTGCTTTTAAAGGTTGACTTACCTCCCAGCAACCTCCTTCCGCAATGCTCCCGCTGAAACTGACTCACCAGCTGTTCTCACGCCGAAATCGACTGTAGAGGGAGCTTTACTCTGTATCTAACCCCATGCTGTACCTGTCCTGGGAGTGTTTGATGGGGACAGTGTAGAGGGAGCTTTACTCTGTATCTAACCCCGTGCTGTACCTGTCCTGGGAGTGTTTGATGGGGACAGTGTAGAGGGAGCTTTACTCTGTATTTAACCCCGTGTTGTACCTGTCCTGGGAGTGTTTGATGGGGACAGTGTAGAGGGAGGTTTACTCTGTATTTAACCCCGTGCTGTACCTGTCCTGGGAGTGTTTGATGGGGACAGTGTAGAGGGAGCTTTACTCTGTATCTAACCCCGTGCTGTACCTGTCCTGGGAGTGTTTGATGGGGACAGTGTAGAGGGAGCTTTACTCTGTATCTGACCCTGTGCTGTACCTGTCCTGGGAGTGTTTGATGGGGACAGTGTAGAGGCAGCTTTACTCTGTGTCTAACCCCGTGCTGTTCCTGTCCTGGGAGTTTTTGATGGGGACAGTGTAGAGGGAGCTTTACTCTGTGTCTAACCCCGTGCTGTACCTGTCCTGGGAGTGTTTGATGGGGACAGTGTAGGGGGAGCTTTACTCTGTATCTAAGCCCGTGCTGTACCTGTCCTGGGAATGTTTGATGGGGACAGTGTGGAGGGAGCTTCACTCTGTATCTAACCCCGTGCTGTACCTGTCCTGGGAGTGTTTGATGGGGACAGTGTAGAGGGAGCTTTACTCTGTGTCTAACCCCGTGCTGTACCTGTCCTTCGAGTGTTTGATGGGGACAGTGTAGAGGGAGCTTTACTCTGTATCTAACCCCGTGCTGTACCTGTCCTGGGAGTGTTTGATGGGTCAGTGTAGAGGGAGCTTTACTCTGTATCTAACCCCGTGCTGTACCTGTCCTGGGAGAGTTTGATGGAGACAGTGTAGAGGGAGCTTTACTCTGTATCTAACCCCGGGCTATACCTGTCCTGGGGGTGTTTGATGGGGACAGTGTAGAGGGAGCTTTACTCTGTATCTAACCCCGTACTGTACCTGTCCTGGGAGAGATTGATGGAGACAGTGTAGAGGGAGCATTATTCTGTATCTAACCCCGTGCTGTACCTGTCCTGGGACTGTTTGATGGGGACAGTGTAGAGGGAGCTTTACTCTGTATCTAACCCTGTGCTGTACCTGTCCTGGGAGTGTTTGATGGGGACAGTGTAGAGGGAGCTTTACTCTGTATCGAACCCCATGCTGTACCTGTCCTTGGAGTGTTTGATGGGGACAGTGTAGAGGGAGCTTTACTCTGTATCTAACCCGTACTGTACCTGTCTTGGGAGTGTCTGATGGGGACAGTGTAGAGGGAGCTTTACTCTGTATCTAACCCGTGCTGTACCTGTCCTGGGAGTGTTTGATGGGGACAGTGCAGAGGGAGCTTTACTCTGTGTCGAACCCCATGCTGTACCTGTCCTGGGAATGTTTGATGGGGTCAGTGTAGAGGGAGCTTTACTCTGTATCTAACCCCGTGCTGTACCTGTCCTGGGACTGTTTGATGGGGACAGTGTAGAGGGAGCTTTACTCTGTATCTAACCCTGTGCTGTACCTGTCCTGGGAGTGTTTGATGGGGACAGTGTAGAGGGAGCTTTACTCTGTATCTAACCCCGTGCTGTACCTGTCCTTGGAGTGTTTGATGGGGACAGTGTAGAGGGAGCTTTACTCTGTATCTAACCGGTACTGCACCTGTCTTGGGAGTGTCTGATGGGGACAGTGTAGAGGGAGCTTTACTCTGTATCTAACCCGTGCTGTACCTGTCCTGGGAGTGTTTGATGGGGACAGTGCAGAGGGAGCTTTACTCTGTGTCTAACCCCATGCTGTACCTGTCCTGGGAGTGTTTGATGGGGTCAGTGTAGAGGGAGCTTTACTCTGTATCTAACCCCGTGCTGTACCTGTCCTGGGAGTGTTTGATGGGGACAGGGTAGAGGGAGCTTTACTCTGTATCTAACCCCGTGCTGTACATGTCCTGGGAGTGTTTGATGGGGACAGTGTAGAGGGAGCTTTACTCTGTATCTAACTCCGTGCTGTACCTGCCCTGGGAGTGTTTGATGGGGACAGTGTAGAGGGAGTTTTACTCTGTATCTAACCCCGTGCTGTACCTGTCCTGGGAGTGTTTGATGGGGACAGTGTAGAGGGAGCTATACTCTGTATCTAACCCCGTGCTGTACCTGTCCTGGGAGTGTTTGATGGGGACCGTGTAGGGGGAGCTTTACTCTGTATCTAACCCCGTGCTGTACCTGTCCTGGGAGTGTTTGATGGGGACAGTGGAGACGGAGCTTTACTCTGTATCTAACCCCGTGCTGTACCTGTCCTGGGAGTGTTTGATGGGGACAGTGTAGAGGGAGCTATACTCTGTATCTAACCCCGTGCTGTACCTGTCCTGGGAGTGTTTGATGGGGACAGGGTAGAGGGAGCTTTACTCTGTAATTAACCCCGTGCTGTACCTGTCCTGGGAGTGTTTGATGGGGACAGCTGAGAGGGAGCTTTACTCTTAATCTAATCCCGTGCTGTACCTGCCCTGGGAGTGTTTGATGGGGACAGTGTAGAGGGAGCTTTACTCTGTATCTAACCCCGTGCTGTACCTGTCCTGGGAGTGTTTGATGGGGACAGTGTAGAGGGAGATTTACTCTGTATCTAACCCCGTGCCGTACCTGTCCAGGGAATGTTTGATGGGGACAGTGTAGAGGGAGCTATACTCTGTATCTAACCCCGCGCTGTACCTGTCCTAGGTCTGTTTGATGGGGACAGTGTAGAGGGAGCTTTACTCTGTATCTAACCCCGTGCTGTACCTGTCCTGGGAGTGTTTGATGGGGACAGTGTAGAGGGAGCTTTACTCTGTATCTAACCCCGTGCTGTACCTGTCCTTGGAGTGTTTGATGGGGACAGTGTAGAGGGAGCTTTACTCTGTATCTAACCCGTACTGTACCTGTCTTGGGAGTGTCTGATGGGGACAATGTAGAGGGAGCTTTACTCTGTATCTAACCCGTGCTGTACCTGTCCTGGGAGTGTTTGATGGGGACAGTGCAGAGGGAGCTTTACTCTGTGTCTAACCCCATGCTGTACCTGTCCTGGGAGTGTTTGATGGGGTCAGTGTAGAGGGAGCTTTACTCTGTATCTAACCCCGTGCTGTACCTGTCCTGGGAGTGTTTGATGGGGACAGGGTAGAGGGAGCTTTACTCTGTATCTAACCCCGTGCTGTACCTGTCCTGGGAGTGTTTGATGGGGACAGTGTAGAGTGAGCTTTACTCTGTATCTAACTCCGTGCTGTACCTGCCCTGGGAGTGTTTGATGGGGACAGTGTAGAGGGAGTTTTACTCTGTATCTAACCCCGTGCTGTACCTGTCCTGGGAGTGTTTGATGGGGACAGTGTAGAGGGAGCTATACTCTGTATCTAACCCCGTGCTGTACCTGTCCTGGGAGTGTTTGATGGGGACAGTGTAGAGGGAGCTTTACTCTGTATCTAACCCCGTGCTGTACCTGTCCTGGGAGTGTTTGATGGGGACAGTGTAGACGGAGCTTTACTCTGTATCTAACCCCGTGCTGTACCTGTCCTGGGAGTGTTTGATGGGGACAGTGTAGAGGGAGCTATACTCTGTATCTAACCCCGTGCTGTACCTGTCCTGGGAGTGTTTGATGGGGACAGGGTAGAGGGAGCTTTACTCTGTAATTAACCCCGTGCTGTACCTGTCCTGGGAGTGTTTGATGGGGACAGTGTAGAGGGAGCTTTACTCTGTATCTAACCCCGTGCTGTACCTGCCCTGGGAGTGTTTGATGGGGACAGTGTAGAGGGAGCTTTACTCTGTATCTAATCCCGTGCTGTACCTGTCCCGGGAGTGTGTGACAGGGACAGTGTAGAGGGAGCTTTACTCTGTATCTAACCCCGTGCTGTACCTGTCCTAGGTGTGTTTGATGGGGACAGTGTAGAGGGAGCTTTACTCTGTATCTAACCCCGGGCTGTACCTGTCCTGGGAGTGTTTGATGGGGACAGTGTAAAGGGAGCTTCACTCTGTATCTAACCCCGTGCTGTACCTGTCCTGGGAGTGTTTAATGGAGACAGTATAGAGGGAGCTTTACTCTGTATCTAACCCCGTGCTGTACCTGTCCTGGGAGTGTTTAATGGGGACAGTATAGAGGGAGCTTTACTCTGTATCTAACCCCGTGCTGTACCTGTCCTGGGAGTGTTTGATGGGGACAGTGTAGAGGGAGCTTTACTCTGTATCTAACCCCGTGCTGTACCTGTCCTGGGAGTGTTTGATGGGGACAGTGAAGAGGGAGCTTTACTCTGTATGTAACCCCGTGCTGTACTTGTCCTGGGAGTGTTTGATGGGGACAGTGTAGAGGGAGCTTTACTCTGTATCTAACCCCGTGCTGTACCTGCCCTGGGAGTGTTTGATGGGGACAGTGTAGAGGGAGCTTTACTCTGTATCTAACCCCGTGCTGTACCTGTCCCGGGAGTGTGTGACAGGGACAGTGTAGAGGGAGCTTTACTCTGTATCTAATCCCGTGCTGTACCTGTCCTGGGAGTGTTTGATGGGGACAGTGCAGAGGGAGCTTCACTCTGTATCTAACCCCATGCTGTACCTGTCCTGGGAGTGTTTGATGGGGACAGTGTAGAGGGAGCTCTTCTCTGTATCTAACCCCGTGCTGTACCTGCCCTGGGTGTGTTTGATGGGGACAGTGTAGAGGGAGCTTTACTCTGTATCTAACCCCGTGCTACACCTGTCCTGGGAGTGTTTGATGGGGACAGTGTAGAGGGAGCTTCACTCTGTATCTAACCCCGTGCTGTACCTGTCCTGGGAGTGTTTAATGGAGACAGTATAGAGGGAGCTTTACTCTGTATCTAACTCCGTGCTGTACCTGTCCTGGGAGTGTTTGATGGGGACTGTGTAGAGGGAGCTTTACTCTTTATCTAACCCCGTGCTGTACCTGTCCTGGGAGTGTTTGATGGGGACAGTGTAGAGGGAGCTTTACTCTGTATCTAACCCCGTGCTGTACCTGTCCTGGGAGTGTTTGATGGGGACAGTGTAGAGGGAGCTTTACTCTGTATCTAACCCCGTGGTGTACCTTTCCTGGGAGTGTTTGATGTGGACAGTGTAAGGGAGCTTTACTCTGTATCTAACCCCGTGCTGTACCTGTCCTGGGTGTGTTTGATGGGGACAGTGTAGAGGGAGCTTTACTCTGTATCTAACCCCGTGCTGTACCTGTCCTGGGAGTGTTTGATGGGGACAGTGTAGAAGGAGCTTCACTCTGTATCTAACCCCGTGCTGTACCTGTCCTGGGAGTGTTTGATGGGGACAGTATAGAAGGAGCTTTACTCTGTATCTAACCCCTTGCTGTACCTGTCCTTGGAGTGTTTGATGGGGACAGTGTAGTGGGAGCTTTATTCTGTATCTAACCCCGTGCTGCACCTGTCCTGGGAGTGTTTGCTGGGTACAGTGTAGAGGGAGCTTTACTCTGTATCTAACCCCGTGCTGTACCTGTCCTGGGAGTGTTTGATGGGGACAGTGTAGAGGGAGCTTTACTCTGTATGTAACCCCGTGCTGTACCTGTCCTGGGAGTGTTTGGTGGGGACGGTGTAGAGGGAGCTTTACTCTGTATCTAACCCCGTGCTGTACCTGTCCTGGGAGTGTTTGATGGGGACAGTGTAGAGGGAGCTTTACTCTGTATCTAACCCCGTGCTGTACCTGTCCTGGGAGTGTTTGATGGGGACAGTGTAGAGGGAGCTTTACTCTGTATCTAACCCCGTGCTGTACCTGCCCTGGGAGTGTTTGATGGGGACAATGTAGAGGGAGCTTTACTCTGTATCTAACCCCGTGCTGTACCTGTCCTGGGAGTGTTTGATGGGGACAGTGTAGAGGGAGCTTTACTCTGTATGTAACCCCGTGCTGTACCTGTCCTGGGAGTGTTTGGTGGGGACGGTGTAGAGGGAGCTTTACTCTGTATCTAACCCCGTGCTGTACCTGTCCTGGGAGTGTTTGATGGGGACAGTGAAGAGGGAGCTTTACTCTGTATGTAACCCCGTGCTGTACTTGTCCTGGGAGTGTTTGATGGGGACAGTGTAGAGGGAGCTTTACTCTGTATCTAACCCCGTGCTGTACCTGCCCTGGGAGTGTTTGATGGGGACAGTGTAGAGGGAGCTTTACTCTGTATCTAACCCCGTGCTGTACCTGTCCCGGGAGTGTGTGACAGGGACAGTGTAGAGGGAGCTTTACTCTGTATCTAATCCCGTGCTGTACCTGTCCTGGGAGTGTTTGATGGGGACAGTGCAGAGGGAGCTTCACTCTGTATCTAACCCCATGCTGTACCTGTCCTGGGAGTGTTTGATGGGGACAGTGTAGAGGGAGCTCTTCTCTGTATCTAACCCCGTGCTGTACCTGCCCTGGGTGTGTTTGATGGGGACAGTGTAGAGGGAGCTTTACTCTGTATCTAACCCCGTGGTGTACCTTTCCTGGGAGTGTTTGATGGGGACAGTGTAGAGGGAGCTTTACTCTGTATCTAACCCCGTGCTACACCTGTCCTGGGAGTGTTTGATGGGGACAGTGTAGAGGGAGCTTCACTCTGTATCTAACCCCGTGCTGTACCTGTCCTGGGAGTGTTTGATGGGGACAGTGCAGAGGGAGCTTTACTCTGTATCTAACCCCGTGGTGTACCTTTCCTGGGAGTGTTTGATGTGGACAGTGTAAGGGAGCTTTACTCTGTATCTAACCCCGTGCTGTACCTGTCCTGGGTGTGTTTGATGGGGACAGTGTAGAGGGAGCTTTACTCTGTATCTAACCCCGTGCTGTACCTGTCCTGGGAGTGTTTGATGGGGACAGTGTAGAAGGAGCTTCACTCTGTATCTAACCCCGTGCTGTACCTGTCCTGGGAGTGTTTGATGGGGACAGTGTAGAGGGAGCTTCACTCTGTATCTAACCCCGTGCTGTACCTGTCCTGGGAGTGTTTGATGGGGACAGTGTAGAGGGAGCTTCACTCTGTATCTAACCCCGTGCTGTACCTGTCCTGGGAGTGTTTAATGGAGACAGTATAGAAGGAGCTTTACTCTGTATCTAACCCCTTGCTGTACCTGTCCTTGGAGTGTTTGATGGGGACAGTGTAGTGGGAGCTTTATTCTGTATCTAACCCCGTGCTGCACCTGTCCTGGGAGTGTTTGCTGGGTACAGTGTAGAGGGAGCTTTACTCTGTATCTAACCCCGTGCTGTACCTGTCCTGGGAGTGTTTGATGGGGACAGTGTAGAGGGAGCTTTACTCTGTATGTAACCCCGTGCTGTACCTGTCCTGGGAGTGTTTGGTGGGGACGGTGTAGAGGGAGCTTTACTCTGTATCTAACCCCGTGCTGTACCTGTCCTGGGAGTGTTTGATGGGGACAGTGCAGAGGGAGCTTTACTCTGTATCTAACCCCGTGCTGTACCTGTCCTGGGATTGTTTGATGGGGACAGTGTAGAGGGAGCTTTACTCTGTATCTAACCCCGTGCTGTACCTGTCCTGGGAGTGTTTGATGGGGTCAATGTAGAGGGAGCTTTACTCTGTATCTAACCCCGTGCTGTACCTGTCCTGGGAGAGTTTGATGGAGACAGTGTAGAGGGAGCTTTACTCTGTATCTAACCCTGTGCTGTACCTGTCTTGGGAGTGTCTGATGGGGACAATGTAGAGGGAGCTTTACTCTGTATCTAACCCGTGCTGTACCTGTCCTGGGAGTGTTTGATGGGGACAGGGTAGAGGGAGCTTTACTCTGTAATTAACCCCGTGCTGTACCTGTCCTGGGAGTGTTTGATGGGGACAGCTGAGAGGGAGCTTTACTCTTAATCTAATCCCGTGCTGTACCTGCCCTGGGAGTGTTTGATGGGGACAGTGTAGAGGGAGCTTTACTCTGTATCTAACCCCGTGCTGTACCTGTCCTGGGAGTGTTTGATGGGGACAGTGTAGAGGGAGATTTACTCTGTATCTAACCCCGTGCCGTACCTGTCCAGGGAATGTTTGATGGGGACAGTGTAGAGGGAGCTATACTCTGTATCTAACCCCGCGCTGTACCTGTCCTAGGTCTGTTTGATGGGGACAGTGTAGAGGGAGCTTTACTCTGTATCTAACCCCGTGCTGTACCTGTCCTGGGAGTGTTTGATGGGGACAGTGTAGAGGGAGCTTTACTCTGTATCTAACCCCGTGCTGTACCTGTCCTTGGAGTGTTTGATGGGGACAGTGTAGAGGGAGCTTTACTCTGTATCTAACCCGTACTGTACCTGTCTTGGGAGTGTCTGATGGGGACAATGTAGAGGGAGCTTTACTCTGTATCTAACCCGTGCTGTACCTGTCCTGGGAGTGTTTGATGGGGACAGTGCAGAGGGAGCTTTACTCTGTGTCTAACCCCATGCTGTACCTGTCCTGGGAGTGTTTGATGGGGTCAGTGTAGAGGGAGCTTTACTCTGTATCTAACCCCGTGCTGTACCTGTCCTGGGAGTGTTTGATGGGGACAGGGTAGAGGGAGCTTTACTCTGTATCTAACCCCGTGCTGTACCTGTCCTGGGAGTGTTTGATGGGGACAGTGTAGAGTGAGCTTTACTCTGTATCTAACTCCGTGCTGTACCTGCCCTGGGAGTGTTTGATGGGGACAGTGTAGAGGGAGTTTTACTCTGTATCTAACCCCGTGCTGTACCTGTCCTGGGAGTGTTTGATGGGGACAGTGTAGAGGGAGCTATACTCTGTATCTAACCCCGTGCTGTACCTGTCCTGGGAGTGTTTGATGGGGACAGTGTAGAGGGAGCTTTACTCTGTATCTAACCCCGTGCTGTAGCTGTCCTGGGAGTGTTTGATGGGGACAGTGTAGACGGAGCTTTACTCTGTATCTAACCCCGTGCTGTACCTGTCCTGGGAGTGTTTGATGGGGACAGTGTAGAGGGAGCTATACTCTGTATCTAACCCCGTGCTGTACCTGTCCTGGGAGTGTTTGATGGGGACAGGGTAGAGGGAGCTTTACTCTGTAATTAACCCCGTGCTGTACCTGTCCTGGGAGTGTTTGATGGGGACAGTGTAGAGGGAGCTTTACTGTATCTAACCCCGTGCTGTACCTGCCCTGGGAGTGTTTGATGGGGACAGTGTAGAGGGAGCTTTACTCTGTATCTAATCCCGTGCTGTACCTATCCCGGGAGTGTGTGACAGGGACAGTGTAGAGGGAGCTTTACTCTGTATCTAACCCCGTGCTGTACCTGTCCTAGGTGTGTTTGATGGGGACAGTGTAGAGGGAGCTTCACTCTGTATCTAACCCCGTGCTGTACCTGTCCTGGGAGTGTTTGATGGGGACAGTGTAGAGGGAGCTTTACTCTGTATCTAACCCCGTGCTGTACCTGTCCTGGGAGTGTTTAATGGGGACAGTATAGAGGGAGCTTTACTCTGTATCTAACCCCGTGCTGTACCTGTCCTGGGATGTTTGATGGGGACAGTGTAGAGGGAGCTTTACTCTGTATCTAACCCCGTGCTGTACCTGTCCTGGGAGTGTTTGATGGGGACAGTGTAGAGGGAGCTTTACTCTGTATCTCACCCCGTGCTGTACCTGTCCTGGGAGTGTTTGATGGGGACAGTGAAGAGGGAGCTTTACTCTGTATGTAACCCCGTGCTGTACTTGTCCTGGGAGTGTTTGATGGGGACAGTGTAGAGGGAGCTTTACTCTGTATCTAACCCCGTGCTGTACCTGCCCTGGGAGTGTTTGATGGGGACAGTGTAGAGGGAGCTTTACTCTGTATCTAACCCCGTGCTGTACCTGTCCCGGGAGTGTGTGACAGGGACAGTGTAGAGGGAGCTTTACTCTGTATCTAATCCCGTGCTGTACCTGTCCTGGGAGTGTTTGATGGGGACAGTGCAGAGGGAGCTTCACTCTGTATCTAACCCCATGCTGTACCTGTCCTGGGAGTGTTTGATGGGGACAGTGTAGAGGGAGCTCTTCTCTGTATCTAACCCCGTGCTGTACCTGCCCTGGGTGTGTTTGATGGGGACAGTGTAGAGGGAGCTTTACTCTGTATCTAACCCCGTGGTGTACCTTTCCTGGGAGTGTTTGATGGGGACAGTGTAGAGGGAGCTTTACTCTGTATCTAACCCCGTGCTACACCTGTCCTGGGAGTGTTTGATGGGGACAGTGTAGAGGGAGCTTCACTCTGTATCTAACCCCGTGCTGTACCTGTCCTGCGAGTGTTTAATGGAGACAGTATAGAGGGAGCTTTACTCTGTATCTAACCCCGTGGTGTACCTTTCCTGGGAGTGTTTGATGTGGACAGTGTAAGGGAGCTTTACTCTGTATCTAACCCCGTGCTGTACCTGTCCTGGGTGTGTTTGATGGGGACAGTGTAGAGGGAGCTTTACTCTGTATCTAACCCCGTGCTGTACCTGTCCTGGGAGTGTTTGATGGGGACAGTGTAGAAGGAGCTTCACTCTGTATCTAACCCCGTGCTGTACCTGTCCTGGGAGTGTTTGATGGGGACAGTGTAGAGGGAGCTTCACTCTGTATCTAACCCCGTGCTGTACCTGTCCTGGGAGTGTCTGATGGGGACAGTGTAGAGGGAGCTTTACTCTGTATTAAACCCCGTGCTGTACCTGTCCTGGGAGTGTTTAATGGAGACAGTATAGAAGGAGCTTTACTCTGTATCTAACCCCTTGCTGTACCTGTCCTTGGAGTGTTTGATGGGGACAGTGTAGTGGGAGCTTTATTCTGTATCTAACCCCGTGCTGCACCTGTCCTGGGAGTGTTTGCTGGGTACAGTGTAGAGGGAGCTTTACTCTGTATCTAACCCCGTGCTGTACCTGTCCTGGGAGTGTTTGATGGGGACAGTGTAGAGGGAGCTTTACTCTGTATGTAACCCCGTGCTGTACCTGTCCTGGGAGTGTTTGGTGGGGACGGTGTAGAGGGAGCTTTACTCTGTATCTAACCCCGTGCTGTACCTGTCCTGGGAGTGTTTGATGGGGACAGTGTAGAGGGAGCTTTACTCTGTATCTAACCCCGTGCTGTACCTGTCCTGGGAGTGTTTGATGGGGACAGTGTAGAGGGAGCTTTACTCTGTATCTAACCCCGTGCTGTACCTGTCCTTGGAGTGTTTGATGGGGACAGTGTAGAGGGAGCTTTACTCTGTATCTAACCCGTACTGTACCTGTCTTGGGAGTGTCTGATGGGGACAATGTAGAGGGAGCTTTACTCTGTATCTAACCCGTGCTGTACCTGTCCTGGGAGTGTTTGATGGGGACAGTGCAGAGGGAGCTTTACTCTGTGTCTAACCCCATGCTGTACCTGTCCTGGGAGTGTTTGATGGGGACAGTGTAGAGGGAGCTTTACTCTGTATCTAACCCCGTGCTGTACCTGTCCTGGGAGTGTTTGATGGGGACAGTGTAGACGGAGCTTTACTCTGTATCTAACCCCGTGCTGTACCTGTCCTGGGAGTGTTTGATGGGGACAGTGTAGAGGGAGCTATACTCTGTATCTAACCCCGTGCTGTACCTGTCCTGGGAGTGTTTGATGGGGACAGGGTAGAGGGAGCTTTACTCTGTAATTAACCCCGTGCTGTACCTGTCCTGGGAGTGTTTGATGGGGACAGTGTAGAGGGAGCTTTACTGTATCTAACCCCGTGCTGTACCTGCCCTGGGAGTGTTTGATGGGGACAGTGTAGAGGGAGCTTTACTCTGTATCTAATCCCGTGCTGTACCTGTCCCGGGAGTGTGTGACAGGGACAGTGTAGAGGGAGCTTTACTCTGTATCTAACCCCGTGCTGTACCTGTCCTAGGTGTGTTTGATGGGGACAGTGTAGAGGGAGCTTCACTCTGTATCTAACCCCGTGCTGTACCTGTCCTGGGAGTGTTTAATGGAGACAGTATAGAGGGAGCTTTACTCTGTATCTAACCCCGTGCTGTACCTGTCCTGGGAGTGTTTAATGGGGACAGTATAGAGGGAGCTTTACTCTGTATCTAACCCCGTGCTGTACCTGTCCTGGGATGTTTGATGGGGACAGTGTAGAGGGAGCTTTACTCTGTATCTAACCCCGTGCTGTACCTGTCCTGGGAGTGTTTGATGGGGACAGTGTAGAGGGAGCTTTACTCTGTATCTAACCCCGTGCTGTACCTGTCCTGGGAGTGTTTGATGGGGACAGTGAAGAGGGAGCTTTACTCTGTATGTAACCCCGTGCTGTACTTGTCCTGGGAGTGTTTGATGGGGACAGTGTAGAGGGAGCTTTACTCTGTATCTAACCCCGTGCTGTACCTGCCCTGGGAGTGTTTGATGGGGACAGTGTAGAGGGAGCTTTACTCTGTATCTAACCCCGTGCTGTACCTGTCCCGGGAGTGTGTGACAGGGACAGTGTAGAGGGAGCTTTACTCTGTATCTAATCCCGTGCTGTACCTGTCCTGGGAGTGTTTGATGGGGACAGTGCAGAGGGAGCTTCACTCTGTATCTAACCCCATGCTGTACCTGTCCTGGGAGTGTTTGATGGGGACAGTGTAGAGGGAGCTCTTCTCTGTATCTAACCCCGTGCTGTACCTGCCCTGGGTGTGTTTGATGGGGACAGTGTAGAGGGAGCTTTACTCTGTATCTAACCCCGTGCTACACCTGTCCTGGGAGTGTTTGATGGGGACAGTGTAGAGGGAGCTTCACTCTGTATCTAACCCCGTGCTGTACCTGTCCTGGGAGTGTTTAATGGAGACAGTATAGTGGGAGCTTTACTCTGTATCTAACCCCGTGCTGTACCTGTCCCGGGAGTGTTTGATGGGGACAGTGTAGAGGGAGCTTTACTCTGTATCTAACCCCGTGCTACACCTGTCCTGGGAGTGTTTGATGGGGACAGTGTAGAGGGAGCTTCACTCTGTATCTAACCCCGTGCTGTACCTGTCCTGGGAGTGTTTAATGGAGACAGTATAGAGGGAGCTTTACTCTGTATCTAACTCCGTGCTGTACCTGTCCTGGGAGTGTTTGATGGGGACAGTGTAGAGGGAGCTTTACTCTGTATCTAACCCCGTGCTGTACCTGTCCTGGGAGTGTTTGATGGGGACAGTGTAGAGGGAGCTTTACTCTGTATCTAACCCCGTGGTGTACCTTTCCTGGGAGTGTTTGATGTGGACAGTGTAAGGGAGCTTTACTCTGTATCTAACCCCGTGCTGTACCTGTCCTGGGAGTGTTTGATGGGGACAGTGTAGAGGGAGCTTTACTCTGTATCTAACCCCGTGCTGTACCTGTCCTGGGAGTGTTTGATGGGGACAGTGTAGAGGGAGCTTTACTCTGTATCTAACCCCGTGGTGTACCTTTCCTGGGAGTGTTTGATGTGGACAGTGTAAGGGAGCTTTACTCTGTATCTAACCCCGTGCTGTACCTGTCCTGGGTGTGTTTGATGGGGACAGTGTAGAGGGAGCTTTACTCCGTATCTAACCCCGTGCTGTACCTGTCCTGGGAGTGGTTGATGGGGACAGTGTAGAAGGAGCTTCACTCTGTATCTAACCCCGTGCTGTACCTGTCCTGGGAGTGTTTAATGGAGACAGTATAGAAGGAGCTTTACTCTGTATCTAACCCCTTGCTGTACCTGTCCTTGGAGTGTTTGATGGGGACAGTGTAGTGGGAGCTTTACTCTGTATCTAACCCCGTGCTGTACCTGTCCTGGGAGTGTTTGATGGGGACAGTGTAGAGGGAGCTTTACTCTGTATCTAACCCCGTGCTGTACCTGTCCTGGGAGTGTTTGATGGGGACAGTGAAGAGGGAGCTTTACTCTGTATGTAACCCCGTGCTGTACTTGTCCTGGGAGTGTTTGATGGGGACAGTGTAGAGGGAGCTTTACTCTGTATCTAACCCCGTGCTGTACCTGCCCTGGGAGTGTTTGATGGGGACAGTGTAGAGGGAGCTTTACTCTGTATCTAACCCCGTGCTACACCTGTCCTGGGAGTGTTTGATGGGGACAGTGTAGAGGGAGCTTCACTCTGTATCTAACCCCGTGCTGTACCTGTCCTGGGAGTGTTTAATGGAGACAGTATAGTGGGAGCTTTACTCTGTATCTAACCCCGTGCTGTACCTGTCCCGGGAGTGTTTGATGGGGACAGTGTAGAGGGAGCTTTACTCTGTATCTAACCCCGTGCTACACCTGTCCTGGGAGTGTTTGATGGGGACAGTGTAGAGGGAGCTTTACTCTGTATCTAACCCCGTGCTACACCTGTCCTGGGAGTGTTTGATGGGGACAGTGTAGAGGGAGCTTCACCCTGTATCTAACCCCGTGCTGTACCTGTCCTGGGAGTGTTTAATGGAGACAGTATAGAGGGAGCTTTACTCTGTATCTAACTCCGTGCTGTACCTGTCCTGGGAGTGTTTGATGGGGACAGTGTAGAGGGAGCTTTACTCTGTATCTAACCCCGTGCTGTACCTGTCCTGGGAGTGTTTGATGGGGACAGTGTAGAGGGAGCTTTACTCTGTATCTAACCCCGTGGTGTACCTTTCCTGGGAGTGTTTGATGTGGACAGTGTAAGGGAGCTTTACTCTGTATCTAACCCCGTGCTGTACCTGTCCTGGGAGTGTTTGATGGGGACAGTGTAGAGGGAGCTTTACTCTGTATCTAACCCCGTGCTGTACCTGTCCTGGGAGTGTTTGATGGGGACAGTGTAGAGGGAGCTTTACTCTGTATCTAACCCCGTGGTGTACCTTTCCTGGGAGTGTTTGATGTGGACAGTGTAAGGGAGCTTTACTCTGTATCTAACCCCGTGCTGTACCTGTCCTGGGTGTGTTTGATGGGGACAGTGTAGAGGGAGCTTTACTCCGTATCTAACCCCGTGCTGTACCTGTCCTGGGAGTGTTTGATGGGGACAGTGTAGAAGGAGCTTCACTCTGTATCTAACCCCGTGCTGTACCTGTCCTGGGAGTGTTTAATGGAGACAGTATAGAAGGAGCTTTACTCTGTATCTAACCCCTTGCTGTACCTGTCCTTGGAGTGTTTGATGGGGACAGTGTAGTGGGAGCTTTATTCTGTATCTAACCCCGTGCTGCACCTGTCCTGGGAGTGTTTGCTGGGTACAGTGTAGAGGGAGATTTACTCTGTATCTAACCCCGTGCTGTACCTGTCCTGGGAGTGTTTGATGGGGACAGTGTAGAGGGAGCTTTACTCTGTATGTAACCCCGTGCTGTACCTGTCCTGGGAGTGTTTGGTGGGGACGGTGTAGAGGGAGCTTTACTCTGTATCTAACCCCGTGCTGTACCTGTCCTGGGAGTGTTTGATGGGGACAGTGTAGAGGGAGCTTTACTCTGTATCTAACCCCGTGCTGTACCTGTCCTGGGAGTGTTTGATGGGGACAGTGTAGAGGGAGCTTTACTCTGTATCTAACCCCGTGCTGTACCTGCCCTGGGAGTGTTTGATGGGGACAATGTAGAGGGAGCTTTACTCTGTATCTAACCCTGTGCTGTACCTGTCCTGGGAGTGTTTGATGGGGACAGTGTAGAGGGAGCTTTACTCTGTATGTAACCCCGTGCTGTACCTGTCCTGGGAGTGTTTGGTGGGGACGGTGTAGAGGGAGCTTTACCCTGTATCTAACCCCGTGCTGTACCTGTCCTGGGAGTGTTTGATGGGGACAGTGAAGAGGGAGCTTTACTCTGTATGTAACCCCGTGCTGTACTTGTCCTGGGAGTGTTTGATGGGGACAGTGTAGAGGGAGCTTTACTCTGTATCTAACCCCGTGCTGTACCTGTCCTGGGAGTGTTTGATGGGGACAGTGTAGAGGGAGCTTTACTCTGTATCTAACCCCGTGCTGTACCTGTCCTGGGAGTGTTTGATGGGGACAGTGTAGAGGGAGCTTTACTCTGTATCTAACCCCGTGCTGTACCTGTCCTTGGAGTGTTTGATGGGGACAGTGTAGAGGGAGCTTTACTCTGTATCTAACCCGTACTGTACCTGTCTTGGGAGTGTCTGATGGGGACAATGTAGAGGGAGCTTTACTCTGTATCTAACCCGTGCTGTACCTGTCCTGGGAGTGTTTGATGGGGACAGTGCAGAGGGAGCTTTACTCTGTGTCTAACCCCATGCTGTACCTGTCCTGGGAGTGTTTGATGGGGTCAGTGTAGAGGGAGCTTTACTCTGTATCTAACCCAGTGCTGTACCTGTCCTGGGAGTGTTTGATGGGGACAGGGTAGAGGGAGCTTTACTCTGTATCTAACCCCGTGCTGTACCTGTCCTGGGAGTGTTTGATGGGGACAGTGTAGAGTGAGCTTTACTCTGTATCTAACTCCGTGCTGTACCTGCCCTGGGAGTGTTTGATGGGGACAGTGTAGAGGGAGTTTTACTCTGTATCTAACCCCGTGCTGTACCTGTCCTGGGAGTGTTTGATGGGGACAGTGTAGAGGGAGCTATACTCTGTATCTAACCCCGTGCTGTACCTGTCCTGGGAGTGTTTGATGGGGACAGTGTAGAGGGAGCTTTACTCTGTATCTAACCCCGTGCTGTACCTGTCCTGGGAGTGTTTGATGGGGACAGTGTAGACGGAGCTTTACTCTGTATCTAACCCCGTGCTGTACCTGTCCTGGGAGTGTTTGATGGGGACAGTGTAGAGGGAGCTATACTCTGTATCTAACCCCGTGCTGTACCTGTCCTGGGAGTGTTTGATGGGGACAGGGTAGAGGGAGCTTTACTCTGTAATTAACCCCGTGCTGTACCTGTCCTGGGAGTGTTTGATGGGGACAGTGTAGAGGGAGCTTTACTGTATCTAACCCCGTGCTGTACCTGCCCTGGGAGTGTTTGATGGGGACAGTGTAGAGGGAGCTTTACTCTGTATCTAATCCCGTGCTGTACCTGTCCCGGGAGTGTGTGACAGGGACAGTGTAGAGGGAGCTTTACTCTGTATCTAACCCCGTGCTGTACCTGTCCTAGGTGTGTTTGATGGGGACAGTGTTGAGGGAGCTTCACTCTGTATCTAACCCCGTGCTGTACCTGTCCTGGGAGTGTTTAATGGAGACAGTATAGAGGGAGCTTTACTCTGTATCTAACCCCGTGCTGTACCTGTCCTGGGAGTGTTTAATGGGGACAGTATAGAGGGAGCTTTACTCTGTATCTAACCCCGTGCTGTACCTGTCCTGGGATGTTTGATGGGGACAGTGTAGAGGGAGCTTTACTCTGTATCTAACCCCGTGCTGTACCTGTCCTGGGAGTGTTTGATGGGGACAGTGTAGAGGGAGCTTTACTCTGTATCTAACCCCGTGCTGTACCTGTCCTGGGAGTGTTTGATGGGGACAGTGAAGAGGGAGCTTTACTCTGTATGTAACCCCGTGCTGTACTTGTCCTGGGAGTGTTTGATGGGGACAGTGTAGAGGGAGCTTTACTCTGTATCTAACCCCGTGCTGTACCTGCCCTGGGAGTGTTTGATGGGGACAGTGTAGAGGGAGCTTTACTCTGTATCTAACCCCGTGCTGTACCTGTCCCGGGAGTGTGTGACAGGGACAGTGTAGAGGGAGCTTTACTCTGTATCTAATCCCGTGCTGTACCTGTCCTGGGAGTGTTTGATGGGGACAGTGCAGAGGGAGCTTCACTCTGTATCTAACCCCATGCTGTACCTGTCCTGGGAGTGTTTGATGGGGACAGTGTAGAGGGAGCTCTTCTCTGTATCTAACCCCGTGCTGTACCTGCCCTGGGTGTGTTTGATGGGGACAGTGTAGAGGGAGCTTTACTCTGTATCTAACCCCGTGCTACACCTGTCCTGGGAGTGTTTGATGGGGACAGTGTAGAGGGAGCTTCACTCTGTATCTAACCCCGTGCTGTACCTGTCCTGGGAGTGTTTAATGGAGACAGTATAGTGGGAGCTTTACTCTGTATCTAACCCCGTGGTGTACCTTTCCTGGGAGTGTTTGATGGGGACAGTGTAGAGGGAGCTTTACTCTGTATCTAACCCCGTGCTACACCTGTCCTGGGAGTGTTTGATGGGGACAGTGTAGAGGGAGCTTCACTCTGTATCTAACTCCGTGCTGTACCTGTCCTGGGAGTGTTTGATGGGGACTGTGTAGAGGGAGCTTTACTCTTTATCTAACCCCGTGCTGTACCTGTCCTGGGAGTGTTTGATGGGGACAGTGTAGAGGGAGCTTTACTCTGTATCTAACCCCGTGCTGTACCTGTCCTGGGAGTGTTTGATGGGGACAGTGTAGAGGGAGCTTTACTCTGTATCTAACCCCGTGGTGTACCTTTCCTGGGAGTGTTTGATGTGGACAGTGTAAGGGAGCGTTACTCTGTATGTAACCCCGTGCTGTACCTGTCCTGGGTGTGTTTGATGGGGACAGTGTAGAGGGAGCTTTACTCTGTATCTAACCCCGTGCTGTACCTGTCCTGGGAGTGTTTGATGGGGACAGTGTAGAGGGAGCTTCACTCTGTATCTAACCCCGTGCTGTACCTGTCCTGGGAGTGTTTAATGGAGACAGTATAGAAGGAGCTTTACTCTGTATCTAACCCCTTGCTGTACCTGTCCTTGGAGTGTTTGATGGGGACAGTGTAGTGGGAGCTTTATTCTGTATCTAACCCCGTGCTGCACCTGTCCTGGGAGTGTTTGCTGGGTACAGTGTAGAGGGAGCTTTACTATGTATCTAACCCCGTGCTGTACCTGTCCTGGGAGTGTTTGATGGGGACAGTGTAGAGGGAGCTTTACTCTGTATGTAACCCCGTGCTGTACCTGTCCTGGGAGTGTTTGGTGGGGACGGTGTAGAGGGAGCTTTACTCTGTATCTAACCCCGTGCTGTACCTGTCCTGGGAGTGTTTGATGGGGACAGTGTAGAGGGAGCTTTACTCTGTATCTAACCCCGTGCTGTACCTGTCCTGGGAGTGTTTGATGGGGACAGTGTAGAGGGAGCTTTACTCTGTATCTAACCCCGTGCTGTACCTGCCCTGGGAGTGTTTGATGGGGACAATGTAGAGGGAGCTTTACTCTGTATCTAACCCCGTGCTGTACCTGTCCTGGGAGTGTTTGATGGGGACAGTGTAGATGGAGCTTTACTCTGTATGTAACCCCGTGCTGTACCTGTCCTGGGAGTGTTTGGTGGGGACGGTGTAGAGGGAGCTTTACTCTGTATCTAACCCCGTGCTGTACCTGTCCTGGGAGTGTTTGATGGGGACAGTGAAGAGGGAGCTTTACTCTGTATGTAACCCCGTGCTGTACTTGTCCTGGGAGTGTTTGATGGGGACAGTGTAGAGGGAGCTTTACTCTGTATCTAACCCCGTGCTGTACCTGCCCTGGGAGTGTTTGATGGGGACAGTGTAGAGGGAGCTTTACTCTGTATCTAACCCCGTGCTGTACCTGTCCCGGGAGTGTGTGACAGGGACAGTGTAGAGGGAGCTTTACTCTGTATCTAATCCCGTGCTGTACCTGTCCTGGGAGTGTTTGATGGGGACAGTGCAGAGGGAGCTTCACTCTGTATCTAACCCCATGCTGTACCTGTCCTGGGAGTGTTTGATGGGGACAGTGTAGAGGGAGCTTTACTCTGTATCTAACCCCGTGCTACACCTGTCCTGGGAGTGTTTGATGGGGACAGTGTAGAGGGAGCTTCACTCTGTATCTAACCCCGTGCTGTACCTGTCCTGGGAGTGTTTAATGGAGACAGTATAGTGGGAGCTTTACTCTGTATCTAACCCCGTGGTGTACCTTTCCTGGGAGTGTTTGATGGGGACAGTGTAGAGGGAGCTTTACTCTGTATCTAACCCCGTGCTACACCTGTCCTGGGAGTGTTTGATGGGGACAGTGTAGAGGGAGCTTCACTCTGTATCTAACCCCGTGCTGTACCTGTCCTGGGAGTGTTTAATGGAGACAGTGTAGAGGGAGCTTTACTCTGTATCTAACTCCGTGCTGTACCTGTCCTGGGAGTGTTTGATGGGGACTGTGTAGAGGGAGCTTTACTCTTTATCTAACCCCGTGCTGTACCTGTCCTGGGAGTGTTTGATGGGGACAGTGTAGAGGGAGCTTTACTCTGTATCTAACCCCGTGCTGTACCTGTCCTGGGAGTGTTTGATGGGGACAGTGTAGAGGGAGCTTTACTCTGTATCTAACCCCGTGGTGTACCTTTCCTGGGAGTGTTTGATGTGGACAGTGTAAGGGAGCTTTACTCTGTATCTAACCCCGTGCTGTACCTGTCCTGGGTGTGTTTGATGGGGACAGTGTAGAGGGAGCTTTACTCTGTATCTAACCCCGTGCTGTACCTGTCCTGGGAGTGTTTGATGGGCACAGTGTAGAAGGAGCTTCACTCTGTATCTAACCCCGTGCTGTACCTGTCCTGGGAGTGTTTGATGGGGACAGTGTAGAGGGAGCTTCACTCTGTATCTAACCCCGTGCTGTACCTGTCCTGGGAGTGTTTGATGGGGACAGTGTAGAGGGAGCTTCACTCTGTATCTAACCCCGTGCTGTACCTGTCCTGGGAGTGTTTGATGGGGACAGTGTAGAGGGAGCTTTACTCTGTATCTAACCCCGTGCTGTACCTGTCCTGGGAGTGTTTGATGGGGACAGTGTAGTGGGAGCTTTATTCTGTATCTAACCCCGTGCTGCACCTGTCCTGGGAGTGTTTGCTGGGTACAGTGTAGAGGGAGCTTTACTCTGTATCTAACCCCGTGCTGTACCTGTCCTGGGAGTGTTTGATGGGGACAGTGTAGAGGGAGCTTTACTCTGTATGTAACCCCGTGCTGTACCTGTCCTGGGAGTGTTTGGTGGGGACGGTGTAGAGGGAGCTTTACTCTGTATCTAACCCCGTGCTGTACCTGTCCTGGGAGTGTTTGATGGGGACAGTGTAGAGGGAGCTTTACTCTGTATCTAACCCCGTGCTGTACCTGTCCTGGGAGTGTTTGATGGGGACAGTGTAGAGGGAGCTTTACTCTGTATCTAACCCCGTGCTGTACCTGTCCTGGGAGTGTTTGATGGGGACAATGTAGAGGGAGCTTTACTCTGTATCTAACCCCGTGCTGTACCTGTCCTGGGAGAGTTTGATGGAGACAGTGTAGAGGGAGCTTTACTCTGTATCTAACCCTGTGCTGTACCTGTCTTGGGAGTGTCTGATGGGGACAATGTAGAGGGAGCTTTACTCTGTATCTAACCCGTGCTGTACCTGTCCTGGGAGTGTTTGATGGGGACAGTGCAGATGGAGCTTTACTCTGTGTCTAACCCCATGCTGTACCTGTCCTGGGAGTGTTTGATGGGGTCAGTGTAGAGGGAGCTTTACTCTGTATCTAACCCCGTGCTGTACCTGTCCTGGGAGTGTTTGATGGGGACAGGGTAGAGGGAGCTTTACTCTGTATCTAACCCCGTGCTGTACCTGTCCTGGGAGTGTTTGATGGGGACAGTGTAGAGTGAGCTTTACTCTGTATCTAACTCCGTGCTGTACCTGCCCTGGGAGTGTTTGATGGGGACAGTGTAGAGGGAGTTTTACTCTGTATCTAACCCCGTGCTGTACCTGTCCTGGGAGTGTTTGATGGGGACAGTGTAGAGGGAGCTATACTCTGTATCTAACCCCGTGCTGTACCTGTCCTGGGAGTGTTTGATGGGGACAGTGTAGAGGGAGCTTTACTCTGTATCTAACCCCGTGCTGTACCTGTCCTGGGAGTGTTTGATGGGGACAGTGTAGACGGAGCTTTACTCTGTATCTAACCCCGTGCTGTACCTGTCCTGGGAGTGTTTGATGGGGACAGTGTAGAGGGAGCTATACTCTGTATCTAACCCCGTGCTGTACCTGTCCTGGGAGTGTTTGATGGGGACAGGGTAGAGGGAGCTTTACTCTGTAATTAACCCCGTGCTGTACCTGTCCTGGGAGTGTTTGATGGGGACAGTGTAGAGGGAGCTTTACTCTGTATCTAACCCCGTGCTGTACCTGCCCTGGGAGTGTTTGATGGGGACAGTGTAGAGGGAGCTTTACTCTGTATCTAATCCCGTGCTGTACCTGTCCCGGGAGTGTGTGACAGGGACAGTGTAGAGGGAGCTTTACTCTGTATCTAACCCCGTGCTGTACCTGTCCTAGGTGTGTTTGATGGGGACAGTGTAGAGGGAGCTTTACTTTGTATCTAACCCCGGGCTGTACCTGTCCTGGGAGTGTTTGATGGGGACAGTGTAAAGGGAGCTTCACTCTGTATCTAACCCCGTGCTGTACCTGTCCTGGGAGTGTTTAATGGAGACAGTATAGAGGGAGCTTTACTCTGTATCTAACTCCGTGCTGTACCTGTCCTGGGAGTGTTTAATGGGGACAGTATAGAGGGAGCTTTACTCTGTATCTAACCCCGTGCTGTACCTGTCCTGGGATGTTTGATGGGGACAGTGTAGAGGGAGCTTTACTCTGTATCTAACCCCGTGCTGTACCTGTCTTGGGAGTGTTTGATGGGGACAGTGTAGAGGGAGCTTTACTCTGTATCTAACCCCGTGCTGTACCTGTCCTGGGAGTGTTTGATGGGGACAGTGAAGAGGGAGCTTTACTCTGTATGTAACCCCGTGCTGTACTTGTCCTGGGAGTGTTTGATGGGGACAGTGTAGAGGGAGCTTTACTCTGTATCTAACCCCGTGCTGTACCTGCCCTGGGAGTGTTTGATGGGTACAGTGTAGAGGGAGCTTTACTCTGTATCTAACCCCGTGCTGTACCTGTCCCGGGAGTGTGTGACAGGGACAGTGTAGAGGGAGCTTTACTCTGTATCTAATCCCGTGCTGTACCTGTCCTGGGAGTGTTTGATGGGGACAGTGCAGAGGGAGCTTTACTCTGTAGCTAACCCCATGCTGTACCTGTCCTGGGAGTGTTTGATGGGGACAGTGTAGAGGGAGCTCTTCTCTGTATCTAACCCCGTGCTGTACCTGCCCTGGGTGTGTATGATGGGGACAGTGTAGAGGGAGCTTTACTCTGTATCTAACCCCGTGCTACACGTGTCCTGGGAGTGTTTGATGGGGACAGTGTAGAGGGAGCTTCACTCTGTATCTAACCCCGTGCTGTACCTGTCCTGGGAGTGTTTAATGGAGACAGTATAGAGGGAGCTTTACTCTGTATCTAACTCCGTGCTGTACCTGTCCTGGGAATGTTTGATGGGGACTGTGTCGAGGGAGCTTTACTCTTTATCTAACCCCGTGCTGTACCTGTCCTGGGAGTGTTTGATGGGGACAGTGTAGAGGGAGCTTTACTCTGTATCTAACCCCGTGCTGTACCTGTCCTGGGAGTGTTTGATGGGGACAGTGTAGAGGGAGCTGTACTCTGTATCTAACCCCGTGCTGTACCTGTCCTGGGAGGAATTGATGGGGACAGAGTAGAGGGAGCTTCTCTCTGTATCTAACCCCGTGCTGTACCTGTCCTGGGAGTGTTTGATGGGGACAGTGTAGAGGGAGCTTCACTCTGTATCTAACCCCGTGCTGTACCTGTCCTGGGAGTGTTTAATGGAGACAGTATAGAGGGAGCTTTACTCTGTATCTAACCCCGTGCTGTACCTGTCCTTGGAGTGTTTGATGGGGACAGTGTAGTGGGAGCTTTATTCTGTATCTAACCCCGTGCTGTACCTGTCCTGGGAGTGTTTGCTGGGTACAGTGTAGAGGGAGCTATACTCTGTATCTAACCCCGTGCTGCACCTGTCCTGGGAGTGTTTGATGGGGACAGGGTAGAGGGAGCTTTACTCTGTAATTAACCCCGTGCTGTACCTGTCCTGGGAGTGTTTGATGGGGACAGTGTAGAGGGAGCTTTACTGTATCTAACCCCGTGCTGTACCTGCCCTGGGAGTGTTTGATGGGGACAGTGTAGAGGGAGCTTTACTCTGTATCTAATCCCGTGCTGTACCTGTCCCGGGAGTGTGTGACAGGGACAGTGTAGAGGGAGCTTTACTCTGTATCTAACCCCGTGCTGTACCTGTCCTAGGTGTGTTTGATGGGGACAGTGTTGAGGGAACTTCACTCTGTATCTAACCCCGTGCTGTACCTGTCCTGGGATGTTTGATGGGGACAGTGTAGAGGGAGCTTTACTCTGTATCTAACCCCGTGCTGTACCTGTCCTGGGAGTGTTTGATGGGGACAGTGTAGTGGGAGCTTTACTCTGTATCTAACCCCGTGCTGTACCTGTCCTGGGAGTGTTTGATGGGGACAGTGAAGAGGGAGCTTTACTCTGTATCTAACCCCGTGCTGTACCTGTCCTGGGAGTGTTTAATGGGGACAGTATAGAGGGAGCTTTACTCTGTATCTAACCCCGTGCTGTACCTGTCCTGGGATGTTTGATGGGGACAGTGTAGAGGGAGCTTTACTCTGTATCTAACCCCGTGCTGTACCTGTCCTGGGAGTGTTTGATGGGGACAGTGTAGAGGGAGCTTTACTCTGTATCTAACCCCGTGCTGTACCTGTCCTGGGAGTGTTTGATGGGGACAGTGAAGAGGGAGCTTTACTCTGTATGTAACCCCGTGCTGTACTTGTCCTGGGAGTGTTTGATGGGGACAGTGTAGAGGGAGCTTTACTCTGTATCTAACCCCGTGCTGTACCTGTCCCGGGAGTGTGTGACAGGGACAGTGTAGAGGGAGCTTTACTCTGTATCTAATCCCGTGCTGTACCTGTCCTGGGAGTGTTTGATGGGGACAGTGCAGAGGGAGCTTCACTCTGTATCTAACCCCATGCTGTACCTGTCCTGGGAGTGTTTGATGGGGACAGTGTAGAGGGAGCTCTTCTCTGTATCTAACCCCGTGCTATACCTGCCCTGGGTGTGTTTGATGGGGACAGTGTAGAGGGAGCTTTACTCTGTATCTAACCCCGTGCTACACCTGTCCTGGGAGTGTTTGATGGGGACAGTGTAGAGGGAGCTTCACTCTGTATCTAACCCCGTGCTGTACCTGTCCTGGGAGTGTTTAATGGAGACAGTGTAGAGGGAGCTTTACTCTGTATCTAACCCCGTGGTGTACCTTTCCTGGGAGTGTTTGATGGGGACAGTGTAGAGGGAGCTTTACTCTGTATCTAACCCCGTGCTACACCTGTCCTGGGAGTGTTTGATGGGGACAGTGTAGAGGGAGCTTCACTCTGTATCTAACCCCGTGCTGTACCTGTCCTGGGAGTGTTTAATGGAGACAGTATAGAGGGAGCTTTACTCTGTATCTAACTCCGTGCTGTACCTGTCCTGGGAGTGTTTGATGGGGACTGTGTAGAGGGAGCTTTACTCTTTATCTAACCCCGTGCTGTACCTGTCCTGGGAGTGTTTGATGGGGACAGTGTAGAGGGAGCTTTACTCTGTATCTAACCCCGTGCTGTACCTGTCCTGGGAGTGTTTGATGGGGACAGTGTAGAGGGAGCTTTACTCTGTATCTAACCCCGTGGTGTACCTTTCCTGGGAGTGTTTGATGTGGACAGTGTAAGGGAGCTTTACTCTGTATCTAACCCCGTGCTGTACCTGTCCTGGGTGTGTTTGATGGGGACAGTGTAGAGGGAGCTTTACTCTGTATCTAACCCCGTGCTGTACCTGTCCTGGGAGTGTTTGATGGGGACAGTGTAGAAGGAGCTTCACTCTGTATCTAACCCCGTGCTGTACCTGTCCTGGGAGTGTTTGATGGGGACAGTGTAGAAGGAGCTTCACTCTGTATCTAACCCCGTGCTGTACCTGTCCTGGGAGTGTTTGATGGGGACAGTATAGAAGGAGCTTTACTCTGTATCTAACCCCTTGCTGTACCTGTCCTTGGAGTGTTTGATGGGGACAGTGTAGTGGGAGCTTTATTCTGTATCTAACCCCGTGCTGCACCTGTCCTGGGAGTGTTTGCTGGGTACAGTGTAGAGGGAGCTTTATTCTGTATCTAACCCCGTGCTGTACCTGTCCTGGGAGTGTTTGATGGGGACAGTGTAGAGGGAGCTTTACTCTGTATGTAACCCCGTGCTGTACCTGTCCTGGGAGTGTTTGGTGGGGACGGTGTAGAGGGAGCTTTACTCTGTATCTAACCCCGTGCTGTACCTGTCCTGGGAGTGTTTGATGGGGACAGTGTAGAGGGAGCTTTACTCTGTATCTAACCCCGTGCTGTACCTGTCCTGGGAGTGTTTGATGGGGACAGTGTAGAGGGAGCTTTACTCTGTATCTAACCCCGTGCTGTACCTGCCCTGGGAGTGTTTGATGGGGACAATGTAGAGGGAGCTTTACTCTGTATCTAACCCCGTGCTGTACCTGTCCTGGGAGTGTTTGATGGGGACAGTGTAGATGGAGCTTTACTCTGTATGTAACCCCGTGCTGTACCTGTCCTTGGAGTGTTTGGTGGGGACGGTGTAGAGGGAGCTTTACTCTGTATCTAACCCCGTGCTGTACCTGTCCTGGGAGTGTTTGATGGGGACAGTGAAGAGGGAGCTTTACTCTGTATGTAACCCCGTGCTGTACTTGTCCTGGGAGTGTTTGATGGGGACAGTGTAGAGGGAGCTTTACTCTGTATCTAACCCCGTGCTGTACCTGCCCTGGGAGTGTTTGATGGGGACAGTGTAGAGGGAGCTTTACTCTGTATCTAACCCCGTGCTGTACCTGTCCCGGGAGTGTGTGACAGGGACAGTGTAGAGGGAGCTTTACTCTGTATCTAATCCCGTGCTGTACCTGTCCTGGGAGTGTTTGATGGGGACAGTGCAGTGGGAGCTTCACTCTGTATCTAACCCCATGCTGTACCTGTCCTGGGAGTGTTTGATGGGGACAGTGTAGAGGGAGCTCTTCTCTGTATCTAACCCCGTGCTGTACCTGCCCTGGGTGTGTTTGATGGGGACAGTGTAGAGGGAGCTTTACTCTGTATCTAACCCCGTGCTGTACCTGTCCTGGGAGTGTTTGATGGGGACAGTGTAGAGGGAGCTTCACTCTGTATCTAACCCCGTGCTGTACCTGTCCTGGGAGTGTTTAATGGAGACAGTATAGTGAGAGCTTTACTCTGTATCTAACCCCGTGGTGTACCTTTCCTGGGAGTGTTTGATGGGGACAGTGTAGAGGGAGCTTTACTCTGTATCTAACCCCGTGCTACACCTGTCCTGGGAGTGTTTGATGGGGACAGTGTAGAGGGAGCTTCACTCTGTATCCATCCCCGTGCTGTACCTGTCCTGGGAGTGTTTGATGGGGACAGTATAGAGGGAGCTTTACTCTGTATCTAACTCCGTGCTGTACCTGTCCTGGGAGTGTTTGATGGGGACTGTGTAGAGGGAGCTTTACTCTTTATCTAACCCCGTGCTGTACCTGTCCTGGGAGTGTTTGATGGGGACAGTGTAGAGGGAGCTTTACTCTGTATCTAACCCCGTGCTGTACCTGTCCTGGGAGTGTTTGATGGGGACAGTGTAGAGGGAGCTTTACTCTGTATCTAACCCCGTGGTGTACCTTTCCTGGGAGTGTTTGATGTGGACAGTGTAAGGGAGCTTTACTCTGTATCTAACCCCGTGCTGTACCTGTCCTGGGTGTGTTTGATGGGGACAGTGTAGAGGGAGCTTTACTCTGTATCTAACCCCGTGCTGTACCTGTCCTGGGAGTGTTTGATGGGGACAGTGTAGAAGGAGCTTCACTCTGTATCTAACCCCGTGCTGTACCTGTCCTGGGAGTGTTTGATGGGGACAGTGTAGAGGGAGCTTCACTCTGTATCTAACCCCGTGCTGTACCTGTCCTGGGAGTGTTTAATGGAGACAGTGTAGAGGGAGCTTTACTCTGTATCTAACCCCGTGCTGCACCTGTCCTGGGAGTGTTTGATGGGGACAGTGTAGTGGGAGCTTTATTCTGTATCTAACCCCGTGCTGCACCTGTCCTGGGAGTGTTTGCTGGGTACAGTGTAGAGGGAGCTTTACTCTGTATCTAACCCCGTGCTGTACCTGTCCTGGGAGTGTTTGCTGGGTACAGTGTAGAGGGAGCTTTACTCTGTATCTAACCCCGTGCTGTACCTGTCCTGGGAGTGTCTGATGGGGACAGTGTAGAGGGAGCTTTACTCTGTATGTAACCCCGTGCTGTACCTGTCCTGGGAGTGTTTGGTGGGGACGGTGTAGAGGGAGCTTTACTCTGTATCTAACCCCGTGCTGTACCTGTCCTGGGAGTGTTTGATGGGGACAGTGTAGAGGGAGCTTTACTCTGTATCTAACCCCGTGCTGTACCTGTCCTGGGAGTGTTTCATGGGGACAGTGTAGAGGGAGCTTTACTCTGTATCTAACCCCGTGCTGTACCTGTCCTGGGAGTGTTTGATGGGGACAATGTAGAGGGAGCTTTACTCTGTATCTAACCCCGTGCTGTACCTGTCCTGGGAGAGTTTGATGGAGACAGTGTAGAGGGAGCTTTACTCTGTATCTAACCCTGTGCTGTACCTGTCTTGGGAGTGTCTGATGGGGACAATGTAGAGGGAGCTTTACTCTGTATCTAACCTGTGCTGTACCTGTCCTGGGAGTGTTTGATGGGGACAGTGCAGATGGAGCTTTACTCTGTGTCTAACCCCATGCTGTACCTGTCCTGGGAGTGTTTGATGGGGTCAGTGTAGAGGGAGCTTTACTCTGTATCTAACCCCGTGCTGTACCTGTCCTGGGAGTGTTTGATGGGGACAGGGTAGAGGGAGCTTTACTCTGTATCTAACCCCGTGCTGTACCTGTCCTGGGAGTGTTTGATGGGGACAGTGTAGAGTGAGCTTTACTCTGTATCTAACTCCGTGCTGTACCTGCCCTGGGAGTGTTTGATGGGGACAGTGTAGAGGGAGTTTTACTCTGTATCTAACCCCGTGCTGTACCTGTCCTGGGAGTGTTTGATGGGGACAGTGTAGAGGGAGCTATACTCTGTATCTAACCCCGTGCTGTACCTGTCCTGGGAGTGTTTGATGGGGACAGTGTAGAGGGAGCTTTACTCTGTATCTAACCCCGTGCTGTACCTGTCCTGGGAGTGTTTGATGGGGACAGTGTAGACGGAGCTTTACTCTGTATCTAACCCCGTGCTGTACCTGTCCTGGGAGTGTTTGATGGGGACAGTGTAGAGGGAGCTATACTCTGTATCTAACCCCGTGCTGTACCTGTCCTGGGAGTGTTTGATGGGGACAGGGTAGAGGGAGCTTTACTCTGTAATTAACCCCGTGCTGTACCTGTCCTGGGAGTGTTTGATGGGGACAGTGTAGAGGGAGCTTTACTCTGTATCTAACCCCGTGCTGTACCTGCCCTGGGAGTGTTTGATGGGGACAGTGTAGAGGGAGCTTTACTCTGTATCTAATCCCGTGCTGTACCTGTCCCGGGAGTGTGTGACAGGGACAGTGTAGAGGGAGCTTTACTCTGTATCTAACCCCGTGCTGTACCTGTCCTAGGTGTGTTTGATGGGGACAGTGTAGAGGGAGCTTTACTTTGTATCTAACCCCGGGCTGTACCTGTCCTGGGAGTGTTTGATGGGGACAGTGTAAAGGGAGCTTCACTCTGTATCTAACCCCGTGCTGTACCTGTCCTGGGAGTGTTTAATGGAGACAGTATAGAGGGAGCTTTACTCTGTATCTAACCCCGTGCTGTACCTGTCCTGGGAGTGTTTAATGGGGACAGTATAGAGGGAGCTTTACTCTGTATCTAACCCCGTGCTGTACCTGTCCTGGGATGTTTGATGGGGACAGTGTAGAGGGAGCTTTACTCTGTATCTAACCCCGTGCTGTACCTGTCTTGGGAGTGTTTGATGGGGACAGTGTAGAGGGAGCTTTACTCTGTATCTAACCCCGTGCTGTACCTGTCCTGGGAGTGTTTGATGGGGACAGTGAAGAGGGAGCTTTACTCTGTATGTAACCCCGTGCTGTACTTGTCCTGGGAGTGTTTGATGGGGACAGTGTAGAGGGAGCTTTACTCTGTATCTAACCCCGTGCTGTACCTGCCCTGGGAGTGTTTGATGGGGACAGTGTAGAGGGAGCTTTACTCTGTATCTAACCCCGTGCTGTACCTGTCCCGGGAGTGTGTGACAGGGACAGTGTAGAGGGAGCTTTACTCTGTATCTAATCCCGTGCTGTACCTGTCCTGGGAGTGTTTGATGGGGACAGTGCAGAGGGAGCTTTACTCTGTAGCTAACCCCATGCTGTACCTGTCCTGGGAGTGTTTGATGGGGACAGTGTAGAGGGAGCTCTTCTCTGTATCTAACCCCGTGCTGTACCTGCCCTGGGTGTGTATGATGGGGACAGTGTAGAGGGAGCTTTACTCTGTATCTAACCCCGTGCTACACGTGTCCTGGGAGTGTTTGATGGGGACAGTGTAGAGGGAGCTTCACTCTGTATCTAACCCCGTGCTGTACCTGTCCTGGGAGTGTTTAATGGAGACAGTATAGAGGGAGCTTTACTCTGTATCTAACTCCGTGCTGTACCTGTCCTGGGAATGTTTGATGGGGACTGTGTCGAGGGAGCTTTACTCTTTATCTAACCCCGTGCTGTACCTGTCCTGGGAGTGTTTGATGGGGACAGTGTAGAGGGAGCTTTACTCTGTATCTAACCCCGTGCTGTACCTGTCCTGGGAGTGTTTGATGGGGACAGTGTAGAGGGAGCTGTACTCTGTATCTAACCCCGTGCTGTACCTGTCCTGGGAGGAATTGATGGGGACAGTGTAGAGGGAGCTTCACTCTGTATCTAACCCCGTGCTGTACCTGTCCTGGGAGTGTTTGATGGGGACAGTGTAGAGGGAGCTTCACTCTGTATCTAACCCCGTGCTGTACCTGTCCTGGGAGTGTTTAATGGAGACAGTATAGAAGGAGCTTTACTCTGTATCTAACCCCGTGCTGTACCTGTCCTTGGAGTGTTTGATGGGGACAGTGTAGTGGGAGCTTTATTCTGTATCTAACCCCGTGCTGTACCTGTCCTGGGAGTGTTTGCTGGGTACAGTGTAGAGGGAGCTTTACTCTGTATCTAACCCCGTGCTGTACCTGTCCTGGGAGTGTTTGATGGGGACAGTGTAGAGGGAGCTTTACTCTGTATGTAACCCCGTGCTGTACCTGTCCTGGGAGTGTTTGGTGGGGACGGTGTAGAGGGAGCTTTACTCTGTATCTAACCCCGTGCTGTACCTGTCCTGGGAGTGTTTGATGGGGACAGTGTAGAGGGAGCTTTACTCTGTATCTAACCCCGTGCTGTACCTGTCCTGGGAGTGTTTGGTGGGGACGGTGTAGAGGGAGCTTTACTCTGTATCTAACCCCGTGCTGTACCTGTCCTGGGAGTGTTTGATGGGGACAGTGTAGAGGGAGCTTTACTCTGTATCTAACCCCGTGCTGTACCTGTCCTGGGAGTGTTTGATGGGGACAGTGTAGAGGGAGCTTTACTCTGTATCTAACCCCGTGCTGTACCTGTCCTGTGTGTGTTTGATGGGGACAGTGTAGAGGGAGCTTTACTCTGTATCTAACCCCGTGCTGTACCTGTCCTGGGAGTGTTTGATGGGGACAGTGTAGAGGGAGCTTTAGTCTGTATCTAATCCCGTGCTGTACCTGTCCTGGGAGTGTTTGATGGGGACAGTGTAGAGGGAGCTTTACTCTGTATCTAACACCGTGTTGTACCTGTCCTGGGAGAGTTTGATGGGGACAGTGTAGAGGGAGCTTTACTCTGTATCTAACCCCGTGCTGTACCTGTCCTGGCAGTGTTTGATGGGAACAGTGCAGAGGGAGCTATACTCTGTATCTAACCCCGTGCTGTACCTGTCCATGGAGTGTTTGATGGGGACAGTGTAGAGGGAGCTATACTCTGTATCTAACCCCGCGCTGTACCTGTCCTAGGTGTGTTTGATGGGGACAGTGTAGAGGGAGCTTTACTCTGTATCTAACCCCGTGCTGTACCTGTCCTGGGAGTGTTTGATGGGGACAGTGTAGAGGGAGCTTCACTCTGTATCTAACCCCGTGCTGTACCTGTCCTGGCAGTGTTTGATGGGGACAGTGTAGAGGCAGCTTTACTCTGTATCTAACCCCGTGCTGTACCTGTCCTGGGAGTGTTTAATGGAGACAGTATAGAGGGAGCTTTTCTCTGTATCTAACCCCGTGCTGTACCTGTCCTGGGAGTGTTTAATGGGGACAGTGTAGAGGGAGCTTTACTCTGTATCTAACCCCGTGCTGTACCTGTCCTGGGAGAGTTTGATGGAGACAGTGTAGAGGGAGCTTTATTCTGTATCTAACCCCGTGCTGTACCTGTCCTGGGACTGTTTGATGGGGAAAGTGTAGAGGGAGCTTTACTCTGTATCTAACCCTGTGCTGTACCTGTCCTGGGAGTGTTTGATGGGGACAGTGCAGAGGGAGCTTTACTCTGTATCTAACCCCGTGCTGTACCTGTCCTTGGAGTGTTTGATGGGGACAGTGTAGAGGGAGCTTTACTCTGTATCTAACCCCGTGCTGTACCTGTCTTGGGAGTGTCTGATGGGGACAGTGTAGAGGGAGCTTTACTCTGTATCTAACCCGTGCTGTACCTGTCCTGGGAGTGTTTGATGGGGACAGTGCAGAGGGAGCTTTACTCTGTGTCTAACCCCATGCTGTACCTGTCCTGGGAGTGTTTGATGGGGTCAGTGTAGAGGGAGCTTTACTCTGTATCTAACCCCGTGCTGTACCTGTCCTGGGAGTGTTTGATGGGGACAGGGTAGAGGGATCTTTACTCTGTATCTAACCCCGTGCTGTACCTGTCCTGGGAGTGTTTGATGGGGACAGTGTAGAGTGAGCTTTACTCTGTATCTAACTCCGTGCTGTACCTGCCCTGGGAGTGTTTGATGGGGACAGTGTAGAGGGAGTTTTACTCTGTATCTAACCCCGTGCTGTACCTGTCCTGGGAGTGTTTGATGGGGACAGTGTAGAGGGAGCTTTACTCTGTATCTCACCCCGTGCTGTACCTGTCCTGGGAGTGTTTGATGGGGACAGTGTAGAGGGAGCTTTACTCTGTATCTAACCCCGTGGTGTACCTTTCCTGGGAGTGTTTGATGGGGACAGTGTAAGGGAGCTTTACTCTGTATCTAACCCCGTGCTGTACCTGTCCTGGGTGTGTTTGATGGGGACAGTGTAGAGGGAGCTTTACTCTGTATCTAACCCCGTGCTGTACCTGTCCTGGGAGTGTTTGATGGGGACAGTGTAGAGGGAGCTTTACTCTGTATCTAACCCCGTGCTGTACCTGTCCTGGGAGTGTTTGGTGGGGACGGTGTAGAGGGAGCTTTACTCTGTATCTAACCCCGTGCTGTACCTGTCCTGGGAGTGTTTGATGGGGACAGTGTAGAGGGAGCTTTACTCTGTATCTAACCCCGTGCTGTACCTGTCCTGGGAGTGTTTGATGGGGACAGTGTAGAGGGAGCTTTACTCTGTATCTAACCCCGTGCTGTACCTGTCCTGTGTGTGTTTGATGGGGACAGTGTAGAGGGAGCTTTACTCTGTATCTAACCCCGTGCTGTACCTGTCCTGGGAGTGTTTGATGGGGACAGTGTAGAGGGAGCTTTAGTCTGTATCTAATCCCGTGCTGTACCTGTCCTGGGAGTGTTTGATGGGGACAGTGTAGAGGGAGCTTTACTCTGTATCTAACACCGTGTTGTACCTGTCCTGGGAGAGTTTGATGGGGACAGTGTAGAGGGAGCTTTACTCTGTATCTAACCCCGTGCTGTACCTGTCCTGGCAGTGTTTGATGGGAACAGTGCAGAGGGAGCTATACTCTGTATCTAACCCCGTGCTGTACCTGTCCATGGAGTGTTTGATGGGGACAGTGTAGAGGGAGCTATACTCTGTATCTAACCCCGCGCTGTACCTGTCCTAGGTGTGTTTGATGGGGACAGTGTAGAGGGAGCTTTACTCTGTATCTAACCCCGTGCTGTACCTGTCCTGGGAGTGTTTGATGGGGACAGTGTAGAGGGAGCTTCACTCTGTATCTAACCCCGTGCTGTACCTGTCCTGGCAGTGTTTGATGGGGACAGTGTAGAGGCAGCTTTACTCTGTATCTAACCCCGTGCTGTACCTGTCCTGGGAGTGTTTAATGGAGACAGTATAGAGGGAGCTTTTCTCTGTATCTAACCCCGTGCTGTACCTGTCCTGGGAGT
The DNA here is from genome assembly GCF_047496885.1 of Scyliorhinus torazame. Taxonomy (NCBI): domain Eukaryota; kingdom Metazoa; phylum Chordata; class Chondrichthyes; order Carcharhiniformes; family Scyliorhinidae; genus Scyliorhinus; species Scyliorhinus torazame. The sequence goes on along the minus strand of NC_092732.1, from coordinate 32,330,768 downwards.
GTTTAATGGGGACAGTGTAGAGGGAGCTTTACTCTGTATCTAACCCCGTGCTGTACCTGTCCTGGGAGAGTTTGATGGAGACAGTGTAGAGGGAGCTTTATTCTGTATCTAACCCCGTGCTGTACCTGTCCTGGGACTGTTTGATGGGGAAAGTGTAGAGGGAGCTTTACTCTGTATCTAACCCTGTGCTGTACCTGTCCTGGGAGTGTTTGATGGGGACAGTGCAGAGGGAGCTTTACTCTGTATCTAACCCCGTGCTGTACCTGTCCTTGGAGTGTTTGATGGGGACAGTGTAGAGGGAGCTTTACTCTGTATCTAACCCCGTGCTGTACCTGTCTTGGGAGTGTCTGATGGGGACAGTGTAGAGGGAGCTTTACTCTGTATCTAACCCGTGCTGTACCTGTCCTGGGAGTGTTTGATGGGGACAGTGCAGAGGGAGCTTTACTCTGTGTCTAACCCCATGCTGTACCTGTCCTGGGAGTGTTTGATGGGGTCAGTGTAGAGGGAGCTTTACTCTGTATCTAACCCCGTGCTGTACCTGTCCTGGGAGTGTTTGATGGGGACAGGGTAGAGGGATCTTTACTCTGTATCTAACCCCGTGCTGTACCTGTCCTGGGAGTGTTTGATGGGGACAGTGTAGAGTGAGCTTTACTCTGTATCTAACTCCGTGCTGTACCTGCCCTGGGAGTGTTTGATGGGGACAGTGTAGAGGGAGTTTTACTCTGTATCTAACCCCGTGCTGTACCTGTCCTGGGAGTGTTTGATGGGGACAGTGTAGAGGGAGCTTTACTCTGTATCTCACCCCGTGCTGTACCTGTCCTGGGAGTGTTTGATGGGGACAGTGTAGAGGGAGCTTTACTCTGTATCTAACCCCGTGGTGTACCTTTCCTGGGAGTGTTTGATGGGGACAGTGTAAGGGAGCTTTACTCTGTATCTAACCCCGTGCTGTACCTGTCCTGGGTGTGTTTGATGGGGACAGTGTAGAGGGAGCTTTACTCTGTATCTAACCCCGTGCTGTACCTGTCCTGGGAGTGTTTGATGGGGACAGTGTAGAGGGAGCTTCACTCTGTATCTAACCCCGTGCTGTACCTGTCCTGGGAGTGTTTGATGGGGACAGTGTAGAGGGAGCTTCACTCTGTATCTAACCCCGTGCTGTACCTGTCCTGGGAGTGTTTAATGGAGACAGTATAGAGGGAGCTTTACTCTGTATCTAACCCCGTGCTGTACCTGTCCTGGGAGTGTTTGATGGGGACAATGTAGAGGGAGCTTTACTCTGTATCTAACCCCGTGCTGTACCTGTCCTGGGAGAGTTTGATGGAGACAGTGTAGAGGGAGCTTTACTCTGTATCTAACCCTGTGCTGTACCTGTCCTGGGAGTGTTTGATGGGGACAATGTAGAGGGAGCTTTACTCTGTATCTAACCCCGTGCTGTACCTGTCCTTGGAGTGTTTGATGGGGACAGTGTAGAGGGAGCTTTACTCTGTATCTAACCCCGTGCTGTACCTGTCCTGTGTGTGTTTGATGGGGACAGTGTAGAGGGAGCTTTACTCTGTATCTAACCCCGTGCTGTACCTGTCCTGGGAGTGTTTGATGGGGACAGTGTAGAGGGAGCTTTAGTCTGTATCTAATCCCGTGCTGTACCTGTCCTGGGAGTGTTTGATGGGGACAGTGTAGAGGGAGCTTTACTCTGTATCTAACACCGTGTTGTACCTGTCCTGGGAGAGTTTGATGGGGACAGTGTAGAGGGAGCTTTACTCTGTATCTAACCCCGTGCTGTACCTGTCCTGGCAGTGTTTGATGGGGACAGTGCAGAGGGAGCTTTACTCTGTATCTAACCCCGTGCTGTACCTGTCCATGGAGTGTTTGATGGGGACAGTGTAGAGGGAGCTATACTCTGTATCTAACCCCGCGCTGTACCTGTCCTAGGTGTGTTTGATGGGGACAGTGTAGAGGGAGCTTTACTCTGTATCTAACCCCGTGCTGTACCTGTCCTGGGAGTGTTTGATGGGGACAGTGTAGAGGGAGCTTCACTCTGTATCTAACCCCGTGCTGTACCTGTCCTGGCAGTGTTTGATGGGGACAGTGTAGAGGCAGCTTTACTCTGTATCTAACCCCGTGCTGTACCTGTCCTGGGAGTGTTTAATGGAGACAGTATAGAGGGAGCTTTTCTCTGTATCTAACCCCGTGCTGTACCTGTCCTGGGAGTGTTTAATGGGGACAGTGTAGAGGGAGCTTTACTCTGTATCTAACCCCGTGCTGTACCTGTCCTGGGAGAGTTTGATGGAGACAGTGTAGAGGGAGCTTTATTCTGTATCTAACCCCGTGCTGTACCTGTCCTGGGACTGTTTGATGGGGACAGTGTAGAGGGAGCTTTACTCTGTATCTAACCCTGTGCTGTACCTGTCCTGGGAGTGTTTGATGGGGACAGTGCAGAGGGAGCTTTACTCTGTATCTAACCCCGTGCTGTACCTGTCCTTGGAGTGTTTGATGGGGACAGTGTAGAGGGAGCTTTACTCTGTATCTAACCCCGTGCTGTACCTGTCTTGGGAGTGTCGGATGGGGACAGTGTAGAGGGAGCTTTACTCTGTATCTAACCCGTGCTGTACCTGTCCTGGGAGTGTTTGATGGGGACAGTGCAGAGGGAGCTTTACTCTGTGTCTAACCCCATGCTGTACCTGTCCTGGGAGTGTTTGATGGGGTCAGTGTAGAGGGAGCTTTACTCTGTATCTAACCCCGTGCTGTACCTGTCCTGGGAGTGTTTGATGGGGACAGGGTAGAGGGATCTTTACTCTGTATCTAACCCCGTGCTGTACCTGTCCTGGGAGTGTTTGATGGGGACAGTGTAGAGTGAGCTTTACTCTGTATCTAACTCCGTGCTGTACCTGCCCTGGGAGTGTTTGATGGGGACAGTGTAGAGGGAGTTTTACTCTGTATCTAACCCCGTGCTGTACCTGTCCTGGGAGTGTTTGATGGGGACAGTGTAGAGGGAGCTTTACTCTGTATCTAACCCCGTGCTGTACCTGTCCTGGGAGTGTTTGATGGGGACAGTGTAGAGGGAGCTTTACTCTGTATCTAACCCCGTGGTGTACCTTTCCTGGGAGTGTTTGTTGGGGACAGTGTAAGGGAGCTTTACTCTGTATCTAACCCCGTGCTGTACCTGTCCTGGGTGTGTTTGATGGGGACAGTGTAGAGGGAGCTTTACTCTGTATCTAACCCCGTGCTGTACCTGTCCTGGGAGTGTTTGATGGGGACAGTGTAGAGGGAGCTTCACTCTGTATCTAACCCCGTGCTGTACCTGTCCTGGGAGTGTTTGATGGGGACAGTGTAGAGGGAGCTTCACTCTGTATCTAACCCTGTGCTGTACCTGTCCTGGGAGTGTTTAATGGAGACAGTATAGAGGGAGCTTTACTCTGTATCTAACCCCGTGCTGTACCTGTCCTGGGAGTGTTTGCTGGGGACAGTGTAGAGGGAGCTTTACTCTGTATCTAACCCCGTGCTGTACCTGTCCTGGGAGTGTTTGATGGGGACAGTGTAGAGGGAGCTTTACTCTGTATGTAACCCCGTGCTGTACCTGTCCTGGGAGTGTTTGGTGGGGACGGTGTAGAGGGAGCTTTACTCTGTATCTAACCCCGTGCTGTACCTGTCCTGGGAGTGTTTGATGGGGACAGTGTAGAGGGAGCTTTACTCTGTATCTAACCCCGTGCTGTACCTGTCCTGGGAGTGTTTGGTGGGGACGGTGTAGAGGGTGCTTTACTCTGTATCTAACCCCGTGCTGTACCTGTCCTGGGAGTGTTTTATGGGGACAGTGTAGAGGGAGCTTTACTCTGTATCTAACCCCGTGCTGTACCTGTCCTGGGAGTGTTTGATGGGGACAGTGTAGAGGGAGCTTTACTCTGTATCTAACCCCGTGCTGTACCTGTCCTGGGAGTGTTTGATGGGGACAATGTAGAGGGAGCTTTACTCTGTATCTAACCCCGTGCTGTACCTGTCCTGGGAGAGTTTGATGGAGACAGTGTAGAGGGAGCTTTACTCTGTATCTAACCCTGTGCTGTACCTGTCCTGGGAGTGTTTGATGGGGACAATGTAGAGGGAGCTTTACTCTGTATCTAACCCCGTGCTGTACCTGTCCTTGGAGTGTTTGATGGGGACAGTGTAAAGGGAGCTTTATTCTGTATCTAACCCCGTGCTGTACCTGTCCTGGGACTGTTTGATGGGGACAGTGTAGAGGGAGCTTTACTCTGTATCTAACCCTGTGCTGTACCTGTCCTGGGAGTGTTTGATGGGGACAATGTAGAGGGAGCTTTACTCTGTATCTAACCCCGTGCTGTACCTGTCCTTGGAGTGTTTGATGGGGACAGTGTAGAGGAAGCTTTACTCTGTATCTAACCCCGTGCTGTACCTGTCCTGTGTGTGTTTGATGGGGACAGTGCAGAGGGAGCTTTACTCTGTATCTAACCCCGTGCTGTACCTGTCCAGGGAGTGTTTGATGGGGACAGTGTAGAGGGAGCTATACTCTGTATCTAACCCCGCGCTGTACCTGTCCTAGGTCTGTTTGATGGGGACAGTGTAGAGGGAGCTTTACTCTGTATCTAACCCCGTGCTGTACCTGTCCTGGGAGTGTTTGATGGGGACAGTGTAGAGGGAGCTTCACTCTGTATCTAACCCCGTGCTGTACCTGTCCTGGCAGTGTTTGATGGGGACAGTGTAGAGGCAGCTTTACTCTGTATCTAACCCCGTGCTGTACCTGTCCTGGGAGTGTTTAATGGAGACAGTATAGAGGGAGCTTTACTCTGTATCTAACCCCGTGCTGTACCTGTCCTGGGAGTGTTTAATGGGGACAGTGTAGAGGGAGCTTTATTCTGTATCTAACCCCGTGCTGTACCTGTCCTGGGACTGTTTGATGGGGACAGTGTAGAGGGAGCTTTACTCTGTATCTAACCCTGTGCTGTACCTGTCCTGGGAGTGTTTGATGGGGACAGTGTAGAGGGAGCTTTACTCTGTATCTAACCCCGTGCTGTACCTGTCCTTGGAGTTTTTGATGGGGACAGTGTAGAGGGAGCTTTACTCTGTATCTAACCCGTACTGTACCTGTCTTGGGAGTGTCTGATGGGGACAGTGTAGAGGGAGCTTTACTCTGTATCTAACCCGTGCTGTACCTGTCCTGGGAGTGTTTGATGGGGACAGTGCAGAGGGAGCTTTACTCTGTGTCTAACCCCATGCTGTACCTGTCCAGGGAGTGTTTGATGGGGTCAGTGTAGAGGGAGCTTTACTCTGTATCTAACCCCGTGCTGTACCTGTCCTGGGAGTGTTTGATGGGGACAGGGTAGAGGGAGCTTTACTCTGTATCTAACCCCGTGCTGTACCTGTCCTGGGAGTGTTTGATGGGGACAGTGTAGAGTGAGCTTTACTCTGTATCTAACTCCGTGCTGTACCTGCCCTGGGAGTGTTTCATGGGGACAGTGTAGAGGGAGTTTTACTCTGTATCTAACCCCGTGCTGTACCTGTCCTGGGAGTGTTTGATGGGGACAGTGTAGAGGGAGCTATACTCTGTATCTAACCCCGTGCTGTACCTGTCCTGGGAGTGTTTGATGGGGACAGTGTAGAGGGAGCTTCACTCTGTATCTAACCCCGTGCTGTACCTGTCCTGGGAGTGTTTGATGGGGACAGTGTAGAGGGAGCTATACTCTGTATCTAACCCCGTGCTGTACCTGTCCTGGGAGTGTTTAATGGGGACAGTGTAGAGGGAGCTTTACTCTGTATCTAACCCCGTGCTGTACCTGTCCTGGGAGTGTTTGATGGGGACAGTGTAGAGTGAGCTTTACTCTGTATCTAACTCCGTGCTGTACCTGCCCTGGGAGTGTTTCATGGGGACAGTGTAGAGGGAGTTTTACTCTGTATCTAACCCCGTGCTGTACCTGTCCTGGGAGTGTTTGATGGGGACAGTGTAGAGGGAGCTATACTCTGTATCTAACCCCGTGCTGTACCTGTCCTGGGAGTGTTTGATGGGGACAGTGTAGAGGGAGCTTCACTCTGTATCTAACCCCGTGCTGTACCTGTCCTGGGAGTGTTTGATGGGGACAGTGTAGAGGGAGCTATACTCTGTATCTAACCCCGTGCTGTACCTGTCCTGGGAGTGTTTGATGGGGACAGCGTGGAGGGAGCTTTACACTGTATCTAACCCCGTGCTGTACCTGTCCTGGGAGTGTTTAATGGGGACAGTGTAGAGGGAGCTTTACTCTGTATCTAACCCCGTGCTGTACCTGTCCTGGGAGTGTTTAATGGGGACAGTGTAGAGGGAGCTTTACTCTGTATCTAACCCCGTGCTGTACCTGTCATAGAATCATAGAAGTTTACAGCATGGAAACAGGCCCTTCGGCCCAACCAGTCCATGCCGCCCAGTTTTTTACCATTAAGCTAGTCCCAGTTGCCCGCACTTGGCCCATAACCCTCTATACCCATCTTACCCATGTAACCATCTAAATGCTTTTTGAAAGACACAATTGTACCCGCTTCTACTACTACCTCTGGCAGCCCATTCCAGACACTCACTACCCTCTGAGTGAAGAAATTGCCCCTCTGGGCCCTTCTGAATCTCTCCCCTCTCACCTTAAACCTATGCCCTCTAGTTTTAGACTCCCCTACCTTTGGGAAAAGATGTTGACTATCTACCTTATCTATGCCCCTCATTATTTTATAGACCTCTATAAGATCACCCCTAAGCCTCCTACGCTCCAGGGAAAAAAGTCCCAGTCTATCCAGCCTCTCCTTATAACTCAAACCATCAAGTCCCGGCAACATCCTAGTAAATCTTTTCTGCACTCTTTCTAGTTTAATAATATCCTTTCTATAATAGGGTGACCAGAACTGCACACAGTATTCCAAGTGTGGCCGTACCAATGTCTTGTACAACTTCAACAAGACGTCCCAACTCCTATATTCAATGTTCTGACCAATGAAACCAAGCATGCCGAATGCCTTCTTCACCACCCTGTCCACCTGCGACTCCACCTTCAAGGAGCTATGAACCTGTACTCCTAGATCTCTTTGTTCTATAACTCTCCCCAACGCCATACCATTAACTGAGTAGGTCCTGGCCTGATTCGATCTGCCAAAATGCATCACCTCACATTTATCTAAATTAAACTCCATCTGCCATTCGTCGGCCCACTGGCCTAATTGATCAAGATCCCGTTGCAATCCTAGATAACCTTCTTCACTATCCACTATGCCACCAATCTTGGTGTCATCTGCAAACTTACTAACCATGCCTCCTAAATTCTCATCCAAATCATTAATATAAATCACAAATAACAGTGGACCCAGCACCGATCCCTGAGGCACACCACTGGTCACAGGCCTCCAGTTTGAAAAACAACCCTCTACAACCACCCTCTGCCTTCTGTCGTCCAGCCAATTTTGAATCCAATTGGCAACCTCACCCTGGATCCCGTGAGCTTTAACCTTCTGCAACAACCTACCATGCGGTACCTTGTCAAAGGCTTTGCTAAAGTCCATGTAGACAACGTCTACTGCACTACCCTCATCTACCTTCTTGGTCACTCCCTCAAAAAACTCAATCAAATTTGTGAGACATGATTTTCCACGCACAAAGCCATGCTGACTGCCCCGAATCAGTCCTTGCCTCTCTAAATGCTTGTAGATCCTGTCTCTCAGAATACCTTCTAGCAACTTACCTACTACAGACGTTAGGCTCACCGGTCTGTAGTTCCCAGGCTTTTCCCTGCTGCCCTTCTTAAACAAGGGCACAACATTCGCCACTCTCCAATCTTCAGGCACCTCACCTGTGGCTGCCGATGATTCAAATATCTCGGTTAGGGGACCCGCAATTTCCTCCCTAGCCTCCCACAACATCCTGGGATACATTTCATCAGGTCCCGGGGATTTATCTACCTTGATGCGCTTTAAGACTTCCAGCACCTCCTCCTCTGTAATATGCACACTTCTCAAGACATCACTATTTATTTCCCTTAGTTTCCTAACATCCATGCCTTCCTCCACCGTGAATACCGATGAGAAATATTCATTCAGAATCTCACCCAACTCTTGTGGCTCTGCACATAAATGCCCTTGTTGATCCTTAAGAGGCCCTACTCTGTCCCTAGTTACTCTTTTCCCCTTTATGTATCTGTAGAATCTCTTTGGATTCTCCCTTGTATTATTTGCCAAAGCAATTTCATGTCCCCTTTTTGCCCTCCTGATTTCCCTCTTAACTCTATTTCGACAATCTCTATACTCTTCAAGGGATCTACTTGATCCCAGTTGCTTATGTACGTCATATGCCTCCTTCTTCTTTTTGACCAGAGTCTCAATATCTCGAGTCATCCAGGGTTCCCTACTTCTACCAGCCTTGCCCTTCACTCTAAAGGGAATGTGCTTACCCTGCACCCTGGTTAACACATTTTTAAAAGCCTCCCATTTACCAGCCGTCCCTTTGTCTGCCAATAGTCTCCCCCAATCTACCTCTGCAAGTTCCTGTCTGATACCATCAAAATTGGCCTTGCCCCAATTAAGAATTTTAACTCTTGGGCCAGACCTATCATTCTCCATAGCTGTCTTAAAACTAATGGAATTATGGTCACTTGTCCCAAAGTGATCCCTCACTAGCACTTCTATCACTTGCCCTTCCTTATTTCCCAAGACGAGGTCAAGTTTTGCCCCCTCTCTAGTCGGTCCATCCACATACTGAATGAGAAATTCCTCCTGAATACACTCAACAAATTTCCCTCCATCCAAGCCCCTAATGCTATGACTGTCCCAGTCAATGTTGGGAAAGTTAAAGTCCCCTACTACTACCACCCTATTATTCTTGCAGCTATCTGTAATCTCCTTACATATTTGCTCCTCAATTTCCCGCTGACTATTTGGGGGCCTGTAGTACAGTCCTACCAAGGTGATCTCTCCCTTCTTATTTTTCAGTTCCACCCATATAGACTCAGTGGGCGAACCCTCGGATATATCCCCTCTAAGTACTGCCGTGATGTTCTCCCTAATCAAAAACGCCACTCCCCCTCCTCTCTTACCTCCTGTTCTATCCTTTCTATAGCATCTGTAGCCCGGAACATTGAGCTGCCAGTCCTGCCCCTCCCTTAGCCATGTTTCAGTCATAGCTATAATATCCCAGTCCCATGTGCCCGTCCATGCCCTGAGTTCATCCGCTTTGCCCGTCAGGCCCCTTGCATTGAAATAAATGCAGTTTAATGTAGACCTTCCTTGCTCTCTGCCCTGCTTTCTCTGGTCATGCTTTACACACTCTCCCTTCCTGCCTTTTGTTTCTGTCCCCACTGACTTCCTACATCGGTTCCCATCCCCCTGGCACATTAGTTTAAACCCTCCCCAACTGCACTAGCAAACACACCCCCGAGAACATTGGTTCCGGTCCCACCCAGATGCAGACCGTCCGATTTGTACAGGTCCCACCTCCCCCAGAATCGGTCCCAATGTCCCAGGAATTTGAAACCCTCCCTCTTGCACCATCTCTCAAGCCACGTATTCATCCTAGCTATCCTGTCATTCCTACTCTGACTATCACGTGGCACTGGTAGCAATCCTGAGATTACTACCTTTGAGGTCCTACTTTTTAGTTTAACTCCTAACTCCCTAAATTCAGCTTGTAGGACCTCATCCCGTTTTTTACCTATATCGTTGGTGCCTATATGCACCACGACAGCTGGCTGTTCACCCTCCCCCTCCAGAATGCCCTGCAGCCGCTCCGAGACATCCTTGACCCTTGCACCAGGGAGGCAACATACCAACCTGGATTCTCGTTTGCGTCCGCAGAAACGCCTGTCTATTCCCCTTACGATTGAATCCCCTATCACTATAGCTCTGCCACTCTTTTTCCCGCCCTTCTGTGCAGCAGAGCCAGCCACGGTGCCATGAACCTGGCTGCTGCCACCTTCCCCTGGTGAGCCATCTCCCCCAACAGTTTCCAAAACGGTAAATCTGTTTTGGAGGGAGATGACCGCAGGGGATCCCTGCACTGCCTTCCTGTCCTGGGAGAGTTTGATGGAGACAGTGTAGAGGGAGCTTTATTCTGGATCTAACCCCGTGCTGTACCTGTCCTGGGACTGTTTGATGGGGACAGTGTAGAGGGAGCTTTACTCTGTATCTAACCCTGTGCTGTACCTGTCCTGGGAGTGTTTGATGGGGACAGTGTAGAGGGAGCTTTACTCTGTATCTAACCCCGTGCTGTACCTGTCCTTGGAGTGTTTGATGGGGACAGTGTAGAGGGAGCTTTACTCTGTATCTAACCCGTACTGTACCTGTCTTGGGAGAGTCTGATGGGGACAGTGTAGAGGGAGCTTTACTCTGTATCTAACCCGTGCTGTACCTGTCCTGGGAGTGTTTGATGGGGACAGTGCAGAGGGAGCTTTACTCTGTGTCTAACCCCATGCTGTACCTGTCCTGGGAGTGTTTGATGGGGTCAGTGTAGAGGGAGCTTTACTCTGTATCTAACCCCGTGCTGTACCTGTCCTGGGAGTGTTTGATGGGGACAGGGTAGAGGGAGCTTTGCTCTGTATCTAACCCCGTGCTGTACCTGTCCTGGGAGTGTTTGATGGGGACAGTGTAGAGTGAGCTTTACTCTGTATCTAACCCCGTGCTGTACCTGCCCTGGGAGTGTTTGATGGGGACAGTGTAGAGGGAGTTTTACTCTGTATCTAACCCCGTGCTGTACCTGTCCTGGGAGTGTTTGATGGGGACAGTGTAGAGGGAGCTATACTCTGTATCTAACCCCGTGCTGTACCTGTCCTGGGAGTGTTTGATGGGGACAGTGTAGAGGGAGCTTTACTCTGTATCTAACCCCGTGCTGTACCTATCCTGTGAGTGTTTGATGGGGACAGTGTAGACGGAGCTTTACTCTGTATCTAACCCCGTGCTGTACCTGTCCTGGCAGTGTTTGATGGGGACAGTGCAGAGGGAGCTGTACTCTGTATCTAACCCCGTGCTGTACCTGTCCTGGGAGTGTTTGATGGGGACAGTGTAGAGGGAGCTTTACTCTGTATCTAACCCCGTGCTGTACCTGTCCTGGGAGTGTTTGATGGGGACAGTGTAGACGAAGCTTTACTCTGTATCTAACTCCGTGCTGTACCTGTCCTGGGACTGTTTGATGGGGACAGTGTAGAGGGAGCTTTACTCTGTATCTAACCCCATTCTGTACCTGTCCTGGGAGTGTTTGATGGGGTCAGTGTAGAGGGAGCTTTACTCTGTATCTAGCCCCGTGCAGTACCTGTCCTGGGAGTGTTTGATGGGGACAGGGTAGAGGGAGCTTTACTCTGTAATTAACCCCGTACTGTACCTGTCCCGGGAGTGTTTGATGGGGACAGTGTAGAGGGAGCTTTACTCTGTATCTAAACCCGTGCTGTACCTGCCCTGGGAGTGTTTGATGGGGACAGTGTAGAGGGAGCTTTACTCTGTAACTAATCCCGTGCTGTACCTGTCCCGGGAGTGTGTGACAGGGACAGTGTAGAGGGAGCTTTACTCTGTATCTAACCCCGTGCTGTACCTGTCCTGGCAGTGTTTGATGGGGACAGTGCAGAGGGAGCTGTACTCTGTATCTAACCCCGTGCTGTACCTGTCCTGGGAGTGTTTGATGGGGACAGTGTAGAGGGAGCTTTACTCTGTATCTAACCCCGTGCTGTACCTGTCCTGGGAGTGTCTGATGGGGACAGTGTAGACGAAGCTTTACTCTGTATCTAACCCCGTGCTGTACCTGTCCTGGGACTGTTTGATGGGGACAGTGTAGAGGGAGCTTTACTCTGTATCTAACCCCATTCTGTACCTGTCCTGGGAGTGTTTGATGGGGTCAGTGTAGAGGGAGCTTTACTCTGTATCTAACCCCGTGCAGTACCTGTCCTGGGAGTGTTTGATGGGGTCAGTGTAGAGGGAGCTTTACTCTGTATCTAACCCCGTGCTGTACCTGTCCTGGGAGTGTTTGATGGGGACAGTGTAGAGGGAGCTTTACTCTGTATCTAACCCTGTGCTGCACCTGTCCTGGGAGTGTTTGATGGGGACAGTGTAGAGGGAGCTTTACTCTGTATCTAACCCCGTGCTGTACCTGTCCTTGGAGTGTTTGATGGGGACTGTGTAGAGGGAGCTTTACTCTGTATCTAACCCGTACTGTACCTGTCTTGGGAGTGTCTGATGGGGACAGTGTAGAGGGAGCTTTACTCTGTATCTAACCCGTGCTGTACCTGTCCTGGTAGTGTTTGATGGGGACAGTGCAGAGGGAGCTTTACTCTGTGTCTAACCCCATGCTGTACCTGTCCTGGGAGTGTTTGATGGGGTCAGTGTAGAGGGAGCTTTACTCTGTATCTAACCCCGTGCTGTACCTGTCCTGGGAGTGTTTGATGGGGACAGGGTAGAGGGAGCTTTACTCTGTATCTAACCCCGTGCTGTACCTGTCCTGGGAGTGTTTGATGGGGACAGTGTAGAGTGAGCTTTACTCTGTACCTAACTTCGTGCTGTACCTGCCCTGGGAGTGTTTGATGGGGACAGTGTAGAGGGAGTTTTACTCTGTATCTAACCCCGTGCTGTACCTGTCCTGGGAGTGTTTGATGGGGACAGTGTAGAGGGAGCTATACTCTGTATCTAACCCCGTGCTGTACCTGTCCTGGGAGTGTTTGATGGGGACAGTGTAGAGGGAGCTTTACTCTGTATCTGACCCCGTGCTGTACCTGTCCTGGGAGTGTTTGATGGGGACAGTGTAGACGGAGCTTTACTCTGTATCTAACCCCGTGCTGTACCTGTCCTGGGAGTGTTTGATGCGGACAGGGTAGAGGGAGCTTTACTCTGTATCTAATCCCGTGCTGTACCTGTCCTGGGAGTGTTTGATGGGGACAGTGTAGAGGGAGCTTTACTCTGTATCTAACACCGTGTTGTACCTGTCCTGGGAGAGTTTGATGGGGACAGTGTAGAGGGAGCTTTACTCTGTATCTAACCCCGTGCTGTACCTGTCCTGGCAGTGTTTCATGGGGACAGTGCAGAGGGAGCTTTACTCTGTATCTAAACCCGTGCTGTACCTGTCCTGGGAGTGTTTGATGGGGACAGTGTAGAGGGAGCTTCACTCTGTATCTAACCCCGTGCTGTACCTGTCCTGGGAGTGTTTGATGGGGACAGTGTAGAGGCAGCTTTACTCTGTATCTAACCCCTTGCTGTACCTGTCCTGGGAGTGTTTAATGGGGACAGTGTAGAGGGAGCTTTACTCTGTATCTAACCCCGTGCTGTACCTGTCCTGGGAGAGTTTGATGGAGACAGTGTAGAGGGAGCTTTATTCTGTATCTAACCCCGTGCTGTACCTGTCCTGGGACTGTTTGATTGGGACAGTGTAGAGGGAGCTTTACTCTGTATCTAACCCTGTGCTGTACCTGTCCTGGGAGTGTTTGATGGGGACAGTGTAGAGGGAGCTTTACTCTGGATCTAACCCCGTGCTGTACCTGTCCTTGGAGTGTTTGATGGGGACAGTGTAGAGGGAGCTTTACTCTGTATCTAACCCGTACTGTACCTGTCTTGGGAGTGTCTGATGGGGACAGTGTAGAGGGAGCTTTACTCTGTATCTAACCCGTGCTGTACCTGTCCTGGGAGTGTTTGATGGGGACAGTGCAGAGGGAGCTTTACTCTGTGTCTAACCCCATGCTGTACCTGTCCTGGGAGTGTTTGATGGGGTCAGTGTAGAGGGAGCTTTACTCTGTATCTAATCCCGTGCTGTACCTGTCCTGGGAGTGTTTGATGGGGACAGGGTAGAGGGAGCTTTACTCTGTATCTAACCCCGTGCTGTACCTGTCCTGGGAGTGTTTGATGGGGACAGTGTAGAGTGAGCTTTACTCTGTATCTAATCCCGTGCTGTACCTGCCCTGGGAGTGTTTGATGGGGACAGTGTAGAGGGAGTTTTACTCTGTATCTAACCCCGTGCTGTACCTGTCCTGGGAGTGTTTGATGGGGACAGTGTAGAGGGAGGTATACTCTGTATCTAACCCCGTGCTGTACCTGTCCTGGGAGTGTTTGATGGGGACAGTGTAGAGGGAGCTTTACTCTGTATCTAACCCCGTGCTGTACCTGTCCTAGGAGTGTTTGATGGGGACAGTGTAGACGGAGCTTTACTCTGTATCTAACCCCGTGCTGTACCTGTCCTGGCAGTGTTTGATGGGGACAGTGCAGAGGGAGCTGTACTCTGTATCTAACCCCGTGCTGTACCTGTCCTGGGAGTGTTTGACGGGGACAGTGTAGAGGGAGCTTTACTCTGTATCTCACCCCGTGCTGTACCTGTCCTGGGACTGTTTGATGGGGACAGTGTAGAGGGAGCTTTACTCTGTATCTAACCCCATTCTGTACCTGTCCTGGGATTGTTTGATGGGGTCAGTGTAGAGGGAGCTTTACTCTGTATCTAACCCCGTGCAGTACCTGTCCTGGGAGTGTTTGATGGGGTCAGTGTAGAGGGAGCTTTACTCTGTATCTAACCCCGTGCTGTACCTGTCCTGGGAGTGTTTGATGGGGACAGTGTAGAGGGAGCTTTACTCTGTATCTAACCCCGTGCTGTACCTGTCCTGGGAGTGTTTGATGGGGACAGTGTAGAGGGAGCTTTACTCTGTATCTAACCCCGTGCTGTACCTGTCCTGGGAGTGTTTGATGGGGACAGTGTAGAGGGAGCTTTACTCTGTATCTAACCCCGTGCAGTACCTGTCCTGGGAGTGTTTGATGGGGACAGTGTCGAGGGAGCTTTACTCTGTATCTAGCCCCGTGCTGTACCTGTCCTGGGAGTGTTTGATGGGGACAGTGTAGAGGGAGCTTTACTCTGTATCTAACCCCGTGCTGTACCTGTCCTGGGAGTGTTTGATGGGGACAGTGTAGAGGGAGCTTTACTCTGTATCTAGCCCCGTGCTGTACCTGTCCTGGGAGTGTTTGTTGGGGACAGTGTAGAGGGAGCTTTACTCTGAATCTAGCCCCGTGCTGTACCTGTCCTGGGAGTATTTGATGGGGACAGTGTAGAGGGAGCTTTACTCTGTATCTAACCCCGTGCTGTACCTGTCCTGGGAGTGTTTGATGGGGACAGTGTAGAGGGAGCTTTACTCTGTACCTAACCCCGTGCTGTACCTGTCCTGGGAGTGTTTGATGGGGACAGTGTAGAGGGAGCTTTATTCTGTATCTAACCCCGTGCTGTTCCTGTCCTGGGAGTGTATGACGGGGACGGTGTAGAGGGAGCTTTATTCTGTATCTAACCCCGTGCTGTTCCTGTCCTGGGAGTGTATGACGGGGACGGTGTAGAGGGAGCTTTACTCTGTATCTAACCCCGTGCTGTACCTGTCGTGGGAGTGTTTGATGGGGACAGTGTAGAGGGAGCTTTACTCTGTATCTAACCCCGTGCTGTACCTGTCCTGGGAGTGTCTGATGGGGACAGTGTAGACGAAGCTTTTCTCTGTATCTAACCCCGTGCTGTACCTGTCCTGGGACTGTTTGATGGGGACAGTGTAGAGGGAGCTTTACTCTGTATCTAACCCCATTCTGTACCTGTCCTGGGAGTGTTTGATGGGGTCAGTGTAGAGGGAGCTTTACTCTGTATCTAACCCCGTGCAGTACCTGTCCTGGGAGTGTTTGATGGGGTCAGTGTAGAGGGAGCTTTACTCTGTATCTAACCCCGTGCTGTACCTGTCCTGGGAGTGTTTGATGGGGACAGTGTAGAGGGAGCTTTACTCTGTATCTAACCCTGTGCTGCACCTGTCCTGGGAGTGTTTGATGGGGACAGTGTAGAGGGAGCTTTACTCTGTATCTAACCCCGTGCTGTACCTGTCCTTGGAGTGTTTGATGGGGACTGTGTAGAGGGAGCTTTACTCTGTATCTAACCCGTACTGTACCTGTCTTGGGAGTGTCTGATGGGGACAGTGTAGAGGGAGCTTTACTCTGTATCTAACCCGTGCTGTACCTGTCCTGGTAGTGTTTGATGGGGACAGTGCAGAGGGAGCTTTACTCTGTGTCTAACCCCATGCTGTACCTGTCCTGGGAGTGTTTGATGGGGTCAGTGTAGAGGGAGCTTTACTCTGTATCTAACCCCGTGCTGTACCTGTCCTGGGAGTGTTTGATGGGGACAGGGTAGAGGGAGCTTTACTCTGTATCTAACCCCGTGCTGTACCTGTCCTGGGAGTGTTTGATGGGGACAGTGTAGAGTGAGCTTTACTCTGTACCTAACTTCGTGCTGTACCTGCCCTGGGAGTGTTTGATGGGGACAGTGTAGAGGGAGTTTTACTCTGTATCTAACCCCGTGCTGTACCTGTCCTGGGAGTGTTTGATGGGGACAGTGTAGAGGGAGCTATACTCTGTATCTAACCCCGTGCTGTACCTGTCCTGGGAGTGTTTGATGGGGACAGTGTAGAGGGAGCTTTACTCTGTATCTGACCCCGTGCTGTACCTGTCCTGGGAGTGTTTGATGGGGACAGTGTAGACGGAGCTTTACTCTGTATCTAACCCCGTGCTGTACCTGTCCTGGGAGTGTTTGATGCGGACAGGGTAGAGGGAGCTTTACTCTGTATCTAATCCCGTGCTGTACCTGTCCTGGGAGTGTTTGATGGGGACAGTGTAGAGGGAGCTTTACTCTGTATCTAACACCGTGTTGTACCTGTCCTGGGAGAGTTTGATGGGGACAGTGTAGAGGGAGCTTTACTCTGTATCTAACCCCGTGCTGTACCTGTCCTGGCAGTGTTTCATGGGGACAGTGCAGAGGGAGCTTTACTCTGTATCTAAACCCGTGCTGTACCTGTCCTGGGAGTGTTTGATGGGGACAGTGTAGAGGGAGCTTCACTCTGTATCTAACCCCGTGCTGTACCTGTCCTGGGAGTGTTTGATGGGGACAGTGTAGAGGCAGCTTTACTCTGTATCTAACCCCGTGCTGTACCTGTCCTGGGAGTGTTTAATGGGGACAGTGTAGAGGGAGCTTTACTCTGTATCTAACCCCGTGCTGTACCTGTCCTGGGAGAGTTTGATGGAGACAGTGTAGAGGGAGCTTTATTCTGTATCTAACCCCGTGCTGTACCTGTCCTGGGACTGTTTGATTGGGACAGTGTAGAGGGAGCTTTACTCTGTATCTAACCCTGTGCTGTACCTGTCCTGGGAGTGTTTGATGGGGACAGTGTAGAGGGAGCTTTACTCTGTATCTAACCCCGTGCTGTACCTGTCCTTGGAGTGTTTGATGGGGACAGTGTAGAGGGAGCTTTACTCTGTATCTAACCCGTACTGTACCTGTCTTGGGAGTGTCTGATGGGGACAGTGTAGAGGGAGCTTTACTCTGTATCTAACCCGTGCTGTACCTGTCCTGGGAGTGTTTGATGGGGACAGTGCAGAGGGAGCTTTACTCTGTGTCTAACCCCATGCTGTACCTGTCCTGGGAGTGTTTGATGGGGTCAGTGTAGAGGGAGCTTTACTCTGTATCTAATCCCGTGCTGTACCTGTCCTGGGAGTGTTTGATGGGGACAGGGTAGAGGGAGCTTTACTCTGTATCTAACCCCGTGCTGTACCTGTCCTGGGAGTGTTTGATGGGGACAGTGTAGAGTGAGCTTTACTCTGTATCTAATCCCGTGCTGTACCTGCCCTGGGAGTGTTTGATGGGGACAGTGTAGAGGGAGTTTTACTCTGTATCTAACCCCGTGCTGTACCTGTCCTGGGAGTGTTTGATGGGGACAGTGTAGAGGGAGGTATACTCTGTATCTAACCCCGTGCTGTACCTGTCCTGGGAGTGTTTGATGGGGACAGTGTAGAGGGAGCTTTACTCTGTATCTAACCCCGTGCTGTACCTGTCCTAGGAGTGTTTGATGGGGACAGTGTAGACGGAGCTTTACTCTGTATCTAACCCCGTGCTGTACCTGTCCTGGCAGTGTTTGATGGGGACAGTGCAGAGGGAGCTGTACTCTGTATCTAACCCCGTGCTGTACCTGTCCTGGGAGTGTTTGACGGGGACAGTGTAGAGGGAGCTTTACTCTGTATCTCACCCCGTGCTGTACCTGTCCTGGGACTGTTTGATGGGGACAGTGTAGAGGGAGCTTTACTCTGTATCTAACCCCATTCTGTACCTGTCCTGGGATTGTTTGATGGGGTCAGTGTAGAGGGAGCTTTACTCTGTATCTAACCCCGTGCAGTACCTGTCCTGGGAGTGTTTGATGGGGTCAGTGTAGAGGGAGCTTTACTCTGTATCTAACCCCGTGCTGTACCTGTCCTGGGAGTGTTTGATGGGGACAGTGTAGAGGGAGCTTTACTCTGTATCTAACCCCGTGCTGTACCTGTCCTGGGAGTGTTTGATGGGGACAGTGTAGAGGGAGCTTTACTCTGTATCTAACCCCGTGCTGTACCTGTCCTGGGAGTGTTTGATGGGGACAGTGTAGAGGGAGCTTTACTCTGTATCTAACCCCGTGCAGTACCTGTCCTGGGAGTGTTTGATGGGGACAGTGTCGAGGGAGCTTTACTCTGTATCTAGCCCCGTGCTGTACCTGTCCTGGGAGTGTTTGATGGGGACAGTGTAGAGGGAGCTTTACTCTGTATCTAACCCCGTGCTGTACCTGTCCTGGGAGTGTTTGATGGGGACAGTGTAGAGGGAGCTTTACTCTGTATCTAGCCCCGTGCTGTACCTGTCCTGGGAGTGTTTGTTGGGGACAGTGTAGAGGGAGCTTTACTCTGAATCTAGCCCCGTGCTGTACCTGTCCTGGGAGTATTTGATGGGGACAGTGTAGAGGGAGCTTTACTCTGTATCTAACCCCGTGCTGTACCTGTCCTGGGAGTGTTTGATGGGGACAGTGTAGAGGGAGCTTTACTCTGTACCTAACCCCGTGCTGTACCTGTCCTGGGAGTGTTTGATGGGGACAGTGTAGAGGGAGCTTTATTCTGTATCTAACCCCGTGCTGTTCCTGTCCTGGGAGTGTATGACGGGGACGGTGTAGAGGGAGCTTTATTCTGTATCTAACCCCGTGCTGTTCCTGTCCTGGGAGTGTATGACGGGGACGGTGTAGAGGGAGCTTTACTCTGTATCTAACCCCGTGCTGTACCTGTCGTGGGAGTGTTTGATGGGGACAGTGTAGAGGGAGCTTTACTCTGTATCTAACCCCGTGCTGTACCTGTCATGGGAGTGTTTGACGGGGACATTGTAGAGGGAGCTTTACTCTGTATCTAACCCCGTGCTGTACCTGTCCTGGGAGTGTTTGATGGGGACAGTGTAGAGGGAGCTTTACTCTGTATCCAACACCGTGCTGTACCTGTCCTGGGAGTGTTTGATGGGGACAGTGTAGAGGGAGCTTAACTCTGTATCTAACCCCGTGCTGTCCCTGTCCTGGGAGTGTTTGATGGGGACAGTGTAGAGGGAGCTTTACTCTGTATCTAACCCCGTGCTGTACCTGTCCTGGGAGTGTTTGATGGGGACCGTGTAGAGGGAGCTTTACTCTGTATCTAACCCCGTGCTGTACCTGTCCTGGGAGTGTTTGATGGGGACGGTGTCGAGGGAGCTTTACTCTGTATCTAACCCCGTGCTGTACCTGTCCTGGAGTGTGTGGTGGGGACAGTGTAGAGGGAGCTTTACTCTGTATCTAACCCCGTGCTGTACCTGTCCTGGGAGTGTTTGATGGGGACAGAGGAGGTTTATTCTGACGAGACGCGTTGTTGAGACCGGTGACCAACCCTGCCTCCGCTGTGTCTCCACCCCAGGGGCTGCTCTACCTCGGATCGTCGATCGGGGTGCTGCAGGTTCCTGTGTCCAACTGCAGCGCGTACCCCAGCTGCGGAGAGTGCATTCTGTCCAGAGATCCGTACTGTGCCTGGGACCGCCGCAACGGGGCCTGCAAGGAGACGCGGAGCCCGGAAGACACGTGAGTACGCACCCCCCCCCGCCCCCTCCACCCCCAACCCCCCTCCCTCCCCCCCCCCCCACCCCGGCAGAGAGGTTACGCCTCCGACCACATGTTTCCCCGACCCACTCTGTCCCGGGCTCGGCCTACCCGCGGGCCCGAACCAGCCGGTCTGCGGACCGCGCGGCGGCACAGTGGTTAGCACTGTTGCTTCACAGCGCCAGGGTCCCAGGTTCGATTCCCCGCTGGGTCACTGTCTGTGCGGAGTCTGCACGTTCTCCCCGTGTCTGCGTGGGT